>NC_030819.1:85142350-85471246 GCF_001704415.2 Capra hircus | reverse complement strand
AGATAGAGGATTGAGCCACAGTCAGCTCATGGTCTTTGTTTCTTGAGTTGCACAGTGTATAGAGCTTCTCCTCAGACTTCTTTGGAGGCTGCAAAGAATATAATATCAATCTGATTTCGGATGTTGACCATCGTCTGGTGATGGCTGTAATTCTTTTGACCGTGTACCGAGATTCTTTCACTCTTCCTGTTGTTTGATTGCAGAGCACGGCCAGCTCCTGTTCGATCATTCGGTGTTTGCTATGACCAGTGCATTTTCTGGCAACAGGACTCTCCCCATATTAGTAGCTTTCCACCTGCTTCACTAATACGTACATTTCCAAGGCAATTTGTCTGCTACTATCACCAGGTGTTAGTTCTTGACTTTCTACTTTTTCATTCCATTTCACTAAATAATGAAAGGGACAATCTTTTTTTGGGTGTTAGTCCTAAAAGCGTATTGTGTTTACCGGTCTCTATGGAAGTAAGCTGCCTATATCAATTCAGCATTCTTCAGCGTTACTGGTTTGGCGAGACATCGAGACCTTGATTAACCTGTGATATCTGAATGGTTTGCCATTGGAGAAGAACAGAGAGTCATTCTGTCACTTTTGAGATTGCATCCCAAAGTACTGCATTCAGGACCCTCTTTTGTTGATGATGGCTACTCCGTTTCTCTTCTAAGGGATTTCCTGCCCACAGTAGTAGATATACAAGGTCATCCTGAGTTAAATTCACCCCATTCAGTCCACTTGTTAGTTCACTGTTCTAGAATGTCGAATTGTTCCACCATCTCTACTTCGCTCTCCTGTTTTGACCACTTCCAATTTGCCTTGATTCATGAACATAGACATTCCAGGTTCTGTGCAATTATTCATGTCTCTTACACATTGGACCCTTGCTTCTATCATCAAGTCACATCCACAGCTGGGTATTGTTTTTGCTTTGGCTCCATCCCTTCATTCTTCCTGGAGTTATTTCTCACTGAATCTCTGGTAGCGTGTTGGCACCTAATCACCTGGAGTTCTCTTTCAGTATCCTATAATTTTGCCTTTTCATGCTGTTCATGGGGTTTCTCAAGGGCAAGAATACTGAAGTGGTTTGGCCATTCCCCTTCTCCAGTGCGACCCACATTCTGTCAGACTCTCCACCATGACCCACCCCATCTTGCGGTGGCCCATGGGCATGCCTTAGTTTCATTGAGTTAGACAAGCTGTGATCCTAGTGCTGATTAGATTGACTAGCTTTCTGTGAGTATGGTTTCATGGTGTCTGCACATCTGATGCCCTTTTGCAACACATTGCCCTCTTTGCAACACCTACCACCTACCTTAGTTGGGTTCTCTTACGTTGGACATGGGGTATCTCTTCATGGCTGCTCCAGCAAAGTGCAATGCTGAGCTAATGAAATATTACTCAGCTATAAAAAGCACTCATTTGAGTCAGTTTAATGAGGTAGAAGAAACTGGACCCTATATACAGAGTGAGGTAAACCAGAAAAGAGAATCATCAATACAGTAATGCATATATAATACCAATGCATATATATGGAAATTTAGAAAGAGAGTAACAACGACAAGACAACAAATGATACAAGACAGCCAAAGAGATGCCCAGAAGTAAATAACAGGTTTTTGGACTATGTGGAGAAGGTGAGGAGGGATGAGTTTAGAGAATAGCATTGAAATATGTATATTACCATAGTGTAATGTAGATGACCAGTGCAAGTTTGATGCATGAAGTAGGGCACTCACAGCCAGTGCTCTAGGACAACCCGAGCGATGGGGTGGGAGGGAACTGGGAGGGGTGTTCAGGATGGGGGAACACATGCACACCCATGACTGGTTCACATTGATGTATGGCAAAAACCACTACAATATTGTAAAGTAATTAACCTCAATTAAATAAATAAATTTGAAATAAGAGGGAAAGATGGCAAAGAAGAGCGAGGAATAGGACGGGAAGACCACTTTCTCCCTCACAAATTCCCTCAAAGAACATTTCAACGCTGAGCAAACTTCACAAAACAACTTCTGTAGGCTGGCAGAGGACATCAGGCAACCAGAAAAGCAGATCATTGTCTTCAAAAACAGATTTTTAATCTTTGCTCTTAGGTTTTTGTTTGGTCAATTTTGTACATTTAAAAACCCAAACTTCACTACCCAGTTTACCTGAGAGCGAGATTACTGGCTTGACCACTCTCTCCTCCTCTGGACTCTCCTTTTTCTCCACCAGGTGGCCTCTGTCTCTTTTCTCCCCATCTCTTCTCTATCCAACTCTGTGAATCTCTGTGTGTTCCAGACGGTGGAGAACACCTAAGGAACTGGTTACTGGCAGGATTTGTCTCTCTCCTACTCATTCCTCTCTCTGATCCTCCTGGTCACCTCTGTCTACTTCCTCCCTCTCCTCTTCCCCGTATAGCTCTGTAAATACCTCTGAGCCGGTCCAGACTATAGAGCGCACATAAGGAAGTGACTACTGGCTAGCTTGCTCTCTTCTCTTTTGATCTCACCGCATCTCATTCCAGTTACCTCTAACTACCCCCACCATCTTCTCTTCTCCTTATAACTCAGTTAACCTCTCTGAGTGTCCCTCAATGTGGAGAAACTTTTCATCTTTAACATAGATGTTTATCATCAGTGCTGTATAGATGGAGAAGTCTAGAGGCTACTGTAAAAATAAAACTGAAAACCAGAAGCTGGAGGCTTAAATCCAAAGCCTGAAAACATTAGAGAACTCTTGAATTCAGGGAACATTAAGCAATAGGAGCCCATCTAATGCCTTCATACCTACACCGAAACCAAGCTCCACCCAAGGGCCAAACAAATTCCAAAACAAGACATACCACACAAATTCTCCAGCAACACCAGGAACACTTCCCCTGAGCTTCAATATACAGGCAGCTCAAAATATCCCAAAACCTTTGATGTCTCGTAACCCATTACGGGGTCACTCCATTCCACTCCAGAGAGAAGAAGAAACCCAGCTCCACCCACCAAAAACTCCAACACAAGCCTCCCTAACCAGGAAACCTTGACAAGCCACTGATAGAACCCCACCCCAAAGTGAGGAAGCTCCATAATAAAGAGAACTCCACAAATTCCCAGAATATAAAAAGGCCACCCCAAACGCAGCAATATAACCAAGATGAAGAGACAGAGGAATTACACAGCAGGTAAAGGAACAGGAGAGTTGCCCACCAAACCAAACAAAAGGTGGAAGAAGTAGGGAATCTACCGGGGGAAGGAATTCCGAATATTGATAGTGAAAATGATCCAAAATCTTGAAATCAAAATGCAATCACAGATAAATAGGCTAGAGACAAGGATTGAGAAGATGCAAGAAAGGTTTAACAAGGACCTAGAAGAAATAAAAAAGAGTCAAAATATAATGAATAATGCAATAAATGAGATCAGAAACACTCTGGAGGCAACAATTAGTAGAATAACGGAGGCAGAAGATAGGATTAGTGAAATAGAAGATAGAATGGTAGAAATAAATGAATCAGAGAGGAAACAAGAAAAACGAATTAAAAGAAATGAGGACAATCTCAGAGACCTCCAGGACAATATGAAACGCTCCAACATTCAAATTATAGGAGTCCCAGAAGAAGAAGACAGAAAGAAAGATCATGAGAAAATCCTTGAGGAGATAATAGTTGAAAACTTCCCTAAAATGGGGAAGGAAATAATCACCCAAGTCCAAGAAACACAGAGAGTTCCAAATAGGATAAACCCAAAGGGCGAAACACCCCAAGACACATATTAATCAAATTAACAAAGATCAAACACAAAGAACAAATATTAAAAGCAGCAAGGGAAAAACAACAAATAACACACAAGGGGATTCCCATTAGGATAACAGCTGATCTTTGAATAGAAACTCTTCAGGCCAGGAGGGAATGGCAAGACATACTTAAAGTGATGAAAGACAATAACCTACAGCCCAGATTACTGTACCCAGCAAGGATCTCATTCAAATACAAAGGAGAAACCAAAAGCTTTACAGACAAGCAAAAGCTGAGAGAATTCAGCCACCACCAAACCAGCTCTCCAACAAATTCTAAAGGATATTCTCTAGACAGGAAACACGAAAAGGGTGTATAAACCCGAACCCAAAACAATCAAGTAAATGGTAATGGGATCATACTTATCAATAATTACCTTAAACGTAAATGGGTTGAACGCCCCAACCAAAAGACAAAGACTGGCCGAATGGATACAAAAACAAGACCCCTCTATATGCTGCTTACAAGAGACCCACCTCAAAACAAGGGACACATACAGACTGAAAGTGAAGGGCTGGAAAAAGATATACCACGCAAATAGAGACCAAAAGAAAGCAGGAGTGGCAATACTCATATCCAATAAAATAGACTTTAAAACAAAGGCTGTGAAAAGAGACAAAGAAGGCCACTACATAATGATCAAAGGAACAATCCAAGAAGAAGATATAACAATTATAAATATATATGCCCCCAATATAGGAGCACCGCAATATGTAAGACAACTGCTAACAAGTATGAAAGGGGAAATCAATAATAACACAATAATAGTGGGAGACTTTAATACCCCACTCACACCTATGGACAGATCAACTAAACAGAAAATTAACAAAGAAACACAAACTTTAAATGATACATTAGATCAGTTAGACCTAATTGATATCTATAGGACATTTCACCCCAAAACAATGAATTTCACTTTTTTTTCAAGTGCTCATGGAACCTTCTCCAGGATAGATCACATCCTGGGCCATAAATCTAAACTTGATAAATTCAAAAAAATCGAAATCATTCCAAGCATCTTTTCTGACCATAATGCATTAAGATTAGATCTCAATTACAGGAGAAAAACTATTAAAAATTCCAACATATGGAGGTTGAACAACACACTTCTGAATAACCAACAAATCACAGAAGAAATCAAAATATGCATAGAAACTAATGAAAATGAAAACACAACAACCCAAAACCTGTGGGACACTATAAAAACAGTGCTAAGAGGAAAGTTCATAGCAATACAGGCATACCTCAAGAAACAAGAAAAAAGTCAAATAAATAACCTAACTCTGCAACTAAAGCAACTAGAAAAGGAAGAGTTGGAGAACCCCAGAGTTAGTAGAAGGAAAGAAATCTTAAAAATTAGGGCAGAAATAAATGCAAAAGAAACAAAAGAGACCATAGCAAAAATCAACAAAGCCAAAAGCTGGTTCTTTGAAAGGATAAATAAAATTGACAAACCATTAGCCAGACTCATCAAAAAGCAAAGAGAGAAAAATCAAATCAATAAAATTAGAAATGAAAATGGAGAGATCACAACAGACAACACAGAAATACAAAGGATCATAAGAGACTACTATCAGCAGTTGTATGCCAATAAAATGGACAACGTGGAAGAAATGGACAAATTCTTAGAAAAGTACAATTTTCCAAAACTGAAACAGGAAGAAATAGAAAATCTTAACAGACCCATCACAAGCACGGAAATTGAAATGGTAATCAGAAATCTTCCAGCAAACAAAAGCCCAGGTCCAGACGGCTTCACAGCTGAATTCTACTAAAAATTTCGAGAAGAGCTAACACCTATCCTCCTCAAACTCTGACAGAAAATTGCAGAGGAAGGTAAACTTCCAAACTCATTCTATGAGGCCACCATCACCCTAATACCAAAACCTGACAAAGATGCCACAAAAAAGGAAAACTACAGGCCAATATCACTGATGAACATAGATGCAAAAATCCTCAACAAAATTCTAGCAATCAGAATCCAACAACACATTAAAAAGATCATACACCATGACCAAGTGGGCTTTATCCAAGGGATGCAGGGATTCTTCAATATCCGCAAATCAATCAATGTAATTCACCACATTAACAAATTGAAAAATAAAAACCATATGATTATCTCAATAGATGCAGAGAAGGCCTTTGACAAAATTCAACACCCATTTATGATAAAAACTCTCCAGAAAGCAGGAATAGAAGGAACATACCTCCACATAATAAAAGCTATATATGACAAACCCACAGCAAACATTATCCTCAATGGTGAAAAATAGAAAGCATTTTCCCTAAAGTCAGGAACAAGACAAGGGTGTCCACTTTCACCGCTACTATTCAACATAGTTTTTGGAAGTTTTGGCCACAGCAATCAGAGCAGAAAAAGAAATAAAAGGAATCCAAATTGGAAAAGAAGAAGTAAAACTCTCACTGTTTGCAGATGACATGATCCTCTACATGGAAAACCCTAAAGACTCCGCCAGAAAATTACTAGAGCTAATCAATGAATATAGTAAAGTTGCAGGATATAAAATCAACACACAGAAATCCCTTTCATTCCTTTACACGAATAATGAGAAAGTAGAAAAAGAAATTAAGGAAACAATTCCATTCACCATTGCAACGAAAAGAATAAAATACTTAGGAATATATCTACCTAAAGAAACTAAAGACCTATATATAGAAAACTATAAAACACTGATGAAAGAAATCAAAGAGGACACTAATAGATGGAGAAATATACCATGTTCATGGATCGGAAGAATCAATATAGTGAAAATGAGTATACTACCCAAAGCAATTTACAAATTCAATGCAATCCCGGTCAAGCTACCAGCCACATTTTTCACAGAACTAGAACAAATAATTTCAAGATTTGTAGAAATACAAAAAACCTCGAATAGCCAAAGCAATCTTGAGAAAGAAGAATGGAACTGGAGGAATCAACTTGCCTGACTTCAGGCTCTACTACAAAGCCACAGTCATCAAGACAGTATGGTACTGGCACAAAGACAGACACATAGATCAATGGAACAAAATAGAAAGCCCAGAGATAAATCCACACACATATCAACACCTTATCTTTGACAAAGGAGGCAAGAATATACAATGGAGTAAAGACAATCTCTTTAACAAGTGGTCCTGGGAAAACTGGTCAACCACTTGTAAAAGAATGAAACTAGATCACTTTCTAACACCGTACACAAAAATAAACTCAAAATGGATTAAAGATCTAAATGTAAGATCAGAAACTATAAAACTCCTAGAGGAGAACATAGGCAAAACACTCTCAGACATAAATCACAGCAGGATCCTCTATGATCCACCTCCCAGAATTCTGGAAATAAAAGCAAAAATAAACAAATGGGATCTAATTAAAATTAAAAGCTTCTGCACAACAAAGGAAAATATAAGCAAGGTGAAAAGACAGCCTTCTGAATGGGAGAAAATAATAGCAAATGAAGCAACTGACAAACAACTAATCTCAAAAATATACAAGCAACTTATGCAGCTCAATTCCAGAAAAATAAACGACCCAATCAAAAAATGGGCCAAAGAACTAAATAGACATTTTTCCAAAAAAGAAATACAGATGGCTAACAAACACATGAAAAGATGCTCAACATCACTCATTATTAGAGAAATGCAAATCAAAACCGCAATGAGGTACCACTTCACACCAGTCAGAATGGCTGCGATCCAAAAATCTGCAAGCAATAAATGCTGGAGAGGGTGTGGAGAAAAGGGAACCCTCTTACACTGTTGGTGGGAATGCAAACTAGTACAGCCACTAGGGAGAACAGTGTGGAGATTCCTTAAAAAATTGCAAATAGAACTACCTTATGACCCAGCAATCCCATTGCTGGGCATACACACTGAGGAAACCAGAATTGAAAGAGACACATGTACCCCAATGTTCATCGCAGCACTGTTTATAATAGCCAGGACATGGAAACAACCTAGATGTCCATCAGCAGATGAATGGATAAGAAAGCTTTGGTACATATACACAATGGAGTATTACTCAGCCGTTAAAAAGAATTCATTTGAATCAGTTCTGATGAGATGGATGAAACTGGAGCCAATTATACCGAGTGAAGTAAGCCAGAAAGAAAAACACCAATACAGTATACTAACACATATATATGGAATTTAGGAAGATGGCAATGACGACCCTGTATGCAAGACAGGAAAAAAGACACAGATGTGTATAACAGACTTTTGGACTCAGAGGGAGAGGGAGAGGGTGGGATGATTTGGGAGAATTGGAATTCTAACATGTATACTGTCATGTAAGAATTGAATCGCCAGTCCATGTCTGACGTAGGGTGCAGCATGCTTGGGGCTGGTGCATGGGGATGACCCAGAGAGATGTTGTGGGGAGGGAGGTGGGAGGGGGGTTCATGTTTGGGAACGCATGTAAGAATTAAAGATTTTAAAATTTAAAAAATAAAAATATAAATAAATAAATAAATAAATTTATATATTTTAAAATCTGTGACCAAATAAGTCTAAGAGAACACTTTCAATGAATAAACAACAGAATTCTAAATCTGAAATTTGAAATTCCAAATTTCAACAGAATTTGAAAATAAAATATTGTGTCACTGCTTGATTAGCATTTATCACTATTATTAGTGCATACAATAATGGAGTGCCTCATCTTACAATAAAGGCATCTTAATGCATTTGGTATGCATGCTTTCATGCTCAGTTGTATCCAACTCTTTGTAACACCATGGACCATAGCCTTCCAGGCTGTCTGTAGGCAAGAGATGATAAAATCTTCATTATTGGCAACTACACTGGAGTTAAGAACCATCTCTGAATAATTCTGAGAAAATTTTAAATGGGCTGCTTAGGAGATGATCCCTCTCCTGAGAAGTTTGCCTAAGCCTTGACTGATTCTTGGCTTCTGGCAGCTGCATTACTTTCCTTGGTTTGAAAAATGGTGGCCCCACTAGCTCAGAGCTTCATCTCCATTTGCTTTGACTCAGCATCTGTTGCTTTCCTCTGGCTGAAGTGTTGACAACATCTACTCAGCTGTGTGAATTTCTAACATTTCCATGGTTGTATCTTTGTTTCTGGTTTTCAGAATACATTTGTGGCTATTGGACTTGGACCTGAAATATTGCAAAATTCTCCTATTGTTTCTTATAATTTATTTGTGAATTGTTTTGTAATTTCTGTGTAGACAATCATTTAATCTATATTACTGAAAGTTTTAGTCCTTCCACTAAAGAGTGATGGTTGTTTATTTATAACTATACTAAATAAGACTGAATAGAGTTATGATTAAAGCAGTGAAATTGTGTCTGTTTGTTATGTTCCTAAGCTCAGTAAGACAGTTTTCATATTTCACCATCTGTAAAGTTTTATTTGCTCATTAGTTTTCAATTACTAAAAAAGTCTCTTGATGAAAGTGAAAGTGGAGAGTGAAAAAGTTGGCTTAAAGCTCAACATTCAGAAAACGAAGATCATGGCATCCAGTCCCATCACTTCATGGGAAATAGATGGGGAAACAGTGGAAACAGTATCAGAGTTTATTTTGAGGGGCTCCAGAATCACTGAAGATGGTGACTGCAGCCATGAAATTGAAAGACGCTTACTCCTTGGAAGGAAAGTTATGACCAACCTAGATAGCACATTCAAAAGCAGAGACATTACTTTGCCAACTAAGGTCCGTCTAGTCAAGGCTATGGTTTTTCCAGTAGTCATGTATGGATGTGAGAGTTGGACTGTAAAGAAGGCCGAGAGCTGAAAAATTGATGCTTTTGAACTGTGGTGTTGGAAAAGACTCTTGAGAGTCCCTTGGACTGCAAGGAGATCCAATCAGCCCATTCTGCAGGAGATCAGCCCTGGGATTTCTTTGGAAGGAATGATGCTAAAGCTGAAACTCCAATACTTTGGCCACGTCATGCGAAGAGTTGACTCATTGGAAAAGACTTTGATGCTTGGAGAGATTGGGGGCAGGAGGAGAAGGGGACAACAGAGGATGAGATGGCTGGATGGCATCACGGACTCGATGGACGTGAGTCTGAGTGAACTCCGGGAGATGGTGATGAACAGGAAGGCCTGGGGTGCTGCGATTTATGGGGTTGCAAAGAGTCGGACATGACTGAGCAACTGAACTGAACTGAACTTTCAGTTATTAGATTTCTTTAACATTAATTTTTCTATACTTGCATCTATAAATTCCTCATTTCATTAAAATGTTCAAGTTTACAACACAGATGTGTTTAAAATACCCTCCTTTTTTAGTGTCTGCAATATATTTTCAGGCTTCCCAGGTGAATAGAGTGGTAAAGAACCCTGATTGCCAATGTAGGAGACACAGAAGATGTAAGTTCAGTCTCCAGATCAGGAAGATTCCCTATAGGAGGGCATGGAAACCCACTTCAATATTTTTGCTTTGAGTATCCCAAAGATAGAGGAGTCTGGCGGGCTACAGTCCAATGGGTTGCAAAGAGTCAGACATGACTGAAGCAACTTAGCATGCAATATATTTTCATTTTTCATTCCTAATACTGATCATTTTTTCCTTCTTTTTTTTATCAATCTCACTATAAATTTATCAATGTTTTAGCTTTAAAGAACAACTTTTACCATTATTTATTCTTTCTGCTGCAAATTATCTTTTGATTTCTTTAATTTCTGTTCTTTTCATTTCTTCCTCTGTTTTCTTTAGGCTTGTTTTCTTTTTTTTTTTTCTAAATTCTTTAAAAAAAAGATGCTCAAATAATCACTTTTAAATTTTCTTTCTAATATGCACTTTTAATTTTATTCATTCCCCCTCCAAACTTAACTATAAGTACCTTTTACAAGGCAAATGAAAGCAGAGGGCATTGTCTCCAACATTTCTTGAAGATTTATTTTTTTCTTTTTTATGCCAAGGTCTGCAGTAACCTTTATCTCCAACCAACACTAACTTCTTTTTAAATTTCTTTAATCTCCATAGTTTGGGAAATATTAGATCCCCAAAATGCATTGATTTTTTTTGGATGCTGTGATGCTAGTATCTTTTGGTTTTCTACTCACTTCACAGCCTGTCCCACAACTGTTCAGGTTAAAGGCTTAAGAATTATCTTTGTTCACTCTTAACTGTGTGAATTCTGAAGTGTGTATACTGTCACATACGTGTGCATTAGCATGTGCATATACACAAAAATAGATTCAAGGGATGAGATCTGGTAGGCAGATTGCCTGAAGAAATATGGATAGATGTTCATAACATTTTACAGGAGGCAGTTACCAAAACCATCTCAAAGAAAAAGAAATGTAAGAAGGCAAAATGGTTGTCTAAGGAGGCTTTACAAATAGCTGAGGAAAGAAAACGAGTAAAAATAAATGGAGAAAGGGAAAGATATATTCAATGGAATGCAGAGTGCCAGAGAATAGCAAAGAGAGACACGAGGGCATTTTTAAGTGAACAATGAAAATAAATAGAGGAAAGCAACATAATGTGTAAGACTAGAGAACTCATCAAGAAAATTGGAGCTATCCAGGGAACATTTCAGACAAGGATGGACAGAGAAAAAGACAGAAAAATGGAAAGGACTCAACAGAAGCAGAGAACAGTAAAAAGAAGTGACAAAAATACACAGAAGAACTGAGAAATAAAGGTCTTAATGACCCAGATAACCATGATGGTGTGGTCACTCACCTAAAGCCAGAAAACTTAAAGTGTGAAGTCAAGTGGGCTTTAGGAAGCATCACTATGAACAAAGCTAGTAGAGGTGATGAAATTTCAGCTGAACTATTTTAAAATCCTAAAAGATGATGCCGTTAAAGTGCTGCACTCAATATGTCAGCAAATTTGGAAAACTCAGCAGTGGCCACAGGAGAGTAAAGGTTACTTTTCATTCCAATCTCAAAGAAGGACAATGCCAAACAATGTTCAAACTACTGTACAACTTCTCTTTTTTCACATGCTAACAAGATTATGATGAAAATCCTTCAAGTAAGGTTTTAGCAGTATGTGAATTGAGACCTTCCAGATGTACAAGCTGGGTTTAGCAAAGGTAGAGGAACCAGTGATCAAATTGCCAGCATTCCTTGGATCATAGAGAAAGCAATTCCAGAAAAAACATCTTCTGCTTCCTTGACTATAATAAACCTTTGACTTTGTGGGTCACAACAAACTGTAGAAAATTCTTAAAGAGATGAGAGTACCAGATCACCTTACCTGTCTCCTGAGAAACCTGTATGCAGGTCAAGGAGCAACAGTTAAAATTGGACATGGGACAACAGACTAGTTCAAAACTAGGAAAGGAGTATGACAAGGCTGCATATTGTCACCATTTATTTAACTTTTATGCAGAGTACATTATGAGAAATGCCAGGCTGGATGAATCAAAAGCTGGAATCAAGATTTCTGGGAGAAATATCAACAACCACAGATATGTAAATGATACCACTCTAATGTCAGAAAGTAAAGAGGAATTAATGAGCCTCTTGATGGAAGTGAAAAAGGAAAGTGAAAAATTGGCTTAAAACTCAACATTCAAAAACTAAGATCATGGGATCTGGTCCCATCACTTCATGGCAAACAGAAGGGAGAAAAGTGAAAACAGTAACAAATTTTATTTCCTTAGGCTCCAAAATCATTGTGGATATGACTGAAGCCATGAAATTAAAAGACGCTTGCTCCTTGGAAGGAAAGCTGTGACAAACTTAGGCAGTACATTAAAAGCAGGGACATCACTTTGCCGACAATGGTCCATCTAGTCAAAGCTATGGTTTTTCCAGTAGTCGTGTGTGGATGTGACAGTTGGACCATAAAGAAGACTGAGAGCCAAAGAACTGATGCTTTCAAATTTTTGTGTTGGAGAAGACTCTTGAGAGTCCCTTGGACTGCAAGGGGATTAAAACAGTCAACCCTAAAGTAAATCAGTCCTGAGAATTCATTTGAAGGACTGATGCTAAAGCTGAAGCTCCAATACTTTGACCACCTAATGCAAAGAGTTGACTCACTGGAAAATACCCTGGTGCTGAGTATGATTGAAGGCAAAAGGAGAAGGGGGTAGTAGAGGATGAGATGGTTAGATAACATCACCAATTCAATGGACATGAATTTGAGCAAACTCACAGATAGTGGAGGACAGAGGAGCCTGGCATGAAGTAGTCAATGGGGTTGCAGAGTCAAACATGACTTAGTGACTGAACAACAGCTTTTAACTGTGTCCATTCCTAAGTGTGAATACTCTCACATGTGTGTGCATCAGCATTTGCTCATACACACATATGCAATCATGTAGAAGCTTGGAATGCTGCAGTCCATACAGGTCGCAAAGAGTCAGACATGACTGAGCAACTGAAATGAACTGGACTAAATACACTGATAAATCCTGTCAATTCAGCCTCAAAGGCATATCCACATCCCATGTGTACACTTTTTTTTTTTTTCACCACAGATATTGAGTAAATCATTAAAAGACCCTTCTAACTGGTTTCTATGTTCAGTGGCTTACTTCCCTATAACCCACCTGACAAAGGAGCAGAGTGATTTTAAAATATATTAATTTTATTCTAGTTATATCATCATTCCAATCAGAACTCTTTAAAGAATTACCATTGCACCAGAACAAAATCTAAATTTCTTCACCTGATTAGTCCATCCTATGCAACTTGGACCCTGCCTTCCTGTCCAGCTCATCTCACTCCACGCTTCTATTTCTCCTACTATGCTCCACTCTCTTACTATTCCTTAAACGCAACCAGTTTATTTTTGCTTTAGTACCTGGCCTTAGCTGTTTCCTCTTCCTGGAATGTTCTTACGTGAGGTCTTATCAAACTAGTTCCTTCTCTTCTTTTGGATTTTATTTTTGCCACCAAATTTAGCCACACAATCACTTTATCACACTTGTCACTTGCAATTTTGTGAAAAATTTCATGTATATAATATATAATCTGAAAGACACAGAAAAACAAATATCTTTCAGAAATTCAGCATTATAAAAATGTTGTTTATATTTGTTCACTACTTTATCCCCAGCATTTAGAAAAGTACCTGTCATCTAATAAGAACTTAATAAATAAAAGTGAATCTTCGAGACAAAATACAAAAAAAAAAAAAAAAAGAAAAAAAGAAAATTGGTCCCAAAGTAGTTCAGAATAACTGTATTAATACTATTATCTTAATTCCAGAATGATTTAAAGGCTCAGAGAAGAAATTAGGAAACCAAAACATACAATTCCCTGATTCAAAATCATCTTGTAATAACAAATTTTTTGAGAGCACTGCCACAGGCAATTTAGAAGAAGATTTTGAACCAAGAGGAAGACTCATAAAACATCAAGAAATACCTCTCACCTCCTCCTTCAATTCTTGCAAAGCATGTTAGTAAAAATGTTTGAGCTCTCTTTACAGAATCTGTTGAAAATGGCTTAGGCAGATAAATTATTTTCTTTCAAAACACTTTCAGTTTTGCCCTGATTTTACTTTTTCTTTTATTCTCTAATAAAATTGTTCAATGACTGATCTCATTCCACTAAAAGGTTAAAGTTCCTTGACCAGTGCCGAGCGAGGGAAGATTGTGGGGACAAGGGGCATCCAGACAAGACATCTGCTGTGAGTCCACTAGGGTGTGAAGGGTCGTCACACTCTGTGTGATCTCAGTGCAGATGATGGCAGGTGAGGATAGGGAACGCTGGAAGCTGCCTTTGGCCAAAATGCTCCACATGGACTGGCCACCTGCAGAGCTAGGCAGAGCAGGAACGACTGAAGCCTGATCACTGTGACCACTACAGTTTCCTGCTCATTCCTTCTCTTCAAAGGGAAGTGTTAAGAAAACCTTTGGCCTGGAAATGCAAATGGTTGAGAATCAACTTAAAATATGGAGAGGGAGGTGGCAAGGGGGTTCAGGATTGGAAACTCATGTACACTCGTGGTGGATTTATGTTGATGTATGGCAAAACCAATACAGTATTGTAAAGTAAAATAAAGCAAAATTTTAAAAAAAAAGAAAGGAAAAGAAAATATACAATTTCAGGGGCATTAGGGATAAGTTCCATATAAACCATTAGCACTATAAAACTTATTTACATTTTATGGTAACTCAAAAAATAATGATTATACAAAAATTTTACTCAACCTTCAAGATTTGATCAAATAAATATGATTAAGAAAAAGCTGCCTGAGCCTTGTCATTAGCCCTGTTGTGTCATGTCCCCAAAATAGCCACTGCCAGATGGGCAGGAGGCAAGCAGCGCATTTGACTAAGGAAGGCCACTGGTGCTTTGGGAAGTGAGAACTCCTTAAGATTTTACAACAGACAGAACTATTATGATAATTAAAATTATGTTCAGATTATTTTACTTCCAGAAAGCATCTTATTAAGACTGAATCTTCTCTTTTAGAAGTAGGGATTTAAAAGAGCTTATATTTGTGAAGGTGTAAACTAATTCTTTACTTACAGAACTGAAGAACTAAAATTATTGACAGTGGGCTTCACACAGCAGGGTACTACTGCCCATATTAAATGTCCCCTCTTCACGAGATCAGGACCTAGAATGAATGACATGTTACACTCTCCAAGTGCTCTAAATTTTGGAAGCTGTTCAATTTCCTCCCCCAAACTCTTTGGTTAGACGTATGTACTAAAAGGTCATCAAAGTAACTTAAACTCAGAAGTGGAAATTCAGTATCATGGCACAGAATTTTTACACAGTCTCAGAACACATCTGAACCTCAAGAACAACAGAACCAGGGATATAGGCTGGCTCCCCATCTCTAAATTCTGTTCCACTTCCTTTCTGCTGAATGTTTTCCTTACTTTTTTTCCTCTGCTAACTGGACTCTTGTTTCTCTTGTCACTCAGGTAGAGATGGAGGCATGCACTTTTTTTTGTTGTTTGTTTGTTTGTTTTGTTTTTTTAATGTTTAAGTGCTTAGATTTAAATTTCTATAACAGCCTCTTCTACAAACAAAGAAAAGAATGAATACTGACCTGAGTTTACCCAAATAGTAATAACAATGAAAATGTTGGGACCTCTCCAGATCATCTAAAATGCCACAAAGTTGAGCTAATAATTCTAAAGTGGTGGCTTCTAAAATGGGGTTCATTTATATCAGATATTTTTAAGATGATGCACCAGGATGCTAGGAGGAATTATAATGCTGTGGAATTTAATTTTGCTTTTATCTTGTTCTCTTTTTATTGCATCTACAACTTCAGTGCTAAAGAACTAGAAATTGGATTAACATCTGGTCTGTCCAAATCCACAACTGAACAAAGAATCAGGTTCTAAAAATAAAGTACCAGATATTTATGGAATACTGACCACTAGTCCTATTATGGATTGTTATGCAGAATGCTCAGTGCTCTAAATATCTTTAGAAACTTTAGTTTGTAGTTTTTCAATCTACTAATTATCTTTAGTTCGACATTTTTGAGCTGGAGATGTTCAGTTCGAATGACATTAATATTGCCTATTGTTGATCTGACATTAAATGCAGGCCTGGGACCACCAAGACACTTTTACAGAAGAGCTGCTGAAGGTAAATGGCTTAACTTGTCTACAAAGAGAACATTTTAAAGAAAACAATAATTTATATTTACTAATTCCTTCATGATTTGTTTTCAAATTAGATGTTGTTATGATTAGCATAATAATAGGAAGGCTTGTAGTCTCAATTGCCATTATGAATCATCTAGAATAAAGTTGGACACCAAGGTATCATCACTCTATAGTCTTCTCAATACAAGGAAAAATGTGAGCTGTTAACTGTATTGAATCAATGCACGAGTCAACATTTGTACAGAACATTCATGGTCGTGTGTATGTGTGTGTGTGCTTTTCTTTTCCTTTGTTACCTGATTATGTTGCATGTTAAGTGGATCTATGAGTATATCTGTAGCAATATTGCTGGTACTTCAGCTCAGTTCAGTTCAGTCAATCAGTCGTGTCCGATTCTTTGCGACCCTATGAATGGCAGCACTCCAGGCCTCCCTGTCCATCACCAACCCCCGGAGTTCACTCAGATTCACCTTCATCGAGTTAGTGATGCCATCGAGCCATCTCTTCCTCTGTCATCCCCTTCTCGTCCTGCCCCCAATCCCTCCCAGCATCAGAGTCTTTTCCAATAAGTCAACTCTTCGCATGAGGTGGCCAAAGTATTGGAGTTTCAGCTTTAGCATCATTCCTTCCAAAGAAATCCCAGGGCTGATCTCCTTTAGAATGGACTGGTTGAATCTCCTTGCAGTCCAAGGGACTCTCAAGAGTCTTTTCCAACACCACAGTTCAAAAGCATCAATTCTTTGGCATTCATCTTTCCTCACAGTCCGACTCTCACATCCACACATACTAATGGAAAAACCATAGTCTTGACTAGACGGACCTTTGTTGGCAAAGTGATGTCTCTGCTTTTCAATATGCTATCTGGTTTGGTCATAACTTTTCTTCCAAGGAGTAAGCATCTTTTAATTTCATGGCTGCAGTCACAATCTGCAGTGATTTTGGAGCCCCCAAGAAATAAAGTCTGGCACTGTTTCCGCTGTTTCCCTATCTATTTCCCATGAAGTGATAGGACCAGATGCCACGATCTTTGTTTTCTGAATGTTGAGCTTTAGGCCAAATTCTTCACTGACCTCTTTCACTCTTCAGTAAATATAAAAAAGAAAAATTAAATCAGGTAAAAACTTAACCCCCCCCAAAAAAAAGGAATTTATCCAGCATCCTGAAGGCTTGGCACTTTGTGGGAGCTCAGTAAATATTTATATAATATTTAATACTTTAGATACTAAATCAAGGTCACAAATTCAAAGTTTGTTGAATCCTAAGGAAAACTAATATCAAATCCCAGGCTATCCATAAAGGACCCCTGCTTCCAGGCTCTGAATTCCAATTTTAAGTTGCCTAACAGATATGCATTAACAGATAATGCTTACAGCAGCCTTCACAAGTAGAAATATTATTTGTGAGGCAAAGATGAATAAAACCTTATTGAATATAATGAATGAAACTTTTGCACTGTGACTGGGAAGAAATAAATAGAGCAAATTAAAGATTCTGGGGAAGAAAGAGTCATCAGATCAATTGGTGAATACTTTTCTTTACTCTCTAATTGTAAAAATGACCATCACAAGCACGGAAATTGAAACTGTAATCAGAAATCTTCCAGCAAACAAAAGCCCAGGTCCAGACGGCTTCACAGCTGAATTCTACCAAAAATTTCGAGAGGAGCTAACACCTATCCTCCTCAAACTCTTCCAGAAAATTTCAGAGGAAGGTAAACTTCCAAACTCATTCTATGAGGCCACCATCACCCTAATACCAAAACCTGACAAAGATGTCACAAAAAAAGAAAACTACAGGCCAATATCACTGATGAACATAGATGCAAAAATCCTCAACAAAATTCTAGCAATCAGAATCCAACAACACATTAAAAACATCATACACCATGACCAAGTGGGCTTTATCCCAGGGATGCAAGGATTCTTCAATATCCGCAAATCAATCAATGTAATTCACGACATTAACAAATTGAAAAATAAAAACCATATGATTATCTCAATAGATGCAGAGAAGGCCTTTGACAAAATTCGACATCCATTTATGATAAAAACTCTCCAGAAAGCAAGAATAGAAGGAACATACCTCAACATAATAAAAGCTATCTATGACAAACCCACAGCAAACATTATCCTCAATGGTGAAAAATTGAAAGCATTTCCGCTAAAGTCAGGAACAAGACAAGGGTGTCCACTTTCACCGCTACTATTCAACATAGTTCTGGAAGTTTTGGCCACAGCAATCAGAGCAGAAAAAGAAATAAAAGGAATCCAAATTGGAAAACAAGAAGTAAAACTCTCACTGTTTGCAGATGACATGATCCTCTACATGGAAAACCCTAAAGACTCCACCAGAAAATTACTAGAGCTAATCAATGAATATAGTAAAGTTGCAGGATATAAAATCAACACACAGAAATCCCTTGCATTCCTATACACGAATAATGAGAAAGTAGAAAAAGAAATTAAGGAAACAATTCCATTCACCATTGCAACGAAAAGAATAAAATACTTAGGAATATATCTACCTAAAGAAACTAAAGACCTATATATAGAAAACTATAAAACACTGATGAAAGAAATCAAAGAGGACACTAATAGATGGAGAAATATACCATGTTCATGGATCAGAAGAATCAATATAGTGAAAATGAGTATACTACCCAAAGCAATTTACAAATTCAATGCAATCCCTATCAAGCTACCAGCAACATTTTTCACAGAACTAGAACAAATAATTTCAAGATTTGTATGGAAATACAAAAAACCTCGAATAGCCAAAGCAATCTTGAGAAAGAAGAATGGAACTGGAGGAATCAACTTGCCTGACTTCAGGCTCTACTACAAAGCCACAGTCATCAAGACAGTATGGTACTGGCACAAAGACAGACATATAGATCAATGGAACAAAATAGAAAGCCCAGAGATAAATCCACACACATATGGACACCTTATCTTTGACAAAGGAGGCAAGAATATACAATGGAGTAAAGACAATCTCTTTAACAAGTGCTGGGAAAACTGGTCAACCACTTGTAAAAGAATGAAACTAGATCACTTTCTAACACCCCACACAAAAATAAACTCAAAATGGTTTAAAGATCTAAATGTAAGACCAGAAACTATAAAACTCCTAGAGGAGAACATAGGCAAAACACTCTCAGACATAAATCACAGCAGGATCCTCTATGATCCACCTCCCAGAATTCTGGAAATAAAAGCAAAAATAAACAAATGGGATCTAATTAAAATTAAAAGCTTCTGCACAACAAAGGAAAATATAAGCAAGGTGAAAAGACAGCCTTCTGAATGGGAGAAAATAATAGCAAATGAAGCAACTGACAAACAACTAATCTCAAAAATATACAAACAACTTCTGCAGCTCAATTCCAGAAAAATAAACGACCCAATCAAAAAATGGGCAAAAGAACTAAATAGACATTTCTCCAAAGAAGACATATGGATGGCTAACAAACACATGAAAAGATGCTCAACATCACTCATTATTAGAGAAATGCAAATCAAAACCAGAATGAGGTACCACTTCACACCAGTCAGAATGGCTGTGATCCAAAAATCTGCAAGCAATAAATGCTGGAGAGGGTGTGGAGAAAAGGGAATCCTCCTACACTGTTGGTGGGAATGCAAACTAGTACAGCCACTATGGAGAACAGTGTGGAGATTCCTTAAAAAATTGCAAATAGAACTACCTTATGACCCAGCAATCCCACTGCTGGGCATACACACTGAGGAAACCAGAATTGAAAGAGACACATGTACCCCAATGTTCATCGCAGCACTGTTTATAATAGCTAGGACATGGAAACAACCTAGATGTCCATCAGCAGATGAATGGATAAGAAAGCTGTGGTACATATACACAATGGAGTATTACTCAGCCGTAAAAAAGAATTCATTTGAATCAGTTCTGATGAGATGGGTGAAACTGGAGCCGATTATACAGAGTGAAGTAAGCCAGAAAGAAAAACACCAATACAGTATACTAACACATATATATGGAATTTAGGAAGATGGCAATGACGACCCTGTATGCAAGACAGGGAAGGAGACACAGATGTGTATAATGGACTTTTGGACTCAGAGGGAGGGAGACGGTGGGATGATTTGGGAGAATGACATTCTAACATGTATACTATCATGTAAGAATTGAATTGCCAGTCTATGTCTGATGCAGGATACAGCATGCTTAGAGCTGGTGCATGGGGATGACCCAGAGAGATGTTATGGGGAGGGAGGTGGGAGGGGGGTTCATGTTTGGGAACGCATGTAAGAATTAAAGATTTTAAAATTTAAAAAATAAAAAATAAATAAAATTAAAACAAAAAAAAAAAGAAAACTAATCAAATCTTAAGCCAAGTTCCAACAATTTGATAGGTGAATTGAGACTTACAAGGGCTAGAATATTTAGAAGCAAAACCAGTGAGCACAGATTAGTTGGGGATAATATTATTCCACTTCTTTCTGGAGCTTCCCTTGGTAATTCTAGGTTTACTAAAAAAAAAATCTAGCTTATATAATTGTGATTTTATTTGTAAAGGTGATTGCAAACATCCTGTATACTTTGGAGTTGCTTCTAGGCAAGTTGCATAAGGATCTTGAATAAGACCAGGTTCCAATTAAAGACTGGGTAGTTAAAGATCTGAATGTAAGTCATTAAGTTGATGTGTGACATGTCATTTAACTTCTTTGGTCCTCATTTCCATCACTATTAAAATGGAATTGGTATCACTTATATCTAAAGGTCGCTGTGGAAAATAAAGAAACGATATGAAGAAGATACAACATGATGGAAACATGAAATTTTTCCATGGGATCTCAGTTGAATCTGAGAGAACTGGTGGTTCTCCACAAGGAGCAGAATGGGCCTCAGAAGCCTTTGGCTATCCTATCGTCTTGCTGCAGATTCTCAGGGTGCATGAGCAAACAGCACTTGGCTATTTGTAACTTCTTGTCAGCTTCCATCCATGAATAAAAGGAAAATCTTGGTGAGATGCTAGGACAGCTTTGGAGGCTCGAGAAAAATAGGGACCCATAACACCCTCAGACACATTTTGTAGCCTCCCTGGGATGTCACACTATATTCAGTTTCCCAGGACAGAAAGATCTTTGATAGATGAACCCATTTTGTACCACCCACAGATACAGATTATTTGGATGACTCATTAATTCCCATGATATTTTTGCTTGTTGCAATTGTTCAAAACTTGGCTCAAACATTGAGTCTCCGAAACACTTGCTGATACCAGTAAAAGGTTTGAGTTACTACCACTGAAAATCATGTTGCATTCTAAGTATCTTTATGAAAGTGTTTCAACCTACCTTATGTTTTATTTGGTGTATATTTGTCTTGCTGTTGCTGCTAAGTCGCTTCAGTCGTGTCTGACTCTGTTTGACCCCATAGACGGCAGCCCACCAGGCTCCCCCATCCCTGGGATTCTCCAGTCAAGAACACTGGAGTGGGTTGCCATTTCCTTACTGCCCATACTAATCAACTGTTACTATTGTAGTGCTGCAGATAAAATAAACCTAAGTCTCAGTGGTTTACAACCACAACCACTGATTTTCTCTCATGTGTTTTCATCAGTCTCCCATGACTGGTGGCTACTGGGTGCATGTGGGGATTCAAAGTAGTACAAGAAGGTAAGCTAAACCCCACAAACACATTTGAAGCCTCTTCTGTGTCATACCTATTGACAGTCTGTGGCCAAAGCATGTCATATGGTAATGTCCAGGTAATGAGGCTGTGGTATGTATTTCACACATATGAGTGAGAGGCATGAATGTGGCACAAGCAAAGGAGTAAAAAATCAAGAACAATCGCCCAGTACCAAAGTACTCATACTGTAGAGTGAGCTCTACTTTTCCAAATATGTGCAGTTCACTTATCTAATCTAAAAGCCTAAGTACTTTAAAAAGTACTCTAAAAGCCTAAGTACTTTGGCTTCCCTGGTAGCTCAGACGGTAAAGCATTTGCCTAAAATGCTGGGAGACCTGGGTTCGATCCCTGGGTTGGGAAGCTACCCTGGAGGAAGAAATGGTAACCCGCTACAGTACTCTTGCCTGGGAAATCCCATGGACCTAGGAGCCTGGTAGGCTACAGTCCATGGGGTCGCAAAGAGTCGGACATGACTGAGCGACTTCACTTTCACTTTCAAGCACTTTAAAAGCGTTTGCTTTCTCATCAATCAGTTCACTGTTGAATACTGGAATCTCAAAGTAACTCTATTCCTAGCACAGTGCCAGGCATGCAGGAGACAAACAACCAATATTTACTGAAGAAATTTTTTCAGTAAAGAGGAATGGAGAACTTCCTTACACTATTAATGGATATCAGACACTGAGTGGGAGCTCTCTACACTGTTTGTGTCCTCCCTGAAGCCACAAATCTGACCAGAAAACCCAGTCAAGAACTCTTCCGTGTCCCCAAACTGTGGACTCTGAGAACCATGCGATGTCTGGAGTGATTAAATAGGAGTATCACCCTCATGGTCACTTAAGCACAATAGAGTTCCGTAATTTTTTCTGTGGTTTGTCACACAAAGCAGCACATTATGCCAAGAGAGACAAAAATAGCGCTCTGCCTTTCTCATAGATACACCTTATCATCAAGCCATATATGCTCTTCTCAGGACCACTTCTCTTTCATTTTTCTTATTTTTATTTTTCAATTTCCTTTAAATATTAAAATGTACTACACCTAAAAATATGAATGTTTGGTGAATGAAAAATAAACTGATGATTTTTTGCTTGCTCATTGTAACTATGGAAAAGGAAATTTTACTAAATTTCTCAGATGATTTACTCATTCTGAATTTATACAAACACAGTGTAAAATTTATTTCTCTATCTCTTGCTTATATAGTAACACTGAAGTTTCAACTACAAAGATTTCTCGGTGCCCAGAGATTGTTTAATTATCTCCTGGAAAGTAATTTCCAAATGCAACAAGGACATCATCTATTTTCTCACATCTACTATATTTACTTCTTTGTTCACCTTATCTACACTGTCTCTTCATATTACTACCCTGCAGGGACAGATCAAGGTTTGTGATGCCTAAGGTTTATATGATTAAGGGGAAGGCTGTTTAAAGAAAACTGTAAATTACAAATACAACATTGGATGAAAAATGCCTTTGAGTGAGAAGCCTCCAAAATTTAAGCTACATTAACTTCAGTATTAATCCATGTATGTTCCCATTATAACTAGGGTTGACAGATAAAATACAGGATGTCCAGTTAAATTTAAACTTAAGATAAACAGCAAATAATATCTTGTTATACAGGTATAGTCTTTGAGATGTATTTAAATTAAAATTTATTCTTTATTTATATGAAGTTCATCTTTAACTGTGTATCCTATACTTTAATTTACTAAATCTGGCTACTCTACTTTAAAGATGAAGAGTAAAAATATACACCTAAATTGCCAAAATAAACCTACCAATACCCACATGGATATTCTTAAGCCTTCTCTGACTTCCATAGATAATTAAAAATTAATAAATATTTTAAAATTGATTTTTTTGCTCATCCTTGAAAAAATATCATGGATTTCAAATTAATCCCCACGTTAAAAACTTCCATACAGAAGGTATTTAGAATGAATAAGTGCTTCTCATTCAAAGATAAATTTGGTAGCAGAGATTATAATGATTTGAAAAATATCAATAAATAGCCACATTGAAGAAAATTTCCTCAGTAAAGTATTTAGTATCTCATGGCCTTTACAGCCAAGAAGTACCCAATAATAATGTTCAAGTCTAGGAAGTTGTATATTAGTGAGTGATATTTCCCATTCAATTAAGGAAAAGACAAGAGGGTTAAACACAAGTAGAAGGCTTTGCATAGAAATTCTATTGGCATCTAGTGGGTAGAGGTCAGAGATGCTGCTAAATATCTACAACATACAGAACATCAACCAAAAAATCATCTGATCCAAAATATCAATATAGTTCCATAACTGAGACATCTTACCTAGTTTTTTTAATGTCTGTGTAAAATATGGAATCTTTATAAAAGCACAAAATTTCTGATGTGATCTGACCAGTTTGAATAACAAGCAACCCTTATATTCCTTAACTTATACTCAGACCTAAATTAATTAGACTAAAATAAAATGCATTACTATTTTCACTACCCAGTCACAATAGCCAGGGAAGCCCTTAAGAAATTAGAATCATAGGTTTCCCTTGTGGCTCAGCTGGTAAAGAATCCATCTGCAGTGCAGGAGACCTGGGCTCGATCCCTGGGTTGGGAAGATCCCCTGAAGAAGGGAAAGGTTACTCACTCCAGTATTCTGGCCTGGAGAATTCCATGAACTTTAAAGTCCATGGGGTTCGATACAGGATACAGGACGCTTGGGGCTGGTGCACTGGGATGACCCAGAGAGATTAAGGAGGGTGGTGGGAGGGGGGTTCAGGATTGGGAACTCATGTACACTCGTGGTGGATTCATGTCAATGTATGGCAAAACCAATACAGTATTGTAAAGTAAAAATAAATAAATAATAAATAAGTTTAAAAAATGTTAACTGCATTAAATTTAAAAAAAAAAGAGAGAGAGAGAGAGAGAGAGAGAAAGTCCATGGGGTAGCAAAGAGTCAGACACAACTGAGAGACTTTCACTTTCACTTTCAAATCTACTGTATTAATCAGGTTTTTGTCTATTATTAATTTATCTGGGTTTTAACCTGTAGTTTTAGGTACTGAGAAATATCTACTCTAAATTAAGGTTTCTGTATTCCCCACTCTGGTCCATGGAAAAATTGTCTTCCATGAACCCAGTGCCTGGTGTCAAAAATGTTAGTGACAATTGGCATGCAGGTTTCTGGATAAGGCGCCTCAACCAGCATCCTTCATGACACCACCACTGCTATAGGGTCTGTAGTCTAGATTAAAAAGATCATTTGACTGCTGGGAAGCCTTTTCTCTCAATAACTATAGCTTACTGATAAAAAAGATCTCTGTCATAACTGCCCAGATAAGCAATATGGGATTCAATACTAATGCCATTGGCAAAGCATTTGTCATTTCAAACTAGCAGGGATAGATTTTCTGATCTTTACAGACAATTTTTAATCTTGGATGATATGTGCACAGATACACATCTCATTCTTTATTCAAATATTTGCAGTTTACAGGTGGCCCTAGAACAACCTGGTGATTAATAATTGCGACCTTCCACCCAGTTCAAAATTCACATATAACTTTAATGTCAGCCCTCTGCATCTGTGGTCAGCCACAGAAGATTCAAGCAAGCAGCAATCATGTAGTACTTTAGTACATATTTATTAAAAAGTATCTACATATAGGTAGACACATGTGGATATATACACATTGCCTATCTTTTTAAGTTTGAAAAGCTATTTTATTTCTTAATATAAATTTATTTATTTTAATTGGAGGTTAATTACTTTACAATATTGTATTGGTTTTGCCATACATCAACATGAATCTGACACAGGTATACACATGTTCCCCATCCTGAACCCCCCTCCCTCCTCCCTCCCCATACCATCCCTCTGGGTCATCCCAGTACACCAGCCCTAAGCATCCTGTATCCTGCATGGAACCTGGACTGGCGATTCATTTCATATCTGATATTATACATGTTTCAATGCCATTCTCCCAAATCATCCCACCCTCTCCCTCTCCCACAGAGTCCAAAAGACTGTTCTATATATCTGTGTCTCTTTTGCTGTCTTGCATACAGGGTTATCCTTACCAACTTTCTAAATTCCATATATATGCATTAGTATACTGTATTGGTGTTTCTCTTTCTGGCTTACTTCACTCTGTATAATAAGCTCCAGGTTCACCCACCTCATTAGAACTGATTCAAATGTATTCTTTTTAATGGCTAATACTACTTTATTTTTATTAAAATATATTAAATATTTGACAGATAACACTGTGCAAATTTTGGGTGTACTGCAAAATGATATTTTGTATATTCTAATATGATCTCCATTGTACAGATAGTTAGCTTCTCTATCATGTCACATAATTATCATTTCTCCTTTGTGATGGGAATAATTAAGATCTAGTTTCTTAGTTAATTTGTTGATTATAGTACAATAAAGTCTATATTCACTATAAAAGATAAAAACAGAATAAATTTCAATTTCTGATCTAAATTTGATATGTCTCTCCTTTAAAGAATGGCAAAAATGCCAAGAAGACTCAATCACATATCACTAAACTGTAAACATACCTTGAGAGCTGAAATCTGTTCAATAAAGTAGATTTTCAGAAATAGACTTTCAATAACAAGTTCTTATCAATCTGCTATATGCCAACAATATTGTTGTTGTGGTGGTGGTTGTTAAATCGCCCAAATGTGTCTGACTCTTTGCGACCCCATGGACTGCAGCATGCCAGGTCTCCCTGTTCCTCACCATCTCTTGGAGCTTGTCCAAGTTCATGTCCATTGCATCGGTGATGCCATCCAGCCATCTCATTCTCTGACACCCTCTTCTCCTTCTGCCTTCAGTCTTTCCCAGCATCAGGGACAACATTATCATTATCTTAAATCTAGAGTTTGAGCTCACTCCAGTAAAGTGCCAAAATTCTAAATCCCAAAACAATGCTGTATAAGTAAATACAAACAGACTCAGTTACCAGCCAAGGACACTGGGAGTTTATGAGACTGAGGAACTTTTCCAAAGGTGCAAGGCAGTGAATGGTCAGGAGAGACTTTTATACCATATCTCCATATTTTCCAAACATCATGAATGATCATTCTACATTGTTTCAAAAACAACATCAACTAGCTGCCTTTACTGAGTGCTCAAAACACTCTTTACCTGTGTAGCTAATCCTGAAAACAATTCTGTGAGGTAGGCATTTTATAATTGTATTATACATATAGACACTGTTGATTAACTAAGCTGTGACGTGTGCATAGGCACAAGACCGCTGGCCCTAATGCTGTTGCCTCAGCCTCTACTAAAGGTCATAAAGTCTCCCAACTTCACAGTCAGCTAGATGTCACTTGCGTTTTGTACACAGGGATGTCCTGGAAGACTTTTGCAAATTCTTTCCTAGAATAATATTATATCTTGCTTCTGCTTATTAAGATTTTTGTCACACATTCACCTATTTGGGAAAAATGTACATTTATGGGTAAGAAGAGAAAACATCAAGAGAGAATTTTAGAAACCATATAATTTCTCAGTAATCATTAAAAATGGCAGTAAAGTCTATCAATTTTTATATATTGCTCAATTTTGGTGAATTTATACCTGTTTCTAGGGAAAAAAAGAAAAAATATATTTTCTACCTTGAAATGTTCCATTGAGAAAAGGAATTATGTCTTTCTCTTTTTTTTGCATTTTTATTTTAATTTTTAATTCATTTTAATTGGAGGTTAATTACTTTATAATATCGTATTGGATTTGCCATACATCAACATGAATCTGACACAGGTATACACATGTTCCCCATCCTAACCCCCCCCCTTCCCCGTACCATCCCTCTGGGTAGTCCTAGTGCACGAGCCCCAAGCATCCAGTATCATGCATCGAACTTGGAATGGCAATTCATTTCATATATGATATTATACATGTTTCATTGCCATTCTCCCAAATCATCGCACCCTTTCCCTCTCCCAGAGTCCAGAAGTCTATTCTATACATCTGGTCTCTTTTGCTGTCTTGCATAAAGTGTCATCGTTACCATCTTTCTAAATTCCATATATATGTGTTAGTATACTGAATTGGTGTTTTGCTTTTTGGCTTACTTCACTCTGTATAATAGGCTCCAGTTTCATCCACCTCATTAGAACTGATTCAAATGAATTCTTTTTAACGGCTGAGAAATACTCCATTGTGTATATGTACCACAGATTTCTTATCCATTCATCTGCTGATGGACATCTAGGTGGCTTCCATGTCCTGGCTATCAACAGTGCTGTGATGAATATTGGGATATATGTGTATCTTTCAATTCTGGTTTCCTCAGTGTGTATGTCCAGCAGTGGGAATACTGGGTCATAAGGCAGTTCTATTTCCAGTTTTTTAAGGAATCTCCACAGTGTTCTCCATAGTGGCTGTACTAGTTTGCATTCCCACCAACAGTGTGAGAGGGTTCCCTTTTCTCACACCCTCTCCAGCATTTATTGCTTGTAGACTTTTGGATCACACCATTCTGACTGGCATGAAATGGTACCTCATTGTGGTTTTGATTTGCATTTCTCTGATAATGAGTGATATTGAGCATCTTTTCATGTGTTTGTTAGCCATCTGTATGTATTCTTTGGAGAAATGTCTATTTAGTTCTTTGGCCCATTTTTTCGATTGGGTTGTTTATTATTCTGGAATTAAGCTGCAGGAGTTGCTTGTATATTTTTGAGATGCATTGTTTGTCAGTTGCTTTATTTGCTATTATTTTCTCCCATTCTGAAGGCTGTCTTTTCACCTTGCTTATAGTTTCCTTTGTTGTGCAGAAGCGTTTAAGTTTAATTAGGTCCCATTTGTTTATTTTTGTTTTTATTCCAATATTCTGGGAGGTGGGTCAGAGGACCCTGCTGTGATTTATGTCAGAGAGTGTTTTGCCTATGTTCTCTTCTAGGAGTTTTATAGTTTCTGGTCTTATGTTTAGATCTTTAATCCATTTTGAGTTTATTTTTCTGTATGGTGTTAGAAAGTGTTCTAGTTTCATTCTTCTACAAGTGGTATATCAGTTTTCACAGCACTTGTTAAAGAGATTGTCTTTTCTCCATTGTATATTCTTGCCTCTTTTGTCAAAGATAAGGTGTCCATAGGTGTGTGGATTTATCTCTGGGCTTTCTATTTTGTTCCATTGATCTATATTTCCGTCTTTGTGCCAGTACCATACTGTCTTGATGATTGTGGCTTTGTAGTAGAGCCTGAAGTCAGGCAAGTTGATTCCTCCAGTTCCATTCTTCTTTCTCAAGATTGCTTTGGCTATTCCAGGTTTTTTTTTTTAATTTCCATACAAATTGTGAAAGTATTTGTTCTAGCTCCTTTGGTAGCTTGATAGGGATTGCATTGAATCTATAGATCGCTTTTGGTAGTATACTCACTTTCACTATATTGATTCTTCCAATCCATGAACATGGTATATTTCCCCATCTATTAGTGTCCTCTTTAATTTCTTTCACCAGTGTTTTATAGTTTTCTACATATAGGCCTTTAGTTTCTTTAGGTAGATATATTCCTAAGTATTTATTCTTTTCGTTGCAATGGTGAATGGAACTGTTTCCTTAATTTCTCTTTCTATTTTCTCATTTTTAGTTTATATGAATGCAAGGGATTTCTGTGTGTTGATGTTATATCCTGCAACTTTACTATATTCTTTGATTAACGTTAGTAATTTTCTGGTGAAGTCTTTAGGGTTTTCTATGTAGAGGATCATGTCATCTGCAAACAGTGAGAGTTTTACTTCTTCTTTTCCAATTTAGATTTCTTTTATTTATTTTTCTGCTCTGATTGCTGTTGCAAAACTTCCAAAACTATGTTGAAGGTAGTGGTGGAAGTGGGCACCCTTGTCTTGTTCCTGACTTTAGGGGAAATATTTTCAATTTTTCACCATTGAGGATAATGTTTTCTGTGGGTTTGTCATATATAGCTTTTATTATGTTGAGGTATGTTCCTTTTATTCCTGCTTTCTGGAGAGTTTTTATCATAAATGGATGTTGAAATTTGTCAAAAGCTTTCTCTGAATCTATTGAGATAATCATATGGTTTTTATTTTTCAATCTGTTAATGTGGTGTATTACATTGATTGATTTGTGGATATTGAAGGCTACTTGTATCCCTGGGATAACGCCCACTTGTTCATGGTGTATGATGTTTTTAATATGTTGTTAGATTGTGATTGCTAGAATTTTGTTAAGGATTTTTGCATCCATGTTCATCAGTGATATTGGCCTGTAGTTTTCTTTTTCTGTGTGGCATATTTGTCAGGTTTTGGTATTAGGGTGATGGTGGCCTCATAGAATGAGTTTGGCAGTTTACCTTCCTCTGCAATTTTCTGGAAGAGTTTGAGGAGGATAGGTGTTAACTCTTCTCAAAAATTTTGGTAGAATTCAGCTGTGAAGCCGTCTGGACCTGCGCTTTTGTTAGCTGGAAGATTTCTGATTACAGTTTCAATGTCCATGCTTGTGATGGCTCCGTTAAGGTTTTCTATTTCTTCCTGGTTCAGTTTTAGAATGTTGTACTTTTCTAAGAATTTGCATTTCTTCCACATTGTCCATTTTATTGGGATATAATTGCTGATAGTAGTCTCTTTTGATCCTTTGTATTTCTGTGTTGTCCATTGTGATCTCTCCATTTTAATTTCTAATTTTATTGATTTGATTTTTCTCCCTTTGTTTCTTGATGAGATTGGCTAATGGTCTGTCAATTTTATTTATCCTTTCAAAGAACCAGCTTTTGGCTTTGTTGATTTTTGCTATGGTCTCTTTTGTTTCTTTTGCATTTATTTCTGTCCTAATTTTTAAGATTTCTTTCCTTCTACTAGCCCTGGGGTTCTCCATTTCTTCCCTTTCTAGTTGCTTTAGGTGTAGAGTTAGGTTATTTATTTGATTTTTTTCTTGTTTCTTGAGGTATGCCTCTGTTGGTATTAACTTTCCCCTTAGCACTGCATTTACAGCATCCCACAGGTTTTGGGTTGTTGTGTTTTCATTTTCGTTAATTTCTATGCATACTTTGATTCTTTTTTGATTTCTTCTGTGATTCATTGGTTATTCAGCAGTGTGTTGTTCAGCCTCCATATGTTGGGATTTTTAATAGATTTTCTCCTGTAATTGAGATCTAATATTATCTGCACTGTGGTCAGAAAACATGCTTGGAATGATTTCAATTTTTTTGAATTTACCAAGGCTAGATTTATGGCCCAGGATGTGATCTATCCTGGAGAAGGTTCTGTGTGTGCTTGAGAAAAAGGTGAAATTCATTGTTTTGGGGTGAAATGTCCTATAGATATCAATTAGGTCTAACTGGTCTAGTGTATCATTTAAAGTTTGTGTTTCCTTGTTAATTTTCTGTTTAGTTGATCTATCCATAGGTTGGAGTGGGGTATTAAAGTCTCCCACTATTATTGTGTTATTGTTAATTTCCCCTTTCATACTTGTTAGCATTTGTCTTACATATCATGGTGCTCCGATGTTGGGTGCATATATATTTATAATTGTTATATCTTCTTCTTGGATTGATCCTTTGATCATTATGTAGTCTTCTTTGTCTCTTCTCACAGCCTTTGTTTTAAAGTCAATTTTATCTGGTATGAGTATTGCTACTCCTGCTTTCTTTTGGTCTTTATTTGCATAGAATATCTTTGTCCAGCCTTTCACTTTCAGTCTGTATGTATCCCTTGTTTTGAGGTGGGTGTCTTGTAGACAACATATATAGGGGTCTTGTTTTTGTATCCATTCAGCCAGTCTTTTTGTCTTTTGGTTGAGGCATTCAAGCCATTTACGTTTAAGGTAACTATTGATAAGTATGAGCCTATGACATTTACTTTATTGTTTTGGGTTTGAGTTTATACACCCTTTTTGTGTTTCCTGTCTAGAGAATATCCATTAGCATTTGTTGGAGAGCTGGTTTAGTGGTGCTGAATTCTCTCAGCTTTTGTTTGCTGCAAAACTTTTGATTTCCCCTTCATATTTGAATGAGATCCTTGCTGGGTACAGTAATCTGGGCTGTAGGTTATTTTCTTTCATCACTTTAAGTATGTCTTGCCATCCCCTCCTGGCCTGAAGCGTATCTATTGAAAGATCAGCTGTTATCCTTATGGGAATCCCCTTGAGTGTTGTTTGTTGTTTTTCCCTTGCTGCTTTTAATATCTGTTCTTTGTGTTTGATCTTTGTTAACTTGATTAATATGTGTCTTGGGATGTTTTGCCTTGGGTTTATCCTCTTTGGGACTCTGTGGGCTTCTTGGGTTTCTTGCCTTCCCCATTTTAGGGAAGTTTTCAACTATTATCTCCTCAAGTATTTTCTCATGGTCTTTCTTTTTGTCTTCTTCTTCTAGGACTCCTATGATTCTAATTTTGGGGCATTTAACACTGTCCTGGAGGTTTCTGAGATTGTCCTCATTTATTTTAATTCATTTTTCTTTTTTCCTCTCTGATTCATTAATTTCTACCATTTTATCTTCTAATTCACTAATCCTATCTTCTGCCTCTGTTATTCTACTATTTACTGCCTCCAGAATGTTTTCTTTATCCCATTTATTGCATTATTCATTATATATTGACTCTTTATTATTTCTTCTAAGTCCGTGTTAAACCTTTCCTGCATCTTCTCAATTCTTATCTCCACGCTATTTATGTGTGATTCCATTTTGATTTCAAGATTTTGGATCATTTTCACTATCAATATTTGGAATTCTTTCTCAGGTAGATTCCCTATCTCTTCCTCTTTTGTTTGGTTTGGTGGGCATTTATCCTGTTCCTTTACCTGCTGGGTATTCCTCTGTCTCTTCATCTTATTTATATTGCTGAGTTTGGGGTGGCCTTTCTGTATTCTGGCAGTTTGTGGAGTTCTCATTATTGTGGAGTTTCCTCACTGTGGGTGGGGTTGTACAGGTGGCTTGTCAAGGTTTCTTGGTTAGGGAAGCTTATGCTGGTGTTCTGGTGGGTAGAGCTGGATTTCTTCTCTCTGAAGTACAATGAAGTGTCCAGTAATGAGTTTATGAGATGTCAATGATTTTGGAGTAACTTTTGGCAGCCTGCATATTGGAGCACAGGGCTGTGTTCCTGTATTGCTGGATAAATTGTGTGGTATGTCTTGTTCTGGAACTTATTGGCCCTTGAGTGGTGCTTGGTTTCAGTGTAGGTATGGAGGTGTTGGATGAGCTCCTGTCAATTAATGTTCCATGGGGTCAGGAGTTCTCTGGTGTTTTCAGGGTTTGGACTTAAACCTCCTGCTTCTGGTTTTCAGTCTTATTTTTACAGTAGTCTCAAGACTTCTCCTTCTATACAGCACCATTGATAAAACATCTAGGTTAAAGATGAAAAGTTTCTCCACAGTGAGAGATACCCAGAGAGGTTCACAGAGTTACATGGAGAAGAGAAGAGGGAGGAGGGAGTTAGAGGTGACCCAAATGAGATGAGGTGGAATCAATAGAGGAGTGAGCAAGCTAGCCAGTAATCACTTCCTTATGTGCACTTCACAATTGGACCACTCAGAGATGTTCATGGAGTTATGCAGAGAATGGAAAGGGAGGAAGGAGAAAGAGGTGGCCCGGAGGATAAAAGAGGGGAATGAAAAGGAGAGAGACAGATCCAGCCAGTAATCAGTTCCCTAAGCGTTCTCCACCGCCTGGAACACACAGAGATTCATAGTGTTGGTAGAGAAGAGAGGGGGTAGGGAGGAGACAGAGGTGACCTGGTGAGAAAAAAGAGAGTCCAAAGGGGGAGAGAGCAGTCAAGCCAGTAAAATTATCCCAAGTAAAAATGGGTACTGAAGATTGGGTTCTTAAAGGTACAAAATTGATAACAAATACCAAAAAGCATAGATTAAAAATGTAGAGTAGAGTTTGGAATTTCAAAATTACAATACTAAAGAAAAGAAGAAGAAAAATAGAGAGGGAAAAAAGTAACAAACATTGTAAATATATATATATATGAAGTTTGCTTTTAAAAAATAAGGTCTTTTTTTTTGCAAAATAATAGTATGTTATAAAAGTGAAACTTAAAGGAGTATAGAGGACTTAATTTTTTAAAAAAAATTTTAAAAAGAATGATTGCAATAATCAGTTCAGTTCAGTAGCTCAGTCATGTCCGACTCTTTGCGACTCCATGAATCGCAGCATGCCAAACCTCCCTGTCCATCACCATCTCCCTGAGTTCACACAAACTCACGTCCATCTAGTCTGTGATGCCATCGAGCCATCTCATCCTCGGTCGTCCCCTTCTCCTCCTGCACCCAATCCCTCCCAGCCAGCATCAGAGTCTTTTCCAATGAGTCAACTCTTCCATGAGGTGGCCAAAGTACTGGAGTTTCAGCTTTAGCATCATTCCTTCCAAAGAAATCCCAGGGCTGATATCCTGGGACTGGTTGGATCTCCTTGCAGTCCAAGGGACTCTCAAGAGTCTTCTCCAACACCACAGTTCAAAAGCATCAATTCTTCAGCACTCAGCCTTCTTCACAGTCCAACTCTCACATCCACACATGACCACTGGAAAAATCATACCTTGATTAGACGGACCTTAGTCGGCAAAGTGATGTCTCTACTTTTGAGTATACTATCTAGGTTGGTCATAACTTTTCTTCCAAGGAGTAAACGTCTTTTTATTTCATGGCTGCAGTCACCATCTGCAGTGATTTTGGTGCCCCAAAAAATAAAGTCTGACACTGTTTCTACTGTTTCCGCATCTATTTTCCACGAAGTGATGGGACCGGATGCTACGATCTTTGTTTTCTGAACTTTGAGCTGTAAGCCAACTTTTTCGCTCTCCTCTTTCACTTTCATCAAGAGGCTTTTTAGCTCCTCTTCACTGTCTGCCATAAGGGTGGTGTCATCTGCATATCTGAGGTTATTGATATTTCTCCTAGCAATCTTGATTCCAGCTTGTGTTTCTTCCAGCCCAGCATTTCTCATAATGTACTCTGCATATAAGTTAAGTAAGCAGGGTGACAATATACAGCCTTGACACACTCCTTTTCCTATTTGGAACCAGTCTGTTGTTCCATGTCCAGTTCTAACTGTTGCTTCCTGACCTGCATACAGATTTCTCAAGAGGCAGGCTAGGTGGTCTGGTATTCCCATCTCTTTCAGAATTTTCCATAGTTTATTGTGATCCACACAGTCAAAGGCTTTGGCATAGTCAACAAAGCAGAAATAGATGCTTTTCTGGAACTCTCTTGCTTTTTCCATGATTCAGCGGGTGTTGGCATTTGATCTTTGGTTCCTCTGCCTTTTCTAAAACCAGCTTGAACATCAGGGAGTTCACAGTTCACGTATTGCTGAAGCCTGGCTTGGAGAATTTTGAGCATTACTTTACTAACATGTGAGATGAATGCAATTGTGCGGTATTTTGAGCATTCTTTGGCATTGCCTTTCTTTGGGATTAGAATGAAAACTGATCTTTTCCAGTCCTGTGGCCACTAATCAGTTTTCCAAATTTGCTGACATGTTGAGTGCAGCACTTTCACAGCATCATCTTTCAGGATTTGAAACAGCTCCACTGGAATTCCATCACCTCCACTAGCTTTGTTCGTGGTGATACTTTCTAAAGCACACTCGACTTCACATTCCAAGATGTCTGGTTCTAGATTAGTGATCACATCATCATGACTATCTGGGTCGTGAAGATCTTTTTTGTACAGTTCTTCTGTGTATTCTTGCCACCTCTTCTTAATATCTTCTGCTTCTGTTAGGTCCATAACATTTCTGTCCTAGATTGAGCCCATCTTTGCATGAAATGTTCCCTTGGTATCTCTAATTTTCTTGAAGAGATCTCTAGTCTTTCCCATTCTGTTCTTTTCCTCTATTTCTTTGCATTGATCACTGAAGAAGGCTTTCTTATCTCTTCTTGCTATTCTTTGGAACTCTACATTCAGATGCTTATATCTTTCCTTATCTCCTTTGCTTTTCACCTCTCTTCTTTTCACAGCTATTTATAAGGCCTCCCCAGACAGCCATTTTGCTTTTTTGCATTTCTTTTCCGTGGGGATGGTCTTGATCCCTGTCTCCTGTACAATGTCACGAACCTCATTCCATAGTTCATCAGGCACTCTATCTATCCGATCTAGGCCCTTAAATCTATTTCTCACTTCCACTGTATAATCATCATAAGGGAATTGATTTAGGCCTTACCTGAATGGCCTAGTGGTTTTCCCTACTTTCTTCAATTTGAGTCTGAATTTGGTAATAAGAAGTTCATGATCTGAGCCACAGTCAGCTCCTGGTCTTGTTTTTGTTGACTGTGTAGAGCTTCTCCATCTTTGGCTGCAAAGAATAGAATCAATCTGGTGTTGACCATTTGGTGATTTCCCTGTATAGAATCTCTTGTGTTTTTGGAAGAGGGTGTTTGCTATGACCAGTGCATTTTCTTGGCTAACTCTATTAGTCTTTGCCCTGCTTCATTCTGTATTCCAAGGCCAAATTTACCTGTTATTCCCGGTGTTTCCTGACTTCCTACTTTTGCATTCCAGTCCCCTATAATGAAAAGGACATTTTGGGGGGGATTTAGTTCTAAAAGATCTTGTAGGTCTTCATAAAACCGTTCAACTTCAGTTTCTTCAGCGTTACTGTTTGGGGCATAGACTTGGATTACTGTGATATTGAATGGTTTGCCTTGGAGATGAACAGAGATCATATTGTCGTTTTTGAGATTGCATCCAAGTACTGCATTTCAGACTCTTTTGTTGACCATCATGGCTATTCCATTTTTTCTGAGGGATTCCTGGCCACATTAATAGATGTAATGGTCATCTGAGTTAAATTCACCCATTCCGGTCCATTTTAGTTCGCTGATTCCTAGAATGTCAACATTCACCCTTGCCATCTCTTGTTTGACCACTTCCAATTTGCCTTGCTTCATGGACCTGACATTCCAGGTTCCAATATCGCTCTTTACAGCATCAGACCTTGCTTCCATCACCAGTCATATACACAACTGGGTATTGTTTTTGCTTTGGCTCCATCCCTTCATTCTTTCTGGAGTTATTTCTCTATTGATCTCCAGTAGCATATTGGGCATCTAATGACCTGAGGAGTTCCTTTTTTTTTATCCTATCATTTTGCCTTTTCATACTGTTCATGGGGTTCTCAAGGTAAGAATACTGAAATGGCTTGCCATTCCCTTCTCCAGTGGACCACATTCTGTCAGACCTCTCCACCAGGACCCGCCTATCTTGGGTTGCCCAGCAGGCATGGCTTGGTTTCATTGAGTTAGACAAGGCTGTGGTCCTAGTGTGATTAGATTGACTAGTTTCCTGTGAGTATGGTTTCAGTGTGTCTGCCCTCTGTGCCCTCTTGCAACACCTACCATCTTACTTGGGTTTCTCTTACCTTGGGTGTGGTGTATCTCTTCACGGCTGCTCCAGCAAAGCACAGCCACTGCTCCTTACCTTGAATGAGGGGTATCTCCTTTCCGCTGCCGTTTCTGACATTCAATGTGGGATAGCTCAATATATCTAGGACTTTATCTAGTGTTGTTATGGGTATTGTGGGGTCATTTTATTTTCAGATAGTCCCTTCATCCGGCTTATATTTCTCAAGATCTATAGGCCCCTTCCTATGTGGTTGATACCAACGACAGGGTTTTAATCTATTGCACCTGTCACTTCCAAAGTGGTTCCCTCTGTTTTAGCTTCTTCTGTTTGCTGATCTCTTCAGTGTCTGATTTCCACCCTGACACAAACGGGTGCTGGTGGACAGTTTTTTAAGGCTACCTTGTTCAGTCATGCTGTGGGGAAGTAGGGACGCTGCAAACACTGGCATGTGCTCGCAGTGCCTCAGCCACGCTGGGCTTGCTCCCACTCACGGTGCATGCACCCTCCCTGCCCACACCGCTCAGGCTCTAGGTTGCTCCACTGGGTACAATCTGAGGTCAGCCCTGGGTTGCGTGAACCTCCCAGGTCTAAGCTGCTCAGGTTCAGGCACTCAGGTAGTCCTCAGAGGCGCAGACTCGGTTGGGCCTGCGTTTTGTGCCCTTCCCAGGTCCGAGCAGCTCAGGTGATGAGGTGTTTGGTGAGCGTGGTTGCTGTGACTTATCGCCTCCCCTGTCCCTGCCGCTCGGTTTTCTGGGTGCACAACCGGTGCACCTTCTCAGGCGGATGTTGACTGTCCAGAACCCCAAGAAGTCTTAGTTAGCAAAGAAACCTGCTTCCAGTTTGGTAGATAATGTCTCTCTGGGGCTGCAATTGCCCTCTTCCGGCTCTGGCTGCCTGTAACTGGAGGGGGATGGTCTGCAGCTGACTATTTCTGTTCAGTCCTTTGTTCTGTGCACAGGCCTGGTGGTGTCTTAGGGCTTTTCGTGTGGTAGCTATACCACAGTCTGGTTTGCTAGCCCAAGTTAGTTCACTCAGATTGCTCTCGGGGCATTCAGGCCAGATCCTTAACTCTAAGTGATGCAGCCTGTGCCTCGCTGCCCAGCCCCAGCTTGCTAGTGGTGGATGCAGGCATCTGTGCTGCTTCTCTGCTGGGGGAGTTACCATTGGGCTTGTAATCTGTGGGTTTTAATTAGTTATCTATTTTCCCTCCCTGTTATGTTGCCCTCTGTGCTTCCAAGGCTCACCACAGACTCAGCAGTGTGAGTGTTTCCTGGTGTTTGGAAACCTCTCTTTTTAAGACTCCATTCCTGGGATGGAACTCTGTCTCTATCTCTTTTGTCTCTTTTTTTGTCTTTTATATTTTTTCCTACCTCCTTTTGAAGATAATGGGCTGCTTTTCTGGGTGCCTGATGTCCTCTGCCAGTATTCAGAAGCTGTTTTGTGGAATTTACTCAATGTTTAAATGTTCTTTTGATGAATTTGTAGGGGAGAAAGTGGTCTCCCCATCCTATTCCTCCTCTGTCTTAGGACTGCCTCCAATTTCTTTCATATCTAATTAAAATATGCCTTAAAATTACACACAGAAGCTTAAAATTGAAGTTCAAAAATATATAAGGCAAATATTACAAAATATTTTAATATGCTTTTTTAATTTCAGTATTCCCAGTGGAAGTATGAAGGAAGTCTTCTTTCTATCCCTAGTATGTTGAAATTTTCCATAGTAGTAAAAATTAAAATACAAAGTCAATGTTTTGGAAACATACATTTTCCCTTTATAAGTAATTTTTCTTTAAGATATTTTCAGTATTTATCAATGCAGTTTAATGCAATTTATTTCAAAATATTTTTCTCCAAGGTAATTCCTAAAAATTATTAGATCTCAACCTTTAAAAGGTAATCAGAATCTCAATTAAACCCTCATTACATTCAAATAATAAAATGTCATTTTTTACTTCAAAGCCTTACTAACCATGCTGACTTTGAGTAAAGTATTAAATTAGTATTTGATTTATTATCAAATGCAAACTGCTTCTGTTTCATTTTAGATCCCTCACCTTTAAACAACATTTAACAGAGCTGAAAGCTGCTGCTGAATTTGACAAGTGTTAGTGTAACAAGTAAATGAGACAACTGCCATTTTTACATGTGTGAATTATTTGGCAGTATTATGAGTCAGTCTTACCCTGAAATGATAGTAATTATTGAGGTAGCTGTAAGTAAACTACTCCTACAGTGAGTTCAAAGGAGAGGTGTTAAAAAAAAATACAACTCTTCCTTTTCAGTCTTTTTTGAATCTTTCCAAATCTCATATTTTCTTGAAAAAGGAAGTACTGCCAAAAATATTAAAAAAAAAAAACAGAAACCTTCATTACTACTTCATTACTGTAGACTCATCCAGATGGCAGGAAGATGTCTGTAGTTGATTTCCTGTTTCACACATGCAAGACAGAGAATAGGTTTTCACAGATCCTTGAAATGCACACTAGCAGAAAAATAACTATTAGCAACCATATGCTGCATGAACTTGATTGCTTCCCAATACTAAAGAGAAAATGGAGTCTCACTCCAGTAGACTGCCAAAACTACTGTGTCAGTATTAGGGAGCTTGATTCAATAATTAATATTGAAGAGGTGGTTTGAAAAAATACATCATGTACATAATAACTATCACTCTTGAGAACTCAATATGCTAAACCCTTTATGTAGAGTAATTCCTGTAAAACTCATCACCACTTGTTATAGTTAATTTTATGTGAAATTTGACAGGACCAGAGCTGCCCAGATATTTGCTGACACATTATTGTGTATATTTCTGTCTACAATGTATTTGGATACTAGCATTTAAATTGTTAGACTAAGTAAAACAGTAAGTAAGTCTCCTTAGTGTGGATGTGCCCTATCCAGTCAGCCGAAAACCTAAATAGAACAAAAAGCTGACATTTCCCCAAGTAAGAGGAAATTATTCTTGCCTAACTACCTTCAAAGTGGGACATCAGTGTTTTCCCTGATTTCTAATTAAAACTGAAACATTGGTTCTTCCTGGGTTTTAAACCTGTTAGCATTTGGAGAGTAAGTAAACTATCAACACTTCTGGGTCTTCAGCTTACTGACTGCTGATCTAGAAACTTTTCAACCTCTGTAATCACATGAGCTATTTTCTTAGATATATACATATATTAGATATATACATATTATATATATATATCTTAGATATATTTATGTACATATATTTCTAAAGCATTTACACATTCTATTGGTTCTATTTCTCTGGTGAACACTAACAAATATATGATCTTATGAATGGTTGCACATTTATCTTCACTTTTCAGCTGAAAAAGAAAAAAAGCAGGTTTTGAAATTTTATATTGTTTTTCCAAGGTTTCTTTTCCTGTTAAACTTTAAGCTCTTTAAGAACAAGTATTTTTGTCTATTTTATTTGCTGATGTATCTTAATTGCCTAGGATGGTGTGTCACATCTGTTAACTATATAAGTGACTGAATTCAGCTGGAAAGTGGCTTGAAATTAGGTCTGGCTGCTACCCAAATCTACTCCGTTAGCCTCTATGATGAACCATCTCATAGTTTCTTTATATTTTCAGAAGTCAATTTTTTTTAATTTTATATTTACTTTATTTTACTTTACAATACTGTATTGGTTTTGCCATACATTGTCATGAATCCACCACGGGTGTATACGAGCTCCCATTCCTGAATCCCCCTCCCACCTCCCACCCCATATCATCTCTCTGGATCATCCCCTTGCACCAGCCCCAGCATCCTGTATCCTGTATTGAACATAGACTGGCACTTCGTTTCTTACATGATAGTATACATGTTTCAATGCCATTCTCCCAAATCATCCCATCCCTCCCTCTCCGTCAGAGTCCAAAAGTCCGTTCTATACATCTGTGTCTCTTTTGCTGTCTCACATACAGGGTCATCATTACCATCATTCTAAATTCCGTATATATGTGTCAGTATACTGTATTGGTGTCTTTCTTTCTGGCTTACTTTGAAAGAAAAATCTTTAAAAGAATATTACTAGCTATTTAAGCTCAGTTGTAAAGCTATTAATTCCTGGAAAATGATGGAATCAGGATTCAAAAAGATCCTCCAAAGGGGAACAATGCACTTGTAAGATAAAATTTGATTAGGAAAAGGGTAAAACCACTTCCTCTATCCAAAAATCACTAAACTTATGGCTCTCAGAGGCATAACTTATTACAAGTATAAATTAAAATGCCCCAGGAGGATTAAGTGACAGAAAGCTTGATATAAATCAAGAATGAGTATTGATTGCCAAAGGAACTAATGCAATTCTTGGCTACAATGACACAATATTATGTCCAAATCAAGATAAATAATAATTACATTCTATTATGCCACCATGCTTCCAAGGTAAGAGAAACCCAAGAAAGATGGTAGGTGTTGCAACAGGGCATCAGAGGGCAGACACACTGAAACCATACTCACAAAAAACTAGTCAATCTGATCATACTAGGACCACAGCCTTGTCTAGCTCAATGAAACTAAGCCATGACTGTGAGGCCACCCAAGATGGGAGGGTTATGGAGAGATGTGACAGAAAGTGGCCCACTGGAGAAGGGAATGGCAAACCTCTTAAGTATTCTTGCCTTGAAAACCACATTAACGTATGAAAAGGCAAAATGATAGTATAGTGAAAGAGGAACTCCCCAGGTGAGTACTTGCCCAATATACTATTGGAGATCAGTGGAGAAATAACTCCAGAAAGAATGAAGGGATGAAGGCAAAACTAAAACAATACCCAGTTGTGGATATGACTGGTGATAGAAGCAAGGTCCGATGCTGTAAAGAGCAATATTGCATAGGAACCTGGAATGTCAGGTCCATGAATCAATGCAAATTGGAAGTGGCCAAACAAGAGATGGCAAGACTGAGCGTTGACATTCTACGAATCAGTGAACTAAAATGGACTGGAATGGGTGAATTTAACTCAGATGACCATTATATCTACTACTATGGGCAGGAATCCCTCAGAAGAAATGGAATAGCCATCATGGTCAGCAAAAGAGTCTGAAATGCAGTACTTGGATGCAATCTCAAAAACGACAGAATGAACTCTGTTCGTTTCCAAGGCAAACTATTCAATATCACAGTAATCCAAGTCTGTGTCCCAATCAGTAATGCTGAAAAAGTAGAAGCTGAACAGATCTACAAAGACCTACAAGACCTTTTAGAACTAAATCACAAAAAAGATGTCCTCTTCATTATGGGGTCTGGAATGCAAAAGTAGGAAGTCAAGAAACACCTGGAGTAACAGGCAAATTTGACCTTGGAATACAGAATGAAGCAGGGCAAACACTAATTGAGTTTTGCCAAGAAAATTCACTGGTCATAGCAAACACCCTCTTCCACAACACAAGAGAAGACTCTACACATGGACATCATCAGATTATTAACACCAAAATCATAATGATTATATGTTTTGCTGCCAAAGATGGAGAAGCTCTATACAGTCAACAAAAACAACACCAGGAGCTGACTGTGGCTCAGATCATGAGCTCCTTATTGCCAAATTCAGACTTAAATTGAAGAAAGTAGGAAAACTGCTAGACCATTTAGGCAAGACCTAAATTAAATTCCTTATGATTACACAGTGGAAGTGATAAATAGATTTAAGGGACTAGATCTGATAGATAGAGTGCCTGATGAATTATGGATGGAGGTTCCTGACATTGTACAGGAGACAGGGATCAAGACCATTCCAATGGAAAAGAAATGCAAAAAAGCAAAATGGCTGTCTGAGGAGGCCTTACAAAGAGCTATGAAAAAAACAGGAGCAAAAAGCAAAGGAGAAAAGGAAAGATATTCCCATTTGAATCCAGAGTTCCAAAAAATAGCAAGGAGAGATAAGAAAGCCTTCCTCAGTGATCATGAAAAGAAATAGAGGACAAGAACAGAATGGGAAGACTAGAGCTCTCTTCAAGAAAGTTAGAGATACCAAGGGAGAATTTCATGCAAAGATGGGCTTGATAAAGGACAGAAATGGTATGGACCTAACAGATACAGAAGATATTAAGAAGAGGTGGCAAGAATACACAGAAAAACCGTACAAAAAAGATCTTCATAACTCAGATAATCATGATGGTGTGATCAATCACCTAGAGCCAGACATCCTGGAATGTGAAGTCAAGTGTGCCTTAGAAAGCATCACTGAGAACAAAGCTAGTGGAGGTGATGGAATTCCAGTTGAGCCATTTCAAATCTTGAAACATGATGCTGTGAAAGTGCTGCACTGAAAATGTCAGCAAATTTGGAAAACTCAGCAGTGGCCACAGGACTGGAAAAGGTCACTTTTCATTCCAATCTTAAAGAAAGGCAATGCCAAAGAATACTCAAACTACCACACACTTGCACTCATCTCACACACTGGTAAAGTAACGCTGAAAATTCTCCAAGCCAGGCTTCAGCAGTATGTGAACTGTGAACTTCCAGATGTTCAAACTGGTTTAGAAAAGGCAGAGGAACCAGAAATCAAATTGCCAACATTCGCTGGATCATCAAAGAAGCAAGAGAGTTCCAGAAAAGCATCTATTTCTGCTTTATTGACTATGCCAAAGCCTTTGACTGTGTGGATCACATTCAACTGTGGAAAATTCTGAAAGAGGTGAGCATACCAGACCACCTGACCTGCCCCTTGAGAAACCTGTATGCAGGTCAGGAAGCAACAGTTAGAACTGGACATGGAAAAACAGACTGGATCCAAAGAGGAAATGGAGTATGTCAAGGCTGTATATTGTCACCCTGATTATTTAACTTATATGAAGAATACATCATAAGAAACGCTGGACTGGAAGAAGCACAAGCTGGAATCAAGATTGCCGGGAGAAATATTAATAACCTCAGATATGCAGATGACACCACCCTTATGGCTGAAAGTGAAGAGGAACTAAAAAGCTTCTTGATGAAAGTGAAAGTGGAGAGTGAAAAAATTGGCTTAAAGCTTAGCATTCAGAAAACGAAGATCATGGCATCTGCTCCCATCATTTGATGGGAAATAGATGGGGAACAGTGTCAGACTTTATTTTTCTGGGCTCCAAAATCACTGCAGATGGTGACTGCAGCCATGAAATTAAAAGATGCTTACTCCTTGGAAGAAAAGTTATGACCAACCTAGACAGCATATTGAAAAGCAGAGACATTACTTTGTCAACAAAGTTCCATCTAGTCAAGGCTATGGTTTTTCCTGTGGTCATGTATGGATGAGAGAGTTGGACCGTGAAGAAAGCTGAGTGCTGGAGTATTGGTGCTTTGAACTATGGTGTTGGAGAAGACTCTTGAGAGTCCCTTGAACTGCAAGGAGATCCAACCTGTCCATTCTGAAGGAGATCAGCCCTGGGATTGCTTTGGAAGGAATGATGCTAAAGCTGAAACTCCAGTACTTTGGCCACCTCATGTGAAGAGTTGACTCATTGGAAAAGACTCTGATGCTGGGAGGGATTGAGGGCAGGAGGAGAAGGGGATGAAAGAGGATGAGATGGCTGGATGGCATCACTGACTAAATGGGCGTGAGTCTGAGTGAACTCTGGGAGTTGATGATGGGCAGGGAGGCCTCAATTTCTGCGATTCATGGGGTCACAAAGAGTTATACTAAGCAAATGAACTGAACTTATGCCACTATGAAAACCACTTTGAAGCTGCACACTTCACGAAGAGGTAAACTAGAGTACACTCAAAAGACACCAAGAAGATGATGACAATCAAAGCCACACTTGTACAAAGATTAGTTGAAGGATAAGATACTTGTCAGAAGAAGAAAGCATGTCAATATATTAATGCTTCAAAATTTGTAAGGTCTAAATGATATTAGATGTTTTTTTTTTCCAGATTTGCTCCAAAAGACTTTCACCTAATGAATACAAAGTTAATACTAAAATAGACAGTCTCAATTTTCCAAAAGTGGGATGCACAATGTCATAAAAGTAGTTAATTCTCAATCTCTGATGCCTTTTTAAATGGACAAAGCTATCTTTTAGATTTAGTTGGCAGCTAAGCCTCAGACATATTATTTAAATAGAAGACCATTATAGTTCTTGTCATAGCTGCCATGGTTCTCAAAAAGGATTAAAAAAATATAATAACATGATCAAGATGAGTGAAATGAGACAAAAATTTTCAAACTAAATATCTATTGAGGAGTAAATATCCGAAATGTATAAAGGACTCATATAGCTCAACAGCAAAAAATAGCAATAATCCAATTAAATGTGCAAATGACCTCAAAAAACAGTGTAGAAATTTCTCAAAATGTTAAAAGCAGAACCACCATATGACAGCAATTTCATTTCTGGGTATGTTTCCAAAGGAAACAAAATTACTGTCAAGGAGAGATATCTGTGTCCTGGGTTCAGTGCAGTGTTATGTAAAATAGCCAAAACATGGAAAGAATTTAAGGGACTATTAAAGGATGGATGGATAAAGAAAATACGGAAGATACAGATGAGTATGGGAGATATAGATAACGACATAGATGAATATTTTTCAGACATAAAATGAAGGAAACCCTCACTGGTGACAGTATGGATGAACTCTGAGGGCATTATGCTGAGAGAAATCACTCGGACAAAGACAAATACTGTGTGATTTCACTTATATGTGGACTCTTTAAAAAACAAATTCATCATTCTAGCAATAGCAGAGAAGAAAAAGAAACAAAAGGAATTCAAATTGAAAAAGAAGTGAAAGTATAATTGTTTGCAAATGACTTGATACTATACACGGAAAATCCTAAAGACGTTACTAGAAAACTAATAGATGTCATTAATGAATTCAGTGAAATTTCAGGATACAAATTTAACACAGCAATTGGTTCTATACACTAACAATGAAAGATCTGAAAGATAATTGAGAAAACAACATCATTTACTATTGCATCAAACAGAATAAACTACCTAGGAATAAACCTACTTAAGGAGGAAAAATATCTGTATTCCAAAACTGTAAGACACTGAAGAAAGAAATCAAAGATGACACAAACACATGGAAAGATATACCCATGTTCCTGGATTGGAAGACTCAATCCATTCAAAATGACTATACTACAAAAGGCAAGCAATAAATTCAGTGCAATTCCTGTAAGATTATTAATAGCATTTTTCACACCTATAGAAAATGTTTTTTGGTCTTTAAATTTCTATGAAAACACAAAAGACCTTGAATTCCCAAAGCAATCTTGAGAAAGAAAAATGGAGCTGGGAGAATCAGGCTTTCTGATTTCAGTCTATACTACAAAGCACAATCATCAAAACAATATGACACTGTCACAGAAATAGAAATATAGATCAATGGAATAAGATGGGAAGTTCAGGAATAAACTGTGCACCTATGATTATTTAAGCTATGACCTAAAAAAGAATCAGTATATATAGTAGAGAAAAGACAGTCTCTTTAATAAGTGGTACTGGGAAAACTGAACAGCTTCATGTAAAAGAATGAAATTAGAACATTCTTTAACACCATACAGAAAAATAAAATGGATTAAAGACATAAATGTAAACTGCATACTGTAAAATTCCTAAGGAAAACATAGGTAGAACACTCTTTGACGTAAATCTCAACAATGTATTTTTGGATCCATCTCCTAGAGTAATTGAAATAAAAACAAAAATAAATGAATAGAATTTAAATAAATTTAAAGCTTTTGCCCAGCAAACCATAAACTAAGCAAAAAGACAACCTACAAAATGGGAGAAAATATTTTCAAATGATGTGACAAATAAGGGCTTAATCTCCAAAATATACAAATAGTTCATACAGCTCAATATCAGAAAAACAGACAGCCCAATTAAAAAATTCACTGAAGATCTAAACAGACAGTTCTACAAAGAAGACATACATATAGCCAAAAGGAACATGAAAAGATGTTAAGCATCACTAATTATTAGAGAACTACAATGAGATATTACCACACACTGGTCAGAATGGTCACCATCAAAAAGTCTGCAAATGTTAAATCTGGTGAGGATGTGGAGAAAAAGGAATCCTTCTACACTTTCAGTGGGAATGTAAATGGATGTAATCATTTAGGAGAATATTATGGAAATTCATTAAAAACTAAAAATGGAGATACCATAGGAACCTGAAATATAGCTCTTGGGCATATATCTGGAGAAAACCGTAATTTAAAAAAATGCATTCACCCCGATATTCATACCAGCGCTATTTACAACAGCCAAGACATAAAAGCAACCTTAATGTCTATCAACAGAGGAATGGATAAAGAAGAAAGTGGTATATATATACACAATGAAATATTACTCAAGTACTTAAAAAAATAATTAACTGATGTCATTTGCAGCAACTTTGATGAACCTAGATATTATCATAGTATGTGAAGTAAGTCAAAGCCAAATATCATATGATATTGCCTAAATGTAGAATCTAAAGATTGATACACATGAGCTTATTTACAAAACAGAAATAGACTCATAGACATAGAACACACACATGGTTACCAAAGGGGTAAGGATGAGGAGGAATAAATTAGGACTTTGTGAATAAAATAAAAATACTGCTATATATAAAATAGATAACCAGCAAGGACCTAAAGCACAGGAAATTCAATACCTTATAATAACGTACAAAGGGAGAGACTGAAAAAAAGAATATATATATATATATATATACTGAATCACTGTTGTACATCTGAAACTAACATAACATTGTAAATCAATTACAGTTTAATAAAAATTTTAAAATAATAAAATAAACCAGATTCATAGAAACAAAGAACAGAGTAGTGGTTGCCATAAACAAGAGTTTAAGGGTAAGGCAAATTGGTAGAGGTGATGACTTAAGGGTACAAACTTCCAGTTATAAGATGAATAAGTTTTGAGGGTGTAATGTAGAGGATGATGACTCTGCTTCACAACACTACATTTTAACTAAAAGAGTATATTTTAAAATAACTAAGAATATAGTTATTTTTAAGAAACTAAGAGACTTTATTTTAAAAATTCTCACCACGAGAAAAAACTGGTAAGTACTTGAGTGATCTATGTGTTAGCTAACTTTATTTTAGTCATTTTGCAGCATGGACATCTACAAAATCATTACATTATACACCTTAAATTTATGTAATGTTTTAAGTCAATTATAGCCTAATAAATTTGAAAGAAAAAAGATATAATACTGCTTCATCACAAGACTGAATAAAATTATCAGAAGACAGGTGGTTTAAGATGGTGGCTTAAGAGGAAATCTACAGCTACGTTTAAGAAATATAACATTTCCTAAAAGGAATCTGAGAACTAGTTAATAGCTACTCCAAAAATATAATAGAAGGGTCACTAGAGACAAGAGTGGCAGAAACAACCTTACCTACATCCTACCCCTGACAGAACAATCAACAAGTGATAGGAATTTCATAAATACAGATTTCATAAGTATAAATTTGTGCTCCATATAAGGCATCCCAACCCTTGGGACCTGCATTGGAGACATAAAGCCCCTAACCATCTGACTGAAAACCAAAGGGGCCTACATTCATAAACTCTGTTCTGCATAGGAGATAAAGATCTATCTTTAGAAGGGCTCATTTACAGACTCATTAACCTTGGGACCCACTGCAAAAAGCACGTTTGAAAAGAGCCTAGATCATGTGTGAAGAAGGCTCAATGGCCAATTTAAAGCACCTATCAAAGGGAAAGAATCCTATTTAAGACTCTTTCCTAAGATAAAGGTACTGGTGGGAGATATTTTTACATTCTCTGTCCTTATAGCACAACTGCTGGTAGCACCATTTTTACCTTGTCACTTTAATCTGCTAGTGCAGGCAGGTGACTGTCGCACTCCCTGTACCATGCTGAGGTCCTGCCAAAGGATGATAGATAAGCACTTCAACCCCTGAACTGCTTGCCTCCAGAGCCAGTGGGCATGTGAAGATCACAGAGCCCCTTGATCATCAGGCTGTTTTGTCAAAGGGAAATTGCATTTCTGGGTCTGAAACAATTGGAGAGACAATTTGAGAAACAACAAAAACTGAACAGGTTAAATGATAAGGTTCATCTCCTCCACAAGGCTACTCCATTAAGATTGGGAGAGATATACATCTTGTCTATACAGAGAAACAAACACAGAAAATCAACAAAATGGGGAAGTAGAGGGATATGTTCCAAATGAAAGAATAAGGTAAACAACCAGAAAAAAAATTTTAAGTGAAATGAAGATAAGTAATCTACCTGATAGAAATATACCTTTGCAAAGGTCCATATAGTCAAAGCTATGGTTTTTCCAGTAGTCATGTACCGTGAGAGTTGGACCATAAAGAAATCTGAGTACCAAAGAATTGATCCTTTTTAACTGCGGTGTTGGAGAAAACTCTTGAGAGTCCCTTGGACTGCCAGGAAATCAAACCAGTCAATCCTAAAGGAAATAAATCCTGAATATCCATTGGAAGGACTGATGCTGAAGCTGAAGCTCCAAAACTTTGGCCACCTGATGCAAAGAGCTAACTCAGAAAAGACCCTGATGCTGGGAAAGATTGAAGGCAGGAGGAGAAGGGGACAGCAGAGGATGAGATAGTTGGATGGCGTCACTGATTCAATGGACATGAGTTTGAGCAAGCTCTGGGAGTGAGTGAAGGACAGGGAAGCCTGGCGTAAAATGTGACATCAGACCATAAGAAATGGGGAGTGGGATTAAAAATGCAGTTTTAGAATGCATTCCAACATGCTATAAACTTAAAATAGAGTCATATGTGTAGGCTGTTATATGTGAGTTTCATTGTAACCACAAAGCAAAAGCCTACAATAGATACACAAAAGGCAAGAAAAAAGGAATTTAAGCATAAAACTACAGAAAACCGTCAAATCACAAGGGAAGAAAATAAGAGAAGAAGGGAAGAGAGAACTATGTAACAGCCAGGAAACAATGTACAAATGGCAATAAGGGCGGACCTATCAATAATTACTTTAAATGTTATTGGACCAAATGTGCCCATCAAAAAACAAAGTGGCTAAATGGATAAGATAGTAAAAGAGTCATCCATATGCTACCTACAAGAGACTCACCTCAGACATAAAGATACACACAGACTGAAAATGAATGGGTGGGAAAAATGCTTCATGCAAGGTGAAAAGACAGCCTTCAGAATGCGAGAAAATAATATCAAATGAAACAACTGACAAAGAATTAATCTTAAAAATACACAAGTAGCTCCAGCAGATCAATTCCAGAAAAATAAGTGACCCATTCAAAAAATGGGCCAAAGAACTAAACAGACATTTCTCCAAAGAAAACATATAGCTGGCTAACAAACACATGACAAGATACTCAACATCACTCATTATCAGAGAAATGCAAATCAAAACCACAATCAGGTTCCACCTCACACTGGTCAAAATGACTGTTACCAAAAAGTCTATAAACAATAAATGCTAGAGACGGTGTGGAGAAAAAGAAACCCTCCTACACTGTTGTCAGGACTGCAAACTAGTACAGCCACTATGGAGAAAAGTGTGGAAATTCCTTAAGAAAACTGGAAATTGAACTGCCATACAACCCAGCAATCCCACAGCTGGGCATACACACCGAGGAAACCAGAATTGAAATGACATGTGTACCCCAATATTCATCGCAGCACTGTTTTCAATAGCCAAGACATGGAAGCAACCTAGATGTCCATTGGTAGATGAATGGATAAGAAAGCAGTGGTACATATACACAATGTAATGTTTCTCAGCTATTAAAAAGAACGCATTTGAATCAGTTCTAATGAGGTGGATAAAACTGGAGCCTATTGTACAGAGTGAAGTAAGTCAGAAATAAAAACACCAATATAGTATATTAATGCATATAAATGGAATTTAGAAAGATGGTAACGATGACCCTATTTGCGACACAGCAGAAGAGACACAGATGTAAAGAACATACTTTTGGACTCTGTGAGAGAAGGTGATGGTTGGATGATTTGAGAGAATAGCATTGAAACATGTATATTATCATATGTGAAACAGACCACCAGTCTAGGTTTGATGCATGAGACAGGGTGCTCAGGGCTGATGCACTGGGATGACCTAGAGTGATGGGATGGGGAAGGAGGTGGGAGGGGGATTCAAAATGGGGAACACATGTATACCCATGGTTGACTCATGTGAATGTATGGCAAAAACCACAACAATATTGTAATGTAATTAGCCTCCAATTAAAATAAATAATTAAGGAAAAAAAGAACAAGAAAAACAATGAGAATAGGGACACTTAACACTCCACTACATCAATAGACATATTATCCAAGAAGAAAGTCAATAAGGAGATAGTGATCTTAAATGATATATTAAACCAGTTGGACTTAATAGTTATGTATAAGGCTTTCCATTCCAAAACAGCAGTATATACATTGTTTTCACATACACATGGAAGAGCCTCCAGGATCAACTGCATGTTAGGCCATAAAACAAGACTTTGAGAAGACTGAAAAAGTATCAAGCATCTTTTCTGATGACAATTAAGGAAAAAAAAATCCCATCTATAATTGCATCACAAAAGAAATAAGTTTCCAGGAATAAATTTAAACAAGGGTGTAAATGATTGATGCAAGAAATTGAAGAAAACACAAATGAATGGGAAAATATTTAAATCTCCTGGAATGAAGAATTAATATTGAAAAATATATCCACATTTACCAAAAATAATCTACAGATTCAATGCAATTCTTATCAGAATCCTAACTACTTTTTTCAGAAAAATGGAATAAACAATTCTGAAATATGGATGAAACCACAAAAGGTCCCAAATAGCCAAAGCAATCTAGCACACACACACACGCAAAAAGCTGGAGGCACCATACTCCCAGTTTTTAAACTATATTACAAAGCTACAACAATCAAAATAGTATGCAATTGGCATAAAAACAGACTCAAGACTTTTACCTGTGGCAGCTCTGCTCTAGTGAGAGCTGAGGATGAAAGTGGCACAGCTGCTTGGCTTGCAGGGACCCTGGAGGCACCAAGTGTGCAGTGACATGGACTGCCTCCACCGCAGGAGTTGTGGCCCTATCAGAGTCTTTTCTCGAGCCTCTTGTAGCTGGCAATCAGAAGGTCCTTTGACCAGTCTTTCTCCATATCTCCGCCCATTCAGGTGCTTAGAGGTCTCACTTGCCTAGAGTCCTTCTCTGTTGTTTGGTGCATCAGGCACATAGAGAGGGGCCTCCAAACCCAGCTGGGGTTCTACTCTGTAGATGAATGCATCAGGCACTTAAAGGAGCACTCTGGGTGTAGTACTACTCTGTAGTTCAATGTGTCAGGCATTTGATGGGCCAGCCTCTCTACTGTTCAGCTGCCAATGCTGGCATGTGGGGAAAGACTGGTTGCGATGATGGGTCTGGCCCCTATGCATGACTCAGCAGTATCCCTTGCTTCCATGACTGCCTAGCTTTCCTCCACAGGCATTTCTCACCATGACCTCCTACCTCACATCCCCTCAATTTGTCTCTCCACAGTCAACAGTAGCCCTCTCCCTGGAATCACTCCACAATCCCCAAACTCCAGCTCCCAGCTGCTGCACCTTCCAAGGGACCCATGTCCCTGCCTGGCTATAGAGCTGTGGCAAGGACTGTCTGATTCTCATTCCATTTAGGCTGTCACAGATCAGCTGTCTCACTCTCAGACTTAAATGTTTCTCCTCTGACTCAGACAATTGCCCTGATGTGGAGATCAGACCCCTTCTTCAGTTCCCTCTACTGCTGAGGGCAGGCCCAGTCCTATTAAAACTCCTGTTTTTCCCTGTGATTCCTTTGTCCTACTGAGTTTTGCGTGATTCTGTATATTCTTTTCCTCTGGTCAGGTGCTCCTGTCCACTCTCAGCTGGTGCTCTTAATGCACTTCTGTGTCTGAAGGTGTATTCCTGATGTAACTGCGGAGAGAGATGTACTTCTTGTCCACCCACTCCTCCATCATCTTGTTCTCCCTATGCAGTTTTTGTCAGATATTACTTACTGTTCATCTTCAAGGTAAAATTAGAGTGAAAGTTAGTAATAATAACATGAATTCATAAACCATAAAATTGGTACCTTGAAATAAATTGCACTAATTTGCTTAAGATTTGAACACTGCCATATGTATCAGCTTGACACAAATTCTAAGATAATAAAAAGCTTCATTTTTGACAATGCTCACTTTCACTTTTCACTTTCATGCATTGGAGAAGGAAATGGCAACCCACTCCAGTGTTCTTGCCTGGAGAATCCCAGGGATGGAGGAGCCTGGTGGGCTGCCATCTGTGGGGTCGCACAGAGTCGGAAACGACTGAAGTGACTTAGCAGCAGCAGCAGCAGCAGCAGCAGCAAAAACATAAGGATTCATTCTTTGGAATGAGGTAACATAATAAAATAGAATACAAACTGTAGACAAGGAAGAGAGATTTGGTGCTTGCTTGAATCTCTAGGAGAGAATGATTAGCTTAGAATTACTGAAGGCAGAGCCCTTTGAAAGAAGATTTGCTTTTCCAAGCAAATATTTTTTTCTCTAAAGTATTTCACTCATATTTATTTTTCTGCCAGTTGTATTGGAATATAACTGACATATAGCACTAAATAAGTTTAAAGTGAACAGCATAATGATTTGACTTACATGCATCAGGAAATGATTTTCACAGTAAGTTTAGTGAAAAATTCATCATCTCACATAGAAACAAAATTGTAAAACAGAAAAAAGTTTTTTCCTTATGTTAAGAACTCAGGACTTACTATCTTGAGTTCAGTTCAGTTCAGTCCCTCAGTCATGTCCGACTCTTTGTCACGCCATGAATCGCAGCTCGCCAGGCCTCCCTGTCCATCACCATCTCCTGGAGTTCACTCAGAATCACGACCATCTAGTCAGTGATGCCATCCAGCCATCTGATCCTCTGTAGTCCCCTTCTCCTCCTGCCCCCAATCCCTCCCAGCATCAGAGTCTTTCCAATGAGTCAACACTTCGCATGAGGTGGCCAAAGTACTGGAGTTTCAGCTTTAGCATCATTCCTTCCAAAGAACACCCAGGACTGATCTCCTAGTTAATAGCTAAATGGACTGCTGCTGCTGCTGCTGCTGCTGCTGCTGCTAAGTCACTTCAGTCGTGTCCAACTCTGTACGGCCCCATAGACGGCAGCCCACCAGGCTCCACCGTCCCTGGGATTCTCCAGGCAAGAACACTGGAATGGGTTGCCATTTCCTTCTCCAATGAATGAAAGTGAAAAGTGAAAGCGAAGTCGTTCAGTTGTGTCTGACCTTCAGCGACCCTATGGACTGCAGCCTTCCAGGTTCCTTCCATCCATGGGATTTTCCAGGCAAGAGTACTGGAGCAGTGTGCGATTGCCTTCTCCGACTAAATGGACAATTAGAACCCAAATCTGATTGGTGAACTGACTTGCCAAATAACTGTTTAGCTCAAATAGCAGAGATAACCAGATAGCCATCTAGTTCTTTTGATTATCTTCCAGGTAATTGGGTTCATCATGTCATATCTAACTATCAGGATAATTTTAATCTGAACAGTGCATGGAATAGTTTGATAAGAGCTATTCAAGTAAAAAGACAAAATTTTTAAAGGATACAAAGTACTGACAAATTAGCTGTCCTTTGCACAGCTATTAAAACTGGGTGCTTTCTAAAACTTTTTTGAGGAAACTCCATATCATTTCCCAGAGTGGCTGCATCAATTTACATTCTCATCAATGGTGCACAAGGGTTCCCTTTCTCCACATCCTCACTAACGCTTGTTATCTCTTATCTTTTGATAACTGTTCTAACAGATATGAGTTGATATTTCATGATGATTTATATTTGCATTTCCCAGATAAATGATATTGATTATCTTTTCTTGTATCTACTGATTATTTGTATGTCTTCTTTGAAAAAAAAAATGTCTATTTCCTCTACCATTTTTTAATCAAATATTTGGGCTTTTGCTATTGAATTTTATGAATTCCTTGCATATTGTGGATGTTAATTCCTTATCAGATATGTGATTTTCAAATATTTTTTTCTGTTCCATTGGTTACCTTTTTATTTTGTTGGTGTTTCCTTCTTCTGCTGTGCAAAAACCTCTAGTCTGATGTAATCACACTTGTTTATTTTTGCTTTTGTTGCTTGTGCTTTTGGTCATATTCAAAATATCACTGTAATGAGCAATGTCATGGAGTTTTTCCCCATACATTTTATGGTTTCAAGTTTTGTCTAATTATTTAATTCACTTCAAGTTAATTTTTTGTGAGTGGTATAAAATAAGTTATCCAGTTTTCCTTCAGCATTTTTTTTGAAGAGACTACTCTTTCCCCCTTGAGTACTCTTGACTTCCTTGTCAAATATTTGCTTACCATATATGTGGTGTTTATTTATTAGCTATTCATTATGGTTCATTGGTCCAGGAGTTTATATGTCAGCACATTTACTATTTTGATTACTATAGATTTTTAATATGGTTTGAAACCTGGGAATTGTGATTCCTCCAGCTTTGTTCTTTCTCAGGATTGTTTTGGCCTTGGGGGATCTTTTGTAGCTCCACACAAATTTTAGGAGTGCTTTTTTTGAAATCCTTATGAAAAAGATGCCATTTTCATAAGGATTACATTGAATTGATAAATGGTTTAGGGTAACATAAACATTACATACGTTATGGACAGCAACCCCACTTCTGGGTATATATCCAAAGAAAGGAAATCACTATCTGGGAAAGATGCTTGCACTCTCATGTTCATTGCAAACAGTCAAGTCATGGAAACAACATAAGTATCCACCAGTAGATGAATGAAGGAAGAAGACATGTATAAACACACACACATACACATGCACACACAGGAATATTATTCATTCGTTTTTTTTGTTTGTTTGTTTGTTTGCTTTTTACTTTTTTAATATAAATTTATTTATTTTAATTGGAGGTTAATTACTTTACAATATTGTATTGGTTTTGCCACACATCAACATGAATCCGCCACAGATACGCATGTGTTCCCCATCCTGAACTCCCCTCCTTCCTCCCTCCTCCTTCCCCATACCATCCCTCTGGGTTGTCTCAGTGCACCATCCCCAAGCATCCAGTATCATGCATTGAACCTGGACTGGTGATTTGTTTCATATATGATATTATACATGTTTCAATGCCATTCTCCCAAATCATCCCACCCTCCCCCTCTCCCACAGAGTCCAAAAGACTGTTCTATACATCTGTGTCTCTTTTGCTGTCTTGCATACAGGGTTATCATTACCATCTTTCTAAATTCCATATATATGTGTTAGTATACTGTATTGGTGTTTTTCTTTCTGGCTTACTTCACTCTGTATAATAGGCTCCAGTTTCATCCACCTCATTAGAACTGATTCAAATGTATTATTTTTAATGGCTGAGTAATACTCAATTGTGTATATGTACCACTGCTTTCTTACCCATTCATCTGCTGATGGACGTCTAGGTTGCTTCCATGACCTGGCTTTCACTCCTGAGAAAGAAGAAAATGCTGCCACTAGCAATAGCATGGAAGAAACCTGAGGCAATTAGCTAAATGAAGTAAACCAGATAAGCACAAGTAACTGTATCTACCACTTACATGTGAAATCTCAAAAAGTCAGACTCATAGAAACAGAAGACAGTGGTAACTATCGGGGGGTAAGGAGTATGGGAGGGGCTTCTCAGGTGTTGCTAATAGTGAAGAACCAACCTGCCAATCCAGAAGACTTAAGAGATGTGGGCTCAATCCCTGGGTCAGGAAGATCCCCTGGAGTAGGGCATGGCAACCTACTCCAGGTATCACTGCCTGGAGAATCCCATGGACAGAAGAGCCCAGTGGCCTATATTAGGACACAACTATAGTGAATTAGTAAAACACAGCCCACAAGAAGAAATGGAAATTCACTGATCAAAGGATTAAAAATTCTATTCAGAAGATGAATATGTTTTGGGGACCTAATGTATAGCATGGAAATTAAATCTAATAATGCTGTATTATACACTTGCAAGTTGCTAAGAGAGTAAGTCTTAAATATTTTCCCCTAAAAAATAAAAATGGTAATTATGAGAGTCCCTTGGACTGCAAGGAGATCCAACCAGTCCATTCTGAAGGAGATCAACCCTGGGATTTCTTTGGAAGGAATGATGCTAAAGCTGAAACTCCAGTACTTTGGCCACCTCATGTGAAGGGTTGACTCACTGGAAAAGACTCTGATGCTGGGAGGGATTGGGGACAGGAGGAGAAGGGGACGACAGAGGATGAGATGGCTGGATGGCATCACTGACTCGATGTTCTTGAGTCTGAGTGAACTCCGGGAGGTGGTGATGGACAGGGAGGCCTGGTATGCTGTGATTCATGGGGTCGCAAAGAGTCGGACACGACTGAGCGACTGAACTGAACTGAACTGAATTATGCAACAGGATGGAAGTATGAATTGATGAATTATTGTGGTAATCATTTGCAACATACAAATGTAACATACTAACTTGTACAGCTTAAACTTACATAATGCTGTAACTCAATTATATCTCAATTTAAAAAAAAAAACTAGACGACATAGAAATGTGTTCAGGGTTGCTATCAATCACAGGAATGCTATCAGGGTTCCGTGGACAAATCAAGAGGTGATATGAGATGCTTCCCACTTACTCTGGCTGGCACCTGCTTCACCTTCTACTTTGTTATCTATCTGCTCCTGTTATGCTCCCACCATACATTATCATCACGTACCTCAGAGATAAAATAGAGATGGGAAACCTGGCCAGTCACTGGGAGGTGTGTGGAAGTACCCATCTTGACCAGAATAATTTTTTCCCAGAAAAAATACATTAGAATCTTAACTACTACTGCCAGTATGTCTTTACACATTTACTTTGACCCAAATAAGAATAGATTAGCCTCAGAGCTGGCTATAGCTTTATACTTGGAAGGAACTTTGTAGCAATCCCATGGACTGCAGCATGCCAGGCCTCCCTGCCCATCACCAATTCCCAGAGCTTACTCAAACCCAAGTCCATTGTGTCAGTGATGCCATCCAACCGTCTCATTCTCTGTCATCATTGTCCCCCTCTTCTCCTGCCTTCAATCTTTCCCAAGATTAGGGTCTTTTCCAATGAGCCAGCTCTTCACATTAGGTGGCCAAAGAATTGGAGTTTCAGCTTCAGCATCAGTCCTTCCAATGAATATTCAGGATCAATTTCCTTAAGGACGGATTGGTTTGATCTTGAAGTTCAAGGGATTCTCAAGAGTCTTCTCCAACACCACAGTTCAAAACCATCAATTCCTCAGTGCTCAGCTTTCTTCATAGTACAACTCTCACATCCATAAATGACCACTGGAAAACCATAGCCTTAACTAGAAAGACCTTTGTTGGTAAAGTAACGTCTCTACTTTTCAACACACTCTCCAGGCTGCTGATAGCCTTTCTTCTAAGAAGCAAGTGTCTTAATTTCATAGTTGCAATCACCATCTGCAGGGATTTTGAAGCCCTCCAAAAAGTAAAGTCTCTCACTGTTTCCATTGTTTCCCCATCCTTTTGCCCTTAAGTGATGGGGCCCAGATGCCATGAACTTAGTTTTCTGAATGTTGAGTTTTAAGCCAACTTTTTTCACTCTCCTCTTTCACTTTCATCAAGAGGCTCTTTAGTTCTTTGCTTTCTGCCATAAGTGTGCATATCTGAGGTTATTGATATTTCTCCAGGTGATCTTGATACCAGCTTGTGCTGGTATGGTATCTAATGTTTTAGGGATGATGGAGGTGGGTATCTAATTTTAAAAGTTTTTTCTAATTCATAATGTAAAAAATATGTAACTTTCAAATATATATTTTTAAGCAGGCCACCAAAAATGTGTTATATAACTGCTTAAAACTACTAATAGCATAGCAACATTAGTGACTATAATGTGAACATCTTTAAAAAGCAATTCTACTAATTTTGCTATTAGAATCAAGGGGGATTAAATACAGCCAGGTGCACTGCAGATTGCTTTTTTCCTGTAAGTATTTGAATATGTACCAAGGGACTTTAATAATGACACATTTCAATGAAGAAGCTCTAAAATAAGAAAGTGACTTTCACTTGCATTAGCATGGTGTGTTAAATCTACACCCAAAAACATTCATTGCAAACCACTTCTATGGAAACCTTAGACTTCAAATAACATAACATAAGGGTGCTGCTTTTTATAAAAACATCTCCTCAGGCATTTATATGCATCCGTTTTTGGAGGATCACCTTTATTTACCTACTTGGACTCCACTTAATAAACCTAATTTGAATTGTAGGTAAAACATGCTGTGGCTTAGACATGTCCAATTTTATATGATAAATGTGAATGTACTCTATAGTTTTACTTTGTTTTAACCAGCATTAAATAATTTATAAACTTTTATCACTAATTTCTATATTTTCTTTATTTCAAATATATTTGCTGGCCTCAAATCACACTATTTGCTTTACTAATGACTTTATAACAGCAAATTAAATATGGATTTAGTTGTCAAAAACAAACAAACAAAAAGAGATTTACCAAGTTTGGTGATTCTGCACAGAGATTTTATTCTTATTCATAAGTAGAATACCTACTTGCAATTATTGGTGCAATGTCTTGTAAGTAGTAGGTGTTTACAAATATTTGTTGAATAAATAGCTAAACAAATCTCTTCAAAAGTTCCAGGAAGGAGCTTCAACATGTCTTCTACAAGCACAAGGTCAGGTAAGGCTGCAGGGCCAGGGCTGCCTAACAGTCTGGAAGACCATTCTATACCTATGAGACAATTCCCAAGCAAAAAACAAAGATTGAATAACAAACTGAATAAAGGTTTTGATGTCAGGTTGGGAAAAAAAAAATCAGGAAGAAATTATCTTATCAGCTTGCAAAGAAAAAAATTCTACTTAGTCCAGAGCCAGGGTCTATCTTTCTTCAAAACTTATGCTATTTATATCTCTTCTGTTTTGCCTTGAAGAGACATCCCCATGAAAATAAAATGCAAAGCATAAAATGTTAATCTCTCTCTCTCTCTTACCCTACTACACATTGTTGGGACTCTGCCCTCTGTAGTATGGTATTATGTTTGTTGTTGTTCAGTCGCTCAGTAATGTCTGACCTTTTGTGACCCCATGAACTGCAGCACACCAGACTTCCCTGTCCTTCACTATTTCCCAGAGTTTGCTCAAATTTATGTCTATTGAGTTGGTGATGCCACCCAACCATCTCATCATCTATCACCCCCTTCTCCTCCTGCCTTCAATCTTTCCCAGCATCAGGGACTTTTCAAATGAGTCAGCTCTTTGCATCAAGTAGCTAAAGTATTGGAGTTTAAGCTTCAGCATCAGTCCTTCCAATGAATATTCAGGACTGATTTCCTTTAGGATGGACTGGTTTGATATCCTTGCACTCCAAGTGACTCTCAAAAGTCTTCTCCAATACCACAGTTCAAAAGCATCAATTCTTGGGCAACCAGCCTTCTTTATGATGCAATTCTCACATCCACACATGACTACTGGAAAAATCATAGCTTTGACTAGATGGACCTTTGTCAGTAAAGTAATGCTTGTGCTCTTTAATATTTTGTCTAGGTTTGTCATAGTTTTCCTTCCAAGGAGCAAATGTCTTTTAATTTCATGGCTGCAGTCACCATCTGCAGTGATTTTGGGCCCAAGATAATAAAGTCTGCCACTGTTTCCATTGCTTCCCCATCTATTTGCCATAAATTGATGGGACCAGGTACCATGATCTTCATTTTTCAATGTTGAGTTTTAAGTCAGCTGTTTTACTGTCCTCTTTCACTTTCATCAAGTGTCTCTGTAGTTCCTTTTCCCTTTCTGCATAAGGGTGGTGTCATCTGCATATCTGAGGTTATTGATATATCTCCCAGAAATCTTAATTCCAGTTTGAGCTTCATCTAGCCTAGTATTTCACATGATATACTCCACATAAAAGTTAAAAAGCAGGGTAAAAATATACAGCTTTGGCATACTTGATTCCCTATTTGGAACAAGTCTGTTGTTCCATGTCTGGTTCTAGCTGTTGCTTCTTGAGCTGCATACAGGTTTCTCAGGACCCAGGTAAGGTGATATGTTATCCCCATCTCAAAGAATTTTCCAGTTTGTAGAGATCCACACAGTCTAGAGCTTTAGCATAGTCAGTGAGTCAGAAGTAGATGATTTTCTGGAATTCCCTTCCTTTTTCTATGATCCAACAGATGTTGACAATTTAGTCTCTGGTTCCTCTGCTTTTTCTAAATTCAGCTTGTACAACTGCATGTTATCAGTTCACATACTGTTGAAGCCTAGCTTGAAGGATTCTGATCATTACCTTGCTAGCATATATGGACCTGACATTCCAGGTTCCTATGCAATATTGCTCTTTACAGCATCCGGTCTTGCTTCTATCACCAGTCACATCCATAGATGGGTATCGTTTTGGCTTTGGCACCATCCCTTCGTTCTTTCTGTAGTTATTTCTCCTCTGATCTCCAGTAGCATATTGGGCACCTAATGACCTGGGGAGTTCCTCTTTCAGTATACTATCATATTGCCTTTGCATACTGTTCATGGGGTTCTCAAGGTAAGAATACTGAAGTGGCTTGCCATTCCCTTCTCCAGTGGACCACATTCTGTCAGACCTCGCCACCATGACCCGCCAGTCTTGGGTTGCCCCGCAGGCATGGTTTGGTTTCATTGAGTTAGGCATGGCTGTGGTCCTAGTGTGATTAGATTGACTAGTTTCCTGTGAGTATGGTTTCAATGTGTCTGCCCTCTGATGCCCTCTTGCAACACCTACCATCTTACTTGAGTTTCTCTTACCTTGGACGTGGGGGTATCTCTTCATGGCTGCTCCAGCAAAGCATAGCCACTGCTCCTTACCTCGGATGAGTGGTATCTCCGTACCGCCACTGTTCCTGACCTTCAACATGGGATATCTCCTCTAGGCCCTCCTGTGCCTGCACAGCCACCGCTCCTCAGGTTGCTCCTCTTGGCTGCAGGCCTTGGCCTCAGGCGTGGGTGGCTCCTTCCAGTTGCCGTCCCTGGCCTCAGGCTTGGGGTGGCTCCTCAGAGTCACCCCCCCTGGCCTCGGGCAAGAGGTGGCTTCTCCCGGCCGCCTCTGACCTCAGACGCAGGGTGTCTCCTCTCGGCTGCTGCCCCTGACCTCGAACACAGGGTAGCTCCTCTCAGCCGTGCTTAGTCAGCCTGCTTTCACAGCCGCCCGTGCTTAGTGAGCTGGCTCTCGCAGCCACCCAATGCTGTAAAGAGCAATATTGCATAGGAACCTGGAATGTCAGGTCCATGAAGCAAGGCAAATTGGAAGTGGTCAAACAAGAGATGGCAAGGGTGAACATCTACATTCTAGGAATCAGCGAACTAAAATGGACTGGAATGGGTGAATTTAACTCAGATGACCATTATATCTACTACTGTGGGCAGGAATCCCTCAGAAGAAATGGAGTAGCCATCATGGTCAACAAAGAGTCTGAAATGCAGTACTTGGATGCAATCTCAAAAACGACAGAATGGTCTCTGTTCATCTCCAAGGCAAACCATTCAATATCACAGTTATCCAAGTCTATGCCCCAACCAGTAATGCTGAAGAAGCTGAAGTTGAATGGTTTTATGAAAACCTACAAGACCTTTTAAAACTAACACACAAAAAAGATGTCCTTTTCATTATAGGGGACTGGAATGCAAAAGTTGGAAGTCAAGAAACACCTGGAGTAACAGGCAAATTTGGCTGTGGAATGCAGAATGAAGCAGGACAAAGGCTAATAGAGTTTTGCCAAGAAAATGCACTGGTCATAGCAAAACCCCTCTTCCAACAACACAAGACAAGACTCTACGCATGGATATTACCAGATGGTCAACATTGAAATCAGATTGATTCTATTCTTTGCAGCCAAAGATGGAGAAGCTCTACACAGTCAACAAAAACAAGACTGGGAGCTGACTGTGGCTCAGATCATGAACTCCTTATTGCCAAATTCAGACTTAAATTGAAAAAGTAGGGAAAACCTCTAGGCCATTCAGGTATGACCTAAATCAAATCCCTTATGATTATACAGTGGAAGTGAGAAATAGATTTAAGGGCCTAGATCTGATAGATAGAGTGCCTGATGAACTATGGAATGAAGTTCATGACATTGTGCAAGATACAGAGATCAAGACCATCTTCATGGAAAAGAAATGCAAAAAAGCAAAATGGCTGTCTGGGGAGGCCTTACAAATAGCTGTGAAGAGAAGAGAGGTGAAAAGCAAAGAAGAAAAGGAAAGATATCTTCATCTAAATGCAGAGTTCCAAAGAATAGCAAGAAGAGACAAGAAAGCCTTCTTCAGCGATCAATGAAAAGAAATAGAGGAAAACAACAGATTGCGGAAGACTAGAGATCTCTTCAAGAAAATTAGAGATACCAAGGGAATATTTCATGCAAAGATGGGCTTGATAAATGACAGAAATGGTATGGACCTAACAGAAGCAGAAAATATTAAGAAGAGGTGGAAAGAATACACAGAAGAACTGTACAAAAAATATCTTCACAACCCAGATAGTCATGATGATGTGATCACTAATTTAGAACAAGACATTTTGGAATGTGAAGTCAAGTGGGCCTTAGAAAGCATCACAACGAACAAGGTAGTGGAGGTGATGGAATTGCAGTTGAGCTGTTTCAAATCCTGAAAGATAATGCTGCAAAAGTGCTGCACTCAATATGCCAGCAAATTTGGAAGACTCAGCAATGGCCACAGGACTGGAAAAGGTCAGTTTTATTCCAATCCAAAAGAAAGGCAATGCCAAAGAATGCTCAAATTACCGCACAATTGCACTCATCTGACATGCTAATAAAGTAATACTCAAATTTCTCCGGGCCAGGCTTCAGCAATACGTGAACCATGAACTCCCTGATGTTCAAGCTGGTTTTTGAAAAGGCAGAGGAACAAGAGATCGAATTGCCAACACCCGCTGGATCATGGAAAAAGCAAGAGAGTTCCAGAAAAACATCTATTTCTGCTCTATTGACTATGCCAAAGCCTTTGACTGTGTGGATAACAATAAACTGTGGAAAATTCTGAAGGAGATGGGAATACCAGACCATCTGTTCTGCCTCTTGAGAAATCCATATGCAGGTCAGCAAGCAACAGTTAGAACTGGACATGGAACAACACACTGGTTCCAAATAGGAAAAGGAGTGTGTCAAGGCTGTATATTGTCACCCTACTTATTTAACTTATGTCAAGAGTACATCATGAGAAACGCTGTACTGGAAGAAACACAAGCTGGAATCAAGATTGCCGGGAGAAATATCAGTAACTTCAGATATGCTGATGACACCACCCTTATGGCAGAAAGTGAAGAGGAGCTAAAAAGCCTCTTGATAAAAGTGAAAGAGGAGAGGGGAAAAGTTGGCCTAAAGCTCAATATCCAGAAAATGAAGATCATGGCATCTGGTCGGATCACTTCATGGGAAATAGATGGGGAAACAGTGGAAACAGTGTCAGACTAATTTTGGGGGCTCCAGAATCACTGCAGATGGTGACTGCAGCCATGAAATTAAAAGACGCTTACTCCTTGGAAGAAAATTTATGACCAACCTAGATAGCATATTCAAAAGGAGAGACATTACTTTGCCGAGTAAGGTCCGTCTAGTCAAGGCTATGGTTTTTCCAGTGGTCATGTATGGATGTGAGAGTTGGACTCTGAAGAAGGCTGAGCACCGAAAAATTGATGCTTTTGAACTGTGGTGTTGGAGAAGACTCTTGAGAGTCCCTTGGACTGCAAGGAGATCCAACCAGTCCATTCTGAAGGAGATCAACCCTGGGATTTCTCTGGAAGGAATGATGCTAAAGCTGAAACTCCAATACTTTGGCCACCTCATGTGAAGAGTTGACTCTTTGGAAATGACTTTGATGCTGGGAGGGGTTGGGGGCAGGAGGAAAATGGGACTACAGAGGATGAGATGGCTGGATGGCATTACGAACTCAATGGACGTGAGTCTGAGTGAACTCCAGGAGATGGTGATGAACAGGGAGGCCTGGCATGCTGCAATTCATGGGGTCGCAAAGAGTCGAACACGACTGAGCGACTTTACTGAACTTGATAGCATTTGAAATGAGCGCAATTATGTGGTGATTTGAACATTCTTTGGCATCGTTTTGGGATTGGAATGAAAACCAATCTTTTCCAATCCTGTGGCCACTGCTGAGCTTTCCAAATTTGCTGGTATATTGACAGGTATTATATTGGTTTGGCCAAATGGTCCACTTGTTTTTAAGTAAAAATAAAAAATAAAATTTTCATTTTCACCAAGAACTTCATTGAACAATGTACCCACTGTTTTCGTCCACTACCTCCTGCCATTTTTCAGGCAACTTCCTGAAATTCCATCTTCCAAAAACTTTGTATCTTGTTGAGCAAAGAATTCTCCAGATGCCTTTTACAATCTTCCAGGGAGTTTAAATATTTTCCATTAAAAGAATTTTGTAACAACTGAAATAAATGGATATCTGAAGGTGCAATATCTGGTTAATATGGTGGATAAATCAGAACTTCCCAGATAAGCTGTTTTAAATTTGCTTTTTAAATTTGTCTACCTATTAATCAATTCTTTTTGTTCAACTCTTCTCCATTCAATTATTTGGCCCCTTACTAACCCATGAGCAGGAATTAGGATTTCTCTCTATACTCTTCTGGTATCATTTGGTAGGCTCTACCCACACATATCTCCACATTCTCACACACTCTATATTCTACTTCCATCTTCAGTTATTTACCAAGCAACAAAACTAATCAGAAGGAGAAGGCAGGTTCATATGCAAGCACTAATAAGTTACAAGACTTCAAAATGAAAAAAGTTTCTTCCTTCAATATGAAGGAATTTTGAAGCATCTGTATGCTTAAGATCCTTACTGTGCTGGTTTTATACTACGGAGTCATATCAGTGATGTTGACTGTTACCAATAGCATGTTCATAGGGAAAGAGAAGCTGTTATTCCTTCCTATGCATTAAGTTTGCATAGTATTGTCTGTGGTTGAATGATGCTGATATTTCAGCTCATTCAGCATGTGTGAAACACTATTGCTGAAATTTATACTATCAAAATTCTGCTTTCATTTTAAGGTAGAAGGCCATAATAAAATGCTACTATCTTACCCAAGAGTAGAAATCAAGTGTGAATGGAAACAATTTTTAAAAAGCAAGCTATGATAACAAGTTAAATTGAAAAGATCAATAAAACTCATAGCCATAAATATAAGTACTTTTTCAAGTTCTGTTACTAAATTGGCTCAATAGTAGTAGAAACATCATATTTGGTTTTCATTAACTCTCATGTGCATGTTATTTTGTGGACTTGTTTTCTAATAACATTCTCCACTAAAAGAAATGAAAATTCTGTTGAGGGTCCCTGATTCCATGACAAATTTAGAATATCCAGTGATGCTAGTGAATAGAAAGAGTGACAGTTATAAGGGAAATGAAATAAAATTAAAAATGATTCCTCTGAGCAAGTAGTAACTTCTGGTGTACATTCTGGGACAAGATGAACCTGCAGAATGACATGTATATTAGTACATGGTGAGATTCAAATGAGAAAAGCTAATATAAATTGTACAGATAAATGGTTGTAGAAAAAAATGTTAAGTAATTTTGGATGACTCTTCTAATAAAGTCATGTGTGTGTGTATGCACATTGGATGTATTCATTTTGTTAATTATGTTTCTAAACTATAGACTTGTACTTCCTTCTCTTTACACATGCAGGTGTCAACTGAAAAATTCATAACCAATTTTGATAATTATGCATTATTCAGCAGACTTACTGAGAACTATAACCCAGGATACAACCTCTCAGATAGCTCTAAGGAACTTTCCAAAGAGATAAGGGAGAAGAAAGGATATACAGGAGTTTTTGCTGAAAAAAAAAAAAAAAATGTAGTGAAACATCAACTACATTAGATTAGTGCTAATTATAAAAACCAACAAGTCAGCAAAATGATTTTACTTTTTTTCTACATATGGGAATATGCAAGAGTCTGGGTTTACTGAATGCTTTGATATGCATTTTAACTATCTGGGAGTCAGCATTCTGTTTATCTCCCCCCTGAATCCCCTCAAGGCACAGAACAGTAACTGATAGCTATGGCCACAACATTCTTTGCTTACTGAAATGGCAGACACTGTTCTTTGCCCACACAAGAAACAAAAAAGTAATAGTGAATAAAATAAAATAGTCTTGAAAAAGGTAGGAATTTACCAAGAATGAAAACGATTGATCCTTTCTGTCAATCATGCATCACAAGGAGTTGAAAAAAAGAAAAGGCATTGAAGACAATTGGCCCAGTGACTTGGGCCAGTGAAGTAGACTTCAATCAAGTGTTCTAAGGTGATTGACAAAATAAATGTACTATAAGCAAGGACTATATCAGCTGACTGAATCCATAATATTTTATGAAATTTAAAGAAACTAATGGTACAAAAACTGATAAGCCGCACATATATTTTCAGTAAGTTCATCGTATCATAATGATGAGACGAAGTAGCTAGTTACAAACAACAGAAACCTATGTCAAAGGTATAAACAAACAAATAAAAAAAAGAAGCATTATTGACCTAACAATGAAAATTTAACAATACCAAAAGAAGCTCCATTTGAAGATTAATGGCTCACTTTTGAGCCACCTTGAGAGAAGCAAGGCAGATCCTAGTCCCCAACCAAGAATCCAAAACTTGGCTGTTGTGAGAAGGTATCCTTTATTCTTTTAAGTCAAATAAGATGACCATAATTCCAGAATTATATCAAAGTATCTGAGCACCAAAAAATTGATGCTTTTGAACTGTGGTGTTGGAGAAGACTCTTGAGAGTCCCTAGGACTGCAAGGAGATCCAACCAGTCCATTCTGAAGGAGATCAACCCTGGGATTTCTTTGGAAGGAATGATGCTGAAGCTGAAACTCCAGTACTTTGGCCATCTCATGTGAAGAGTTGACTCATTGGAAAAGACTCTGATGCTGGGAGGGATTGGGGGCAGGAGGAGAAGGGGACGACCAAGGATGAGATGGCTGGATGGCATCACTGACTCGATGGACGTGAGTCTGGGTGAACTTTGGGAGTTGGTGATGGACAGGGAGGCCTGGCGTGCTGCGATTCATGGGGTCCAAAGGGTCGGACATGACTGAGAGACTGAAGTGAACTGAAATGAGCATCACTCAAATCTTTAAAATATACCAAAGTAACTGTAGCTATGATAATTGAAAGATATGGAAACAAATAGAGAATTAATCCAAAAATGTATTAAATCACAGAATTGGTTTGAAATTAAATGAAGTAATTAATGTAGTGATAACTGCATTTGTATATACTTTGCCTACTGTTTAAGGTATATGAATCGGTTATAATAATTTCACGTGATATTGAATATTTTAATTTTTAGTGGAAATAAAATATACAGCCCATTTTAAAAGCTACAAATGGCTTAAAATTCTTTAGTATATTTATGTGTTTAATACACTGAGCATTAAACAAAGAACAAGTAATCATGCATGTGCCTCTCCTATGAAAAAGCCTCTCAGACATTTTTGTCAGGAAATGGAGTGTGCCCATTAACACCTATTGTTGCATTAGCAGAGATCATTTCCTTGATAACAAGAGAAGGTAATTTTCAGAAATAACATTCACAGAAAACTTTTAATTAAAAAATGAAAGATAAGAGCCAGAGGTATTATCCAAAGAGGGAAGGATCTCTAAGCTTCAATTCTTTTATCATTAATATGGGTATATTTATATTTACTGTAAATGTGAACAATAATTAGATACATAAAAGTCCCTGATAGAAAATAATTGATCCATAAATGTTATTTGTATATTTCATAAGGATGAGGTGCAAATAGACATAAATAATGAATCTAATCCTCCCCTGGCAATGGAGATTTTTCACCGTGGAAGTTGATGATGACCATTAAAGATGCCCTCCATGGAAGCATAACTGACCCACAGCATCAGCCGATATGCTCTGAATTATCACTTTGCACTGAGGCTACCTTTCCAGTGATGCTCCCAGCTAACAATGGAACATGGCAAGCCTATTAAGGCACACCTGTGCCTGAGGGATGGGGACTCTTCCAATGGGCGATTTTGGCTTGTGGACTCCCCCATTCACCTAGTTGAATCCTATCTGAACAGTACTGCAGCTTAAGACTCTTACATGTAGACTTCTTTCTTAATTTCTCTCTTCACAAGATCACACCTGCATCACAGTCTAATGTTTTCTTAGCCTCTCTTATTTCCCTCCCCATCTTGGCTCACAAGCATTTCACCTAAGAAATCTCTTAATATGTATAATGGTGTCTTAGCATCTATTTCTCTGGAACTCAGCTTCTTACAGTCAGGGTAATACTGGAGGTGTTGTTCGTTATAAAGAAACCTTCTACAAGTGAAGGAGACATAAGAGACACTGGTTCATTCCCTGGGTTGGGAAGATTCTCTGGAGGAGGAAACACAACCCACAGTAATATTCTTGCCTGAAGAATCCCATGGACAGGGGAGCGTGAAAGGTTACAGTCCGTAGGGTAATAAACAGTTGGACACAACTGAAGCCACTTAGCATGCACACACAGAGCTTTTACTAAGCTGAAGAGTTTATTCTCTTCTGAAAGATTTTCATTCAGAGGTAGTAGCAGAGTCAATAGATTTAAAGGACTTAAAAATCCTAACTTAAAAGACTATACTATATCCACGAAAATAGTGCATTTACAAAGCTAATACATCTACAAAGTTAATAAGTGAAAATAATAAATACTTGTGAAAATGTATGTTTGGAATTCAAGGTAATCCTTGGTTAAGGCAATTTGACCTTGTCTGAAAATCAATCATAAAATGTACTTTCTAAAATATATGTTTACTTATTAAAAAAAAAAAAAGTGCCCCCAAAAGGCCACAGTACAGACCAAAAGAGTCTATAATGGAAATGAAATTGTGTATTTTATATTGGCATATACTTCAACAGTGTATTAGCAATTAAATAAACGTCAACACTATTAAGTGATGCTGAAAAGACTATTCAAATCCTTCTCATTCTATCCATGGATCAAAATCTCAACAATTCTGCTACTGAAAAGGTTTCCCACAACATTTTTTATATTGCTTGAAGGCTAAACAGTAGGTCTACAATTCATTTCCTTAGCTGTTCTTTCCATATTGCCTTCATTCTTGAATTTTAAAATAAACATTGCTAATTCTCACAGCTATTAAGCTAACTCTTTTGACACCTGGATTCCTAAGAGAACAAAATTTAAACAAATTAAATTAGAAAAAATTTAATCCCTTTTCAGAGTGCTCTCTCTGGTACTTTTATTCAATCTGTCTACTTTTGCTTAAAGACTATACATGAACTCAGATGCCAAACTCCAAAAGAGTCAATAAATACGCAAATACTTACTGAGTACCTGCCTCTTCAGAAACCTATATGCAGGCCAGGAAGCAACAGTTAGAACTGGACATGGAACAACAGACTGGTTCCAAATAGGAAAAGGAGTATGTCAAGGCTGTATATTGTCACCTTGCTTATTTAACTTATATGCAGAGTACATCATGAGAAATGCTGGGTTGGAAGAAGCACAAGCTGGAATCAAGATTGCTGGGAGAAATATCAATAACCTCAGATATGCAGATGACACTACCCTTTAGGCAGAAAGTGAAGTGGAACTAAAAAGCCTCTTGATGAAAGTGAAAGAGGAGAGTGAAAAAGTTGGCTTAAATCTCAACATTCAGAAAATGAAGATATGGCATCTGGTCCCATCACCTCATAGCAAATAGATCGGGAAACAGTAGAAACAGTGTCAGACTTTATTTTTCTGGGCTCCAAAATCACTGCAGATGGTGACTGCAGCCATGAAATTAAAAGACACTTACTCCTTGGAAGGAAAGTTATGACCAACCTAGATGCATATTCAAAAGCAGAGACATTACTTTGCCAACAAAGGTCCGTCTAATCAAGGCTATGGTTTTTCCATTGGTCATGTATGGATGTGAGAGTTGGACTGTGAAGAAAGCTGAGCACCGAAGAATTGATGCTTTTGAACTGTGGTGTTGGAGAAGACTCTTGAAAGTCCCTTGGACTTCAAGGAGATCCAACCAGTTCATTCTGGGATCTCTGATCCCAGAGATCAGCCCTGGGATTTATTTGGAAGGAATGATGCTAAAGCTGAAACTCCAGTACTTTGGCCACCTCATGCAAAGACTTGACTCATTGGAAAAGACTCTGATGCTGGGAGGGATTGGGGGCAAGAGGAGAAGGGGACGACAGCGGATCAGATGGCTGGATGGCATCACTGACTCAATGGACATGATTCTGAGTGAACTCCGGGAGTTGGTGATGGACAGAGAAGCCTGGCATGCTGCGATTCATGGGGTTGCAAAGAGTTGGACACCACTGAGTGACTGAAGTGAACTAAACTGAATATAGGGAATACACAATTCATGGGGTTCATAGCTAATATACTGGAATGGTTTGCCATTCTCTCCTCACATTTTGTCAGAACTCTCCACTATGACCTGTCTATCTTCGGTGAACCTATGCAGCATGGCTCATAACTTCATTGAGTTACACAAGTACCTTCACCACAACAAGGCAGTGATCCATGAAGGGAATCCAACTGCCAGGAGAAATATCAAACAACCTCAGATATATGGATGAGACCTGTCGAAAGGCAGAAACTGAAGAGGAACTAAAGAGCCCCTTAATGAGGGTGAAGGAAAAGAGTGAAAGAGCTGACTTAAAACTCAATATTAAAAAAAAAAAAAAAGATATCATCCAGTTCAATCACTTCATGACAAATAGCAGAAGGAATGGTGGAAGCAGTGACAGATTTCATCTTCTTGGGTTCTAAATCACTGTGGATTGTTACTGAATCCATGAAATTAGAAGACAATTGCCTCTTGGCAGTAAAGGTATGACAAATCTAGGCAGTGTGTTAAAAATCAAATACCTCACTTAGCCAGCAAATTCTATATAGTCAAGGCTATGGTCTTTCCAGTAGTCATGCACAGATGTGAGAGCTGGACAGTAAAAAACTCAGGGTGCTGAAGAACTGATGCTTTTGAACTGTGGTGCTGGAGAAGACTCATGAGAGTCACTTGGAAAGAAATGAGATCAAATCAGTCAGTCTTAAAGGAAATCAGCTCTGAATATTCATTGGAAGAATGATGTTGAAGCTGAAGCTCCAATGCTTTGGTCATCTGATGCTAAGAGTTGACTCACTGAAAAAGACCCCAATGCTGGGAAAGATTGAAAGCAGGAGAAGAGAGTGGCAAAGGATGAGATAGTTGGATGATATCACTGATTCATTGGACATAAACCTGGGCAAACTAAGGAAGATGGTAAGGGACAGAGAAGCCTGGCATGCTGTAGTCCATGGGGTCACAAAGGGTTGGATACAATTTGGTGACTGAACAATTACAACAACATAAGGGAATATATCATAACAAAAAGGAAAATATCTGGGACTTCCCTAGTGATCCAATGGTTAAGAATACACCTACCATTTCAGAGGACATGGTTTCGACCCCTGATCCAGGAAGATTCCACATGCCTCAAGGCAACTACTGAGACTACAAGTCACAACTACTGAAACTACAAGTGACAATAACTGAAGCCTGCATGCCCTTAGCACTTGTGTTCTGCAACAAGAGAAGCCATTGGATTGAGACGTTGATTTACCACAACTAACGAGTAGCCTGTGCTCGTCGCAATTAGCGAAAGCCTGTGCACAACAATGAAGAGCCAGAACAGTCACAAACGAATAACTTTTTTGAAAAAAGGAAAATATCCTACTTGAAAATTACGCCTATACCATTAACATTACAATGTATTTAAATGCTAGAAGATTCTGTGCTGCTTGAGGAATGGATTCAACTACATAGCCTAATAGACTAGTTAGATGTACTTCTTTCCTGACACTTGATGTTTTTCCTTAATTCAACCTCCCCACATTTTCTTTGTCCATACACTAATGAATGCAGCACTTTGCAAAATTATTTAGCTTTCAAATGTCATTTTAAAATATTATTTTCTTCAGTCCTTTAATCACTTTTACTGAAATAACTGGACATCTGCCAATTGACGACATTTCTTTGGAATTCATTTCACAAAGAGATTTTATTTAAAGTATGTTCTCAGGATACAAATTTTCATGGGTTCTATAATACAAAAAAAAAAAAAAAAAAGTCAATCACTTTGTCTTCTAAATCCAAGAGTAGTTATCTTCAGGAAAGTCATGACTTAGAGAGATCTTAAAAGCTAGAACTGATAATCTTATTTAACAAACACTTATCCAATGCTTACTGATAATAGAAAGAAGTAGAAATAGAAGAAATAATTAACTTCTATTTAGAAATATTAATTCATAAATTTCGATCGGCATTCCTATGATGTATACAGTATTATTCCCAATGCTGCAAATGAATTTACACCATCTCAAGGTCACATAACCTAGTCATAGGCTAGATTTGAAACCAGATTTAAAAAAGAAAGAAAGAAAGAAAGGAAGAAAGAAAGAAAGAAACCAGATAACCTTGGTTCGAAGTCAGTAATCTTAGTATAGCTTATGTGGCCCATGGCATGACTCTGGTGACTACAATCTGTAAATTACATAATTCTGTGCTATATGAAGTGGTGATTATCTCTTGATAATTTCCCTGGATGACAAAGATTGTCATTCTACTTTCCAATAGAGAATGGTTGATGGTGGCTGATTGGGGTTATGAAGAATTTTGAATAAATTAGTCTGCACCCAAAGGAAAAGTGTTATGATATTGTCCAGGGATGTCTGACAAAGGCACTAGGAGATAAGCTGTGCTCTCCAGATATACATCAGCCATCCATGAGTCAGACTCTCTTAATTTAGGCCTGCTGTATCTGTTCCTTCTATGCTTAAAATGCATGAGGTTTTAAAATAAGGCCAAAGGAGCTAAGGAGCTTTAAATGGAGTTTAGTTTTTCATTGTCATAGCATAATGATACTCTTGGGAGTCAAAAATGCTCCTTATGGAAATCAGTAATTTTAAATATTTAAAGTCCATGAAATAAGAAGAGCAATTTGGTTTTGTCCAGCAACAGAGACTTTCTTCCTAGACAACTTGGCTTCTATAGTACCCTCTGAAAAAGGATGTGGTGACTGAGGTGAGCTTTTTCAGTTGGCATCTACCTAATTGACTTCCAGATACAATCTAGCATATAATTTTGACCAAACAATCATGAAGAAAGGAAAGGATATAGTAACTGAAAATAGTAATCTTCCTTATCTCCTAGTCTCAGCAAATATCTCCCGCTTTAGAAACAGTATGCTTTCAAATATTTTTCTCTAGTTAATGGTCTGATAAATAAATTTCTCATTATTTCTAAAATGTTTTTAAGAATGTGTTATGATCAGAAATGATTAGTCCATTAACTGGAAACAAACTACTTAACTGAAACAAAATCTGATATATACCTTTTCTAGCTATTCACCCACTCATGCACCAAATGTTTACTGAGAACCTACCACATGTGTGTGTGACACTCTATAGGTGATGCTGAAACAAAGAACATAGTGAAGACTCACACTCACACACTCAGAGGGTGGTATGGGGGCAGATAAGTAAGAAAATTTAATACAAAATACAAAATAATAGAGATATGTACAAGGTATTATATTAGGCATCAATGAAGTTGTTTTTAAGTTTTCCTCCAAATAAAGAGAACATTAGGTAAGTCTTAATTGGATTTGTCTTTGTTCTGAATCTTAAAACATATTTAGAATTTTTCCAGTGGACAAGAAACAGGAGGTATTTTTTAAAAAGCATCTTATGAAAAAGCACAGAGAAAAAATTAGCTTGCCATGAAACAGTTCTATGGAGAGGTGGGGATGGTAGAAGGGAAGGCTAGAAAGGTGGAAAGATGGAATTGAACTCATATATACCATGAGAATGAGAGAACTAGGTCTTTCTCCAGAACCTACTGAGAAGTCATCGGGAATGATACTTTTACTATTGATATGACATGGTTGAAACTGTATATTTTCAAAATACAATTTATACACAGACATTTTATGTCTATCTGAGAGCATGATGGAGGGTAAAACATGGGAGAAGAGTAGACGTAAAGAAATAGATTGATTATTTAAACAGTAAAGAAGATGTGATGAAGGCCTAAACTTCAACAGAAAAACTCAGATTCAAAAAATATCTGTGTATTTAACTATTCAGATTATATGGATCAATGGGCTCCAGTTGATTTATGCATTAGTCATATTTTTGTTCTGCTTTATATACACTTATTTGTACTTCCACATATTCTTCACAGAACTTTATGAGATTAGGAATATAATCTCAATTTTGCTGATAAGAAAATGAGATCTAGAGAAGTTGCTCACCCAGTGACACACTAATAGAAAATAATGAAGACAAAGGTCAAAGTCAAGACTTCACACCCCACTCTTCTTTTTGAGTCATGATGCATTTAATAGAAGACTGTTAATCCAAATTTCTAAAAATTATTTATTAATTAAAATGACTTTTATTGTTGTGACATTTGATATTTCGATGGCTGTTTTGTTACAAGAATGTTCAAAACCTATGATTTTCTGTACTGTAAGAGATGCAATAATCTTTGCAAATATTTAAAATGCCAATCAAGGAGGCAGAATCAACAAGATGAATGTGAAATATACAAATAATGTCTTTTATGAATCAATAAAATAAAAAATTATTTATAATCCCACAAATTCTTATTAGCCATTACATAAAAATACTTATTTACTTGAAAATATAAAAATAAAGCTTTCAGTTTTGTTTCCTAGCTACTTTGTTATTAAATTAAAGTTTGTATGCACTGAAATTCACAAATCTTAAATGTAAGGTTCTACACAAGGCTATTGAACAGAGGATTTGTTCATATAGACTCTCCATCTTCTAACAGAGCATTAATTAATCCTTTTCTTCATTATAAGCAGAGAAAACCCATTTTTATTCATCCCCTGCCGGGGGCCAGCGTGAGGAACTCCGCCCATGGCAAAGGTCATGAGGAAGGAGGCTTGGCATATGCAAAGGCGTGATCAAGCCTCAGGAAACCCCCTGTTCCCGAGCATCTAACCCCAAAACCAGAGTCTGTTTTATGCTCTCACCTACACCTCTGACTCTACGGGGGGCTCTCCCCCATAACCGTTTCTCTCGGAGAAGGAATAAACATGCAGCTCCAAGGCAATAAAAATTCCTGGGAGTGACAAGAGTGTTTCAGCTTACGGACTCCTCTGAAGGTTATCTAGCCTGCCTGTATAGGTTTGTCCGGCCACATGTGATTGTTTACAGCCTCCCAACCTGAGAGGCATGAGATGTTTTAGACTTATTAAAGGCGAATTCTTTTGGGAAGTTAGAAATTATTAGTATAGTGTGTTGGTTAGGAATTATATTGGTGAAGGGTTCTTCATTTGTTGTGTCAATAATTGCTGCTAATTCCCTGCTCTGGGTGGGACAAGGATGTCTCAGGTCAAACCTCTCTGCTGACAGACTAGCTTGTGTGACAGGATTATCCATACTCCTGCCACATGATTGTTTACTACCTCTCAACCATAAACAGCACAGAGAGTTTTGGAGTATTTTGAGAGTCTTAATTAGCATAGTGCTTTTTCTTCTTGTTGAGTCAATGACTGCCGCCAGGCCTCCATATCCTTAGGCACTTGGGAATATATTAATCAATGTATTTGGAATATAGCAAAAGGAAATATAGTAGTTTTTGATGTTAGCAATACTAGACTTTTTGAGTTAATGGATTTTCTCTTTTGTAATAGATCACTGTACTTTGTTATAAATCACTGTGTCCTTGCTATGTAAAAATGCAACTTTATCATATCTTAAGACTAAATAGATCTTAAGGGGAGCATTGGTGAAAGGATTTTCATTTGTTGGGCTGATGTTTGCTGCTAAATCTCCATGTTCCCTACCCTTATAATGAATATAACTAACATATAGGAGAAATAAGTATTAACCTTTAAGACTAATCATGTTAACCTTGGGTTAAATAAATTCTTTCTTGATTGTAACTCACTACACCCTCACCGTATAGGAATGAAACTTTATTTGGAGGGTGGTGCATGGTTTAAGAAAAAAACACCCTTGGAAGAAATAAGCTTTTTGGTTATCAGAAAGAAAGGATCATAAAATGTCAGCAGGTCTCACTCATGGCCAGAAGATGATGTACCTTTTTTTATACATTCATGTGAAGCACCTGATTTTGATAAAGGTCAGGACTGCTGACTCCCGCGTGACTCTGTATTCATCCCTATGTGTAACAAAAGGTATATAAGCAAACCCAAAAATAAAGAAATTGAATCAGTTTCCGGAAAGACTGATTCCCCCATGTCGCTTCTTTCTTGCTCCTGTTTTTCTGGCTGAATTCCCATCTGGAGCATGGATGCTATTCCACGTAATCCAAGTTATTCAGCCTCTTTTTCTCCACTAATCTTCCTACTATGCTATCCATTTCTAATCTCTCTATACCTGTGATTAAATATGTATTTTTCCAAAGACGCCGACTCCGTCCCCACCTTCGAATCACCCTGGATCCACCGGGGCTGGACCCCGGCAATCCCCCATCCACAGAGTGTCAAGCTACTCTCTAAAACCTTTGACCCCATTTTCACTGTATAGTAATCATGTCTTGCCTGGAACAAGATGGGATGGGCAGCAAAAACCTAATTTATTCCTGTGGAGTAATTGATAAGAACTGTATCTCTGGGCCAGTGTATCAGGTGTGCACATTCAGGAAGAAATTAAAGAAGATGAATACTAAAAACCCCAATGCTGTTTTACATGGCTATTTATGCTTTTAGCTATCAATTATCTTATTTTGGAGTATAGTTGTTTTGCAATGTTGTGTTAGTTTCTGCTGTACTGCAAAGTGAATCAGCCACATGTATACGTATATCCCCTCTTCCTTGAACTGCCTTCCCATTTAATTTAACACAATGCACTGAGTAGAGTTGCATGTATTTTACAGTCAGCTATCATTGTTGTTGTTTTTGCCACTAAGGAATTTCTCATTCTTTGCAACAGCATGGGCTGTACTCTGCCAGGCAATTCTCTTCATGGGATTTCCCAGGTAAGAATACTGGAGTGAGTTGTCATTTCCTTCTCCAGGGTATCTTCCTGACCCAGGGATCAAACCCACATCTCCTACATTGCAGGCAGATTCTTTATGACTGAGCCATCAGGGAAGCCCCTCAGTTTTCATTGGATATCTATTTTGTACATAGTATCAGTAGTGTATATACATTAATCCCAGTCTTCCAATTCATCCCAGCCCCCTTCACCCCTTAGTATTCATGTGTTTGTTCTCTATATCTATGTCTCTTATTTCTGCTTTTAATTATCAGTTATCTTTTAAGATACTTTAAAAATAATGCAAAAGTCTGTTTTATTTATCCTATCAACATATTTACTATTTCCACTTTCTCTTGGCCTTTATGTAGATTCACCTTTCTATCTGGTATTATTTTTCTTCTGCTTGAACAACTTTAAAACAAACAAACATTTCTTGTAGTGTAGATGGCTGACGGTGAATTCTTTCAGCTTTATTTTTCTTTGAAAACATTTATAGTTGACTTTCATCTTTGAAAAGTACTTCTTGGAGTTTAGAATTCTACATTGACAGATTTCTTCACAAATGTTTCATTTGCAGAGTCTAATATACCCTTAATCCTATTCTGTAAAATTGCTTAATTTATATGCTTGCCTCCCTCAGAAATTATTCTTTTCAGGAAGTTGTTCTTTTCCTGTCTGTGGAGGATTATCTTAAGCATGTATATATTCAGTCAAACATTAAGGGAACACCTCTACAGATTTCTAGACCCCTTTCTTTCTGTAACTCCCTTTTGCCAAGTGACCCTACAAATTTTAGTCTTCTTGACCTCTAAAATTCTGACCTTTATCTCCTCAACTCAGCAAAACTGCCAAGCTTGGTTTGATTATTCACTCTCTGTACCATAGAATGAAAATTTTCTCCCAGCAGAAAGCAAAGTCAATTTGGAAGGATTACATTTTTTCATATCCCTTCTCCCGGGGATCATGGTCCCATGCCTCAGTATGAAAAGGCTCCTTCTAGTTGTTGGCTTTGTGATTCTCTAGCCTCTGACTCCCTCAAGGATGGTAACAGATTTCCCTAACACATCCATGGCTTTGTGTTTATATTTTAAAGCAGTATTCCTCAATTTACCTATTTATTCTCCAGTTCGTAAATTTCTTTTCTTTTTTTTTTTTTTTTAGCTATTGAGTTAAAGCTTTTACAAACATCTGTGTATCAATATTAAATTGAAGATACATTTCCTTTTCTTCTGGAAATTTCCATAGATTTTTGTGTTATATAATAGATGAATGGTTAACTTCAAAAGAAATTACACCGCAATTCTCCAATACGGAGAGTTATACCACTTTGCATTCCCACTAACAATGTATAAACAATCCAGTTTCCTACAAATTTGACATTTTCATCTTTTTAACTATAGCCATTCTAAGTAGTATTAAATGATATTTAATCATGACTTTATCTTGTATTTTCTTGCTGAATAATTATGCTAGGTATATTCAAAGTTCTGATTGGCTATTCAAGAATATTCTTTTGTAAAGAATGTGTCTTTTGTAAAGAATGTGCTCATTTTCTTTTTTTGATATAAATTTATTTTAATTGGAGGCTAATTAAATATTGTATTGATTTTGCAATACATCAACATGAATCTGCCACAGGTGTACACGTGTTCTTCATCCTGAAGCCCCCTCCCACGTCCCTTCCCATGCCATCCTTCTGGTTCATCCCAGTGCACCATCTTTGAGCATCCTGTATCATGCATCAAGCCTGGTCTGGCAATTCATTTCACATATGATATTATATATATTTCAATGCCATTCTCCCAAATCATCCCACCATCGCCCTCTCTCAGAGTCCAAAACACCATTCTATACATCTGTATCTCTTTTGCTGTCTCGCATACATGGTTATTGTTACCATCTTCCTAAATTCAATGTATATGTGTTAGTATACTGTATTGGTGTTTATCTTTCTGGCTTACTTCACTCTGTATAGTAGGCTCCAGTTTCATCCACCTCATTAGAACCGATTCAAATGTATTCTTTGTAGTGGCTAAGTAATACTCCATTGTGTATATGTACCACAGCTTTCTTATCCGTTCATCTGCTGATGGACATTTAGGTTGCTTCCATGCCCTGGCTATTATAAACAGTGCTGCAATGAACATTGGGGTACATGTGTCTCTTTCAGTTCTGGTTTCCTTGGTGTGTATGCCCAGCAGTGGGATTGGTGGGTCATATGGCAGTTCTATTTCTAGTTTTTTTTTTTTTTTTTTTTAAGGAATCTCCACCCTGTTCTCCATAGTGGCTGTACTAGTTTGCATTCCTACCTACAGTGTAAAAGGGTTCCCTTTTCTCCACACCCTCTCTAGCATTTATTGCTTTTAGACTTTTGGATAGCAACCACTCTGACTGGCATGAAATGGTACTTCATTGTGGCTTTGATTTGCATTTCTCTGATAATGAGTGATGTTGAGCATCTTTTCATGTGTTTGTTAGCCATTTGTATGTCTTCTTTGGGGAAATGCCTGTTTAGTTCTTTGGCCCAATTTTTGATTAGGTCATTTATTTTTCTGGAATTGAGCTGCAGGCGTTGCTTGTATAGCTTTCAGATTAATTCTTTGTCAGTTGCTTCATTTGCTATTATTTTCTCCCATTCTGAAGGCTGTCTTTCCACCTTGCTTATAGTTTCCTTTGTTGTGCAGAAGCTTTTAATTTTAATTAGGTCATATTTGTTTATTTTTGCTTTTATTTCCGATATTCTGGTGGGGGGAGGGGTCATAGAGGATCCTGCTGTGATTTATGTTGGAGAATGTTTTGCCTAGGTTTTCCTCTAGGAGTTTTATAGTTTCTGCCCTTACACTTTGATCTTTAATCCACTTTGAGTTTATTTTTGTGTATGATGTTAAAAAGTGTTCTAGTTTCATACTTTTACAAGTGGTTGATCAGTTTTCCCAGCACCACTTGTTAAAACGATTGTCTTTTGTCCATTATATATTCTTGCCTCCTTTGTCTAATATAAGGTGTCCATAGGTGTGTGGATTTATCTCTGAGCTTTCTATTTTGTTCCATTGATCTATATTTTTGTCTTTGTGCCAGTACCATATGTCGTGATGACTGTGGCTTTGTAGTAGAGCCTGAAGTCAAGAAGGTTGATTTCTTCAGTTCCATTCTTCTTTCTCAAGATTGCTTTGGCTATTCGAGGTTTTTTGTATTTCCATACAAATTGTGAAATTATTTGTTCTAGCTTTGTGAAAAATATCATTGGTAGCTTGATAGGGATTGCATTGAATCTATAGATTGCTTTGGGTAGTATACTCGTTTTCACTATATTGATTCTTCCGATCCACGAGCATGGTATATTTCTCCATCTATTAGTGTCCTCTTTGATTTCTTTCACCAGTGTTTTATAGTTTTTTTATATATAGGTCTTTAGTTTCTTTAGGTAGATATATTCCTAAGTATTTTATTCTTTTCATTGCAATGGTGAATGGAATTTTTTCCTTAATGTCTCTTTCTATTTTCTCATTTTTAGTGTATAGGAATGCAAGGGATTTCTGTGTGTTGATTTTATATCCTTCAACTTTACTCTATTCATTGAGTAGTTCTAGTAATTTTCTGGTGAAGTCTTTAGGGTTTTCTATGTAGAGGATCATGTCATCTGCAAACAGTGAGAGTCTTACTTCTTCTTTTCCAATTTGGATTCCTTTTATTTCTTTTTCTGCTCTGATTGCTGTGGCCAAAAACTCCCAAAACTATGTTGAATAGTAGTGGTGAAAGTGAGCACCCTTGTCTTGTTCCTAACTTTAGGGGAAATGCTTTCAATTTTTCACCATTGAGGATAATGTTTGCTATGTGTTTGTCATATATAGCTTTTATTTTGTTGAGGTATGTTCCTTCTATTCCTGCTTTCTGAAGAGTTTTTATCATAAATGAATGTTGAATTTTGTCAAAGGCTTTCTCTGCATCTATTGAGATAATTATGTGGCATTTATTTTTCAATTTGTTAATGTGGTGTATTATATTGATTGATTTGTGGATATTGAAGATTCCTTGCATCCCTGGAATAAAGCCCACTTGGTCATGATGTATGATCTTTTTAATATGTTGTTGGATTCTGATTGCTAGAATTTTGTTAAGGATTTTTGCATCTATGTTCATCAGTGATATTGGCCTGTAGTTTTCTTTTTTTGTGGCATCTTTGTCAGGTTTTGGTATTAGGGTGATGGTGGCCTCAAAACATGAGTTTGGAAATTTACCTTCCTCTGGAATTTTTTGGAAGAGTTTCAGTAGGCTAGGTGTTAGCTCTTCTCTAAATTTTTGGTAGAATTCAGCTGTGAAGCCATCTGGACCTGGCTTTTGTTTGCTGGAAGATTTCTGATTATTGTTTCAATTTCCTTGCTGGTGGGGGAGTCTGTTAAGATTTTCTATTTCTTCCTGGTTCAGTTTTGGAAAGTTGTACTTTTCTAAGAATTTATCCATTTCTTCCAAATTGTCTATTTTATTGGTATATAATTGCTGATAGTAGTCTCTTTTGATCCTTTGTATTTCTGTGTTGTCTGTTGTGATCTCTCCATTTTAATTTCTTATTTTATTGATTTGATTTTTCTCCCTTTGTTTCTTGATGAATCTGGCTAATGGTTTGCTCGTTTTCAATTGAGTTTTTCCTTCTAATTGAATTTTCTAAGCGTTTCAGGTCTTTTTTTTTTTTATGTTGAACATAGTAAAGAGTGTGGATTATGTTGACTCTTTAAAGCTTTTTTACAGTCTGTTGATTTTGTTGTTGTTAGTAGTTAAATTACTGTCTACTTTTTTTCAATCATGTCACATTTGGTTTTATTCTTTGAAATTGTCAGAGGTTTGTCATTAGTCCTATTCGTACAGTGGTGGGTTGCCTGTTCTCCAAAGGGTCTGGGATCTCAACTAAATGCCTGTGGGACTCTTCAGGGTCTCTCGACAGTATGAAACACTAACAACCTCTGATATCTCTGTTCTTTTATCAAGCCACCAGCAACTACTGCTGGTTGGGACACATAGAGATCTATCCTGCACTTTGCTAAGAGCTTGCAGCAGGCCTCTCATGCACTTCTGATGCTCCTCTTGACATAGCTCCGTCCTTCCTAGTGTCCTGCCTTACAAATCCCAGCCACTTCAGTCTCTGTTCAATGAGGCCACCATATTTTGCCTGGACTTCTTCTTGTGTTGTCATAGGGAATGTGCCCCAATCAGTCTTTGCAAATGTAGACTTGTCTTCTGTTTTCACCTTATCTCAAAGATCTTAAAAAACGGTTGGCTCATACAGTTTGCTTAGACTTATGGTTACGTGTAGAAGGGCAGGTCTGGTACAAGCTGCTACATTATGGCCATAGTGAAGTCTTCAAGCTATATTAAACCCTTAAAGTGTTAAAAAAAAAAAATCTATTCTACCATTACCTATCAAGTTAGTTTGTTGTTTTCAAAAGTGTCCTGTAATAATTAGAAGAATTTCTATTTGTTTTTCCATGGTATTAAGGAGTTTCTGAAAGAGGTATTACCTAGAATTTGCCTAAAGATTTCAGATTCATCAGTTCAGTTCAGTAGCTCAGTCATGTCTGACTCTTCGTGACCTCATGGACTGCAGCACACCGGGCTTTCCTGTCCATCACCAACTCCCGGAGCTTACTCAAACTCATGAGTTGGTGATGTCATTGAACCATCTCATCCTCTATTGTCCCTTCTTCTCCCGCCTTCAATCTTCCCCACCATCAGGGTCTTTTCTGGTGAGTCAGTTCTTTGCATCAGGTGGCCAAAGTATTGGAGTTTCAGCTTCAACACCAGTCCTTCCAATGAATATTCAGGGCTGATTTCCTTTAGGATTGACTGGTTGGATCTCCTTGGAGTCCAAGGGACTCTCAAGAGTCTTCTCCAAAACCACAGTTCAAAACCATAAATTCTTCGGTGCTCAGCTTTCTTTATAGTCCAAATCTCACATCCATACATGACCACTGGAAAAACCGTAGCTTTGACTAGATGGATTTTGCTGGCAAAGTAACATCTCTGCTTTATAATATGCTGTCTTGGTTGGTCATAACTTTTCTTCCAAGGAGTAAGCGTCTTTTAATTTCATGGCTGCAGTCACCATCTGCAGGGATTTTGGAGTCTGAGAAAATAAATTATCTCACTGTTTCCATTATTTCCCAATCTATTTGCAATAAAGTGATGGGACCAGATGCCATGATCTTAGTTTTCTGAATGTTGAATTTTAAGTAAACTTTTTCACTCTCCTGCTTCAATTTCATCAAGAGGCTCTTTAGTTCTTCTTCGCTTCCTGCTGTAAGAGTGGTATCATCTGCATATCTGAGGTTACTGATATTTCTTCTGGCAATCTTGATTCCAGCTTGTGCTTCATCCAGTCCACCGTTTCTCATGATGTACTCTGCATATAAGTTAAATAAGAAGGGTGACAATATACAGCCTTGACGTACTCCTTTCCTGATTTGGAATCAGTCTGTTGTTCTATGTCCAGTTCTAACTGTTGCTTCTTGACCTGCATACAGATTTCTCAGGAAGCAGGTAAGGTGGTCTGGTATTCCCATCTCTTGAAGAATTTTCCACAATTTGTTGTAATCCACACAGTCAAAAGCTTTGTCATAGTCAATGAAACAGAAGTAGTTATTTTTCTGGAACTCTCATTTTTTTCAATGATGCAACAGATGTTGACAATATGATCTCTGATTCCTCTGCCTTTTCTAAATCCAACTCAAACATCTGAAATTTTATAGTTCACATATTGTTGAAGCCTGGCTTGGAGAATTTTGAGCGTTACTTTGCTAGCATGTGAGATGAGTGCAATTTTGCAGTAGTTTGAGTATTCTTTGGCATTGCCTTTCTTTGGGATTAGAATAAAAACTGAACTTTTCCAGTCCTGTGGCCACTACTGGGTTTTCCAAATTTGCTGTCATATTGAGTGCAGCACTTTCACGGTATCATCTTTTAGGATTTGAAATAGCTCAACTGGAATTCCATCACCTCTACTAGCTTTGTTCATAGTGATGCTTCCTAAGGCCCACTTGACTTGGCATTCCAGATCCATGGTAAAACGCAAAATGAAATTGCAAAACATATTAAGCAAGTTTTAAATTACATACAAATATTAGTCCTCAGCTACTGTAATAAAGTGAGAGGAATATTAAACCAATATAAAACTATTCATTTAATCCCAGACTTTCAAAATGTATCAAGTTAACAATGAAATGACTTCAAATTAAGTATAAAATCTTTCATGTCAATCAAAAGCAATGTTATAGATGGCTCTGAAATAAAATCTGCACACAATAAGACATCTGACAGATGCTTGAGGAACTGCAAAAGATATTAAAATGCTATTTTTAGCAAATTCCAATTTAGTTTCAAAATGCACATTACAATTCAGAATATCAATATATAAGAATTAATAAAATCAAAGAATAGATAACATGTTCTGTTTAAAGATAGAATGAGGGAGGTACGTGAGAATGGAAATTACAAGATGCATATATTAATTTTACAAATGTATGTTTCTCAAAGCCATGCCATACAATGCAAATTAATATGTTTGACAAGAAATACAAATTATACATATATAATACATATATCTATTTATATTTATATAATTATATATATTAAAATTAGAGAATCTTATGAAAAATATTACTAATTTTGTTTATGTATACTTGTGCTGATAAGGTAAAATATTTTATACTTTCATAACCATTTTTTGTCAGCAGTTTCTATCTATATAGAATTAAAACGTCTGTAGGTATTCTGACTTCCTTCTCCAAATCTTCCCTTTGCGATCCTAGGAAATCTAAGAACAGAGCAGTGCTGAAAAGGTGACTACCCTGCATTACCTGCATTCATAATGTCATGCTGGTCATTATTTGTGAAATATCTGGAAAATTCTGCTGTGAACTCAGAAATTTTAATAGCCACATTCTCAGAAGTATTGGTAGACCTGAGAACTGGGAATTAAGACACTTAAAATTTCCTATTATTCATTCATCTGCATTAAGATAATTGTTTAAATTAACTGAGCTCCTGAATGCTTCCTCAGTAATTATTAGTACCATGTAAATAGGAATCAGATAGTACAGGGAAAATGTAACAGAATGAATCTGTAGAGATGATCTCTCAGGTACTTTCTATTTCAAATAATTTATGCATGTCCCAAGCAAGGACATTTCAAATATTCTTTTGTCCAAAGACAAAAGAAAAAAACTCTTTTTCAAAATTATTTTGATCAGTATCCCAAGCATCCTTAGAAGGAAGTAAAGCTCTTTAGATGATTTTTGTGCATTATGTTACAGCATTAATTTTAAGGTAAACATTGAGGTATGTTATATATAGCTGTTGTTTGGCTGTAAGTCATATCTGACTCTTAGCAACCCCATGGACTGCCCCACAGCAGGCTTCCCTGTCCTTCACTCTCTCCCTGAGTTTGCCCACATACATGTCTGTTGAACTGGTGGTGCCATCCAACCATCTCATCCTCTGCTGCCCTCTTCTCCTTCTGTCTTCTGTCTTTCCCAGTGAGTCAGCTCTTTGAATCAGGTGGCCAAAGTATTGGAGTTTCAGCTTCAATATCTGTCCTTCCAATGAATATTCAGGGTTGATTTCCTTTAAGATTGATTGGTTTGATCTCCTTGATTTCCAAGGGACTCTCATGAGTCTTTTCCAGCACCAAAGTTTGAAAACATCAATTAGTTGGCTCTCAGCCTTCTTTTTTGTCTTTTCATACTGTCTATGGGGTTCTCAAGGAAAAAATGTTGAAGTGGCTTGCCATTCCCTTCTCCAGTGGACCATGTTTTGTCAGAACTCTCCACCATGATCCTTCCATCTTGGCTGGCCCTATATGGCATGGCCAGTAGTTTCACTGAGTCAGAAAAGGCAGTGAGCCATGTGATCCATTTGGTTAGTGTCTTGTGGTTGTGGTTTTCACTCTGTCTGCTTTTTAATGAATGAAGATAAGAGGCTTGTGGAAGCTTCCTGATGGGAGGAAGTGACTTTGGGGAAAGCTGGGTCTTGCTATGGGGGTTGGGGCCATGATCAGTAAATCTTTAATCCAATTTTTCTGCTGATGGGTCTGGATGTGTTCCCTCCCTGTAGTTTGGCTTGAGGCCAAACTGTGATAGGGGTAATATTGGTAATGGTGACCTTCAAAAGGACTGAAGTGGCTCCCAGAATGCAGTGGCTCCCAGGGCTGTTGTATTCAGTTCCCTTGACTACTACCTATGCCCCCACTGGAGACTCCTGGACACTCACAGACAAGTGTGGCTCAGTCTCTTGTGGGGTCACTGCTCCTTTCTCTGGGTCCTGGTGTGCACAAGATTTTGTCTGTGCCCTACAAGAGTCTGTTTCCCCAGTCCTATGGAAGTTCTGTAATCAAATCCTACTGGCCTTTGAAGTCAAATTCCCTGGGGGTTCTCAGTTCCTTTGCCAAATCCACAGTTTTGGAAATCTGTTGTGTGTCCTAGAACTTTTGTGAAAGTGCAATAACTTATTTTGTATCATTGATATCCAGTTTGTGAGTCACCTGCTCAGTGGCTCTATGGTAAGGCTAATGGCGACCTCCTCCAAGAGGGCTTACGGCAGATGCCATGCCTCCCGGTCTGCTGCAGCCAGAGTCCCTGTCCCCGCAGCAGGCCACTGCTGAACTGTGCCTCTGCAAGAAACACTCAGACACTCAAAGGCAAGTCTGGCTCAGTCTCGTGTGGGATCACTCCTCCTTTCCTTGGGTCCTAGTGAGCACAAGGCTTTTGTTTGCACCCTCTGAGTGTCTCTGACAGGTATACAGTTTGGTTCTAAACATAGTTTCACCCTTCCTTCAATCTTATTGGGGCTTATTCTTCTCCTTCACCCTTGGACATGGGATTTCTTTTTTGTGGGATCCAACATTCTTCTGTTGATGGTTGTTCAGCACCTAGCTGTGACTTTGGTGTTCTCACAGAAGATAAGCAGACATCCTTTTACTCCACCATTTTGGCTAGTCATAGAAAACAAAGAGATCAAACCAGTTAATCCTAAAGGAAATCAGTCCTGAATATTCATTGGTAGGACTGAGGCTGAGGCTGAAGCTCCAATACTTTGGCCACCTGATGTGAAGAGCCGACTCATTAGAAAAGAACCTGATGCTGGGAAAGACTGAAGGCAGGATGAGAAGGGGAGAGGACAACTGAGAATGAGATGGTTCGATGGCATCACTGACTCAATGGACATGAGTTTGAGCAAGCTCCAGGAGATGGTGAAGAACAGGGAAGCCATCTGTGTTGTAGTTCAGAGATTGCAGAAAGTTGGACACAACTAAGCAACCAAACAACAACAATAGCCTTCTTTATGGTCCAAGTCTCACATCTATACATGACTACTGGAAAAACCATAGCTTTGACAGTATGGACCTTTGTCAGCAAAGTCTCTACTTTTTAATATACTGTCTAGGTTTGTCATTTGGAGAAGGCAATGACACCCCACTCCAGTATTCTTGCCTGGAAAACCCCATGGATGGAGGGGCCTGGTAGGCCATAGTCCATGGGGTCGCAAACAGTAGGACATGACTAAGCACCTTCACTTTCACTTTTCACTTTCATGCATTGGAGAAGGAAATGGCAACCCACTCCAGTGTTCTTGCCTGGAGAATCCCAGGAATGGCAAAGCCTGGTGGGCTGCAGTCTATGGTGTCGCACAGTCAGACACGACTGAAGCGACTGAGTAGTAGTGGTACTAGGTTTGTCATTGTTTTTCTTCCAAGGAGCAAGCATCTTTGAATTCCATAGCTGCAGTCATCATCTGACATGATTTTGAAGCCCAAGAAAATTAAATCTGTCACTGTTTCCACTTTTTCCCCATCTGTTTGCCATGAAATAATGGAACTGGATGCCATGATCTTAGGGGTTTTTTTATAGTTTTATTTTATCAATTATTTTTATTAATAGTTTACACTTAAGATTCATGCATTTTAATTGGAAATTAACCACTAATTTCCTTGAGTTATTTATACCCATTGTCTTCAATTCATCTTTTCCTATTCTCTTAAACCCACTGTATTCATACTCTGGCCCCAACACTACCACAATGATCTCCCCATTCTAAGCCAAATGATCGATTCTCCAGTCTTACCTTGCTTGACCTAAGAGCAGCAAATGATGCTTCAAACATGTGATTCTCCACGTCCCTTCATTTTTGAAGCTACTCATCTTCATTTTTCTTTATAGATTCCTCCTATTTTCTTTAATTCTCAAAGTTAGAGGTCCTTGAAAGTTAGTCCTGAGCCTCTTCTCTTTTGTTTTATAAAACTCTTACTCTTTGGGTGACTTTATTCAAGCTTACGGTTTAATCTCATCTCTATACTGGCAATAGCCACATTTGTACCTCTGGAACTTACTATGCAAATTTATATTTAACTAATTTCATCTAAATTAGTCTAATAGCATCTCAAAATTAATAGATCCAAAAATGAGCTCTTGATCTTCTCTCCAAAATTGCTTCTCCTTCAACTTTTCCCACTGTAATTAATGACAATTCAATTCTTTCTTTTTGTTTTGGGCAAAAACCTTATTCATCTTTGGCTCTTCTTTTGATGGACTAAAATCAGTGAAATTTCTGTTAATGGGTAGAGAATTCTTCACTGACTTTAGAAAAAAGCTTAAATATCTAAAAGAGAAGAACAATACTTTCCAATCTATTGGTTTCTCCCAACCTATTCAGCTTTACTTTCTATTTAATTTCCAAAAGATTAACTACTGTTGCATAGTTATTTCCCTTCTCTCTACAGCATATCTATACCTGCAATTTTATTTTTTTCATATTGCTTCTATACACACATATCAGCATACATGCACTTCTACTGTACATACATACACATAATGTATATGGGTGGAACATACACCTATATGCATTCCATTCTTTTTCGATCCAAATATTATACATTTTCAAGGTTCACTTCAATTTTCAGTTTTTCCATTTTGCTTTTAGCTGGTTTTCTAGTTCATTCCAATTCAAATTGCAGTCATCCTTCCCAAGACATCTAAAATCTCGTCATCCAAAAATTGCTGATCAATTTCATCCTGATATTCCAGAAATACTCATTAAATACCCTCATTGCATAAAGCAGTATGTTAAATGCTTCAACTATAGAAATAATCAAGGTGAACATGATTCCTCTTATCACGGAGTTATTCTTAATTTAAAATTAATGGCTTGCTTTCTCTTCAGAATTTTCCTAAAAAATGATATTTTATTTATATATCCAATTCATATATACTATAGACTCCTATATATAAGAATTAAGTCAAACAGTTATTGTGTATCCTCTATAATAGTTCATAGATATTATATGAATCATAGGTATCCACAAAAGGCAGGTGAGTTGAAAAAATACATAGGGGTAAGGTTAAGATGAAATAATTCTTTTTCTCTTTATTCTCATCTCTTTATACTTCAAGAAAGATTAACAATATAAAAGGTTGTATTTGAATTCCATGATTCAAAACAGTCTTTCTAATAGATCTCTATTTAAACTTTTTATAAAGTGTCTTTAAAGACTAATATGTATTCTGGATGGTCATAGCTCACTAGAAAATATAGTTCTTCAGAGGTTTTTCAGCACTTTATTAATATGTCTCTTCCAGAAATTTGTGTACTTATTTTTTCTTCTGGAGTGTAATCAGAAGACTTTCCAATGCATCCTCCTTTGCAATAATATTATCTTGAAGATGAATCAAAACAAACCTAACTAAACCTAAATAAACTTTATTGCACAAAGGGCATCTTAAAATAAATTATAATAATAAAATAAATAATAGATGCCTTAAATGTCTACCAGGTCATTTTAAAATAGCCCAATAGCTATTTTAACTAGGACTATAATTGGCATGAATTTGTTATATACCATGGGGTAAAAGTGCTAAAAATGTTAAGTAATCTTTATCAATATTCTAGTTCATCATTCAGGTAAAACTGGGTTTCAACCATTGTTCTTATATGAGTTTTTGTCTTGCTTTTGAAAGGTTGTTGTTGAATTACGACGCAGGGATTCTTGGCCACCGGAGGAGAAGAATTCAATCCGGGGCCAAAGACGAGGCTTCTTCGCTCAGAGTTTTTGTGTAACAAAGTTTTATTAAAGTATAAAGGAGATAGAGAAAGCTTCTGACATAGGCATCAGAAGAGGGCAGAAAGAGTACCCCCCTGCTAGTCTTTAGCTGGATGTTATATAGTTACCAGTAGTTTGTTAATGAAAGAAAAGAATGTCTCAAAACTTAGAAAGGCACCAGGCCCCTCACCCATAGTATGTATTTTGGGATAACCTTGGCTCCAAATGGTTCATCTTGGGCCATAAAAGGATTAGCTTGAATCTTGAAGAAGGGCAGAGCACCATACAAATAGTGTCCTTTACATAGATTAGAGGAACGATATCGGAGTATAACATACTGGTTTATCAAGTAGGTTCTGAGCCAAAAGGCAGAACCAACTTGAAGACAGAGTTTGGGGTAAATGCATAGTACATTAGCATAGCTTAAGATAAACATTTTCATAAGAAAAAGGCATTGGTTAACTTCAGGTGAAAGCAGGTGTCATGGCAACACAGAATTTTAAGAGAAACCTCCTTTTACATTTGTTTAGAGAAGGAAAAAAAAATATTGCTAGTCTGTTTCTTCCTGCCGCTTAAGGGAGATAAAAATGTCTGACACTTGCAGGCTATTTCCTCCATTTGGAGACCCCTGGCCTTCCTGCCTGTTACCCTCTCATTCCCCCCTTTACTTTTAGGAGAATTATGTTGCCTAGGGAAAAGGGGCGTCGTTTTTGTTCCATAACTGCTTTGGAGCTGAGAAGGGGCGTTGTCCCTAAATCAGGGAGGCAACATATTCTCCTAATCCTTATATTGAGGATATCTGATCCAGGGGCCCCAAATAGTAGTTGGAGGCGGCTGCAGCAGTAGCAGGAGTTTGAGCAACCATTTGTAACTTGAAAGCTTTCATGCGGCTAGAAACAAATCCAGTTATACAGTTACAGATGTAAGGCAACATAGTCATTAAACAAGTTAAAATCAAAATTAAAATTCACAGTGTGTCCATAGTTCAAGTACAAAGTGTTGCACCAGTCCATTTTAGGGTTGGTAGGTGTCATTAGATGAAGAGGCATCGCATGTATGTTGTCGAAGGTATTTACACACTTGGAGAAAGTCTTTTTCTTGAAGTGGAGATGTCCACCATGGGAAGCCTTCCACTGATGAAGATGGGAGTGTTCCACAGACCCAGCAGTTAGACCGATTGCGGAATGCAGTGTAGGAGTGAGCCCAGGACAGGAAGGCATTGTCTTGAGGATCAAACGGCAGACTCAGGATATTTGGAGTCAGCAGAAGTAAGCTCACATAGGTTATCAGGTCCATCTGAAAAGTACAAAGTCAGAGCATAGAAAATAAAGACATAAAAGATGTCACTTAGTTTTGGTCAGGGTGCCACCTCTTTACTCGAGTGTGATGTACCCACGAATCAATTCCTGGCACTTTGACAGCTGTGGGAGAAGAAAGAATAACCTGGTAAGGGCCTTCCCAAAGGGGCTCGAGGGATGGGCCCCCAGATCCCAAAGTTTTTATGAGGACCTCAGTTCCTGGCTCAAATAGAGGCTTGCTTGACTCAGAGGCTGGGTCAGGAGTCGTCTCCCGGAGTTCTGTTAATGCCTGTTGAAAAGCTGAGAGCTGAGTTACATAACTAGTTGATTCCAAGGCTTCAGGGTCTATAACAATGTCTGTGCGTAAGAAAGGCCTTCCATAAATACATTCAAAGGGGGACAGTCCCTCCTTTCTGGGGGCGGTTTGAGCCCTCATTAAAGCTATGGGTAGGACTTTAATCCAATTGTCCTGTGTGCGTTTCTTGAGTTAATTTGTGCAGATGTCTTTTGATAATATCATTAGCATTTTCAACCTTTCCTGAGGATTGGGGCCTCCAGGAACAGTGTAAGTGATATTCTATTCCTAGAGCTTTAGATACCCCCTGAGTTACAGCAGCTTTAAAGGCAGAGCCATTGTCACTCTGAAGTCTCCGTGGCAGCCCAAACCTGGGGATAATTTCATGGACTAAGATCTTTATAGCCTCCTTAGCCTGTTCACTGCGACAGGGAAAAGCTTTAATCCATCCAGTAAAAGTATCTACCCAAACTTGTAAGCAAGAATATCCATTAGCTTTTGGCATATGAGTAAAATCAATTTCCCAGTCCTCTCCAGGATACTTCCCATTTCTTTGTAATCCAGATTTTGCAAGCTTTTCAGTCTTTGGATTATTTTTCTGACAAACCTCACACCTTTTGATAATATTCTTTAAAGTTTTCATTACATTTTTACCTTCAAACAAACGAGAAGCCATTTGATAAGTACCCTCTGCACCCAAATGAAAACTCTGATGTAAACCCTTAAGAATTTTCCATTGAGCATTTTCAGGAATTATTAATCATCCATCCTCAGACTGTAACCATCCTTTGTCAGTAATCTGTGCTCCTCTTTTTTCATATCTTTGTAATTCTTCCTCATTATATTGTGATTTTTCCTGTTCCACAGGACCTGTCCAGATCAAAGGCATCTGCAGTGAAGGGGTTTCGTAAAGTGCCGCTTTTCTGGCTTGACAGTCAGTCAACTGATTACCTTTGGCTACTTTACTCCCATCCCTGCTGTGCCCTTTGCAATGCATAACAGCTACTTCTTTAGGACAATATATAGCATTTAAAAGTCTCTCGATCTCTCTGAAATGCTTAATAGGTTTACCTGTTGCTGTTTTTAACTGTCTTTTTTTCCATATTGCAGCATGAGCATGTAAAGTCAAATAAGCATATTTAGAATCCGTGTAGATATTTACCCGCCGCCCTTTGCTCAACTGTGGAGCTTGGGTCAGAGCCACAAGCTCCGCTAACTGAGCACTGGTTCCCTGGGGGAGAGATTTTGCTTCCAAAACCTGTTCAGCAGTCACCACGGCATAATCTGCTTTACGCTTTCCATCCTGAACAAAAGAACTGCCATCTGTAAATATTTCTGGGTCGGGGTTGTCTAATGGGGTATCCATTAGATCTTCCTGAGCTGCATAGTTTAAAGTTAGGAATTGAGAACAATCGTGATCAGGTGTTTCATTTTCCTTCTCAGGAAGGAAAGTGGCAGGATTTAAATTTCCATAAACTTTAAGCTTAGTTACTGGTCCTTCTAACAATAATGACTGATATTTAAGAAGCCTACTGTCTCTCATCCAAATATTAACCTTAGAATTTAAGATTCCAGTCACATCATGAGAAGTCAGTACAGTAAGGTTTCATCCAGTAATTATTTTTAAAGCTTCAGGTGCTAATAAACCCGCTGCCCCGATTACTCTTAGGCAGTGGGGCCACCCACGTGAAATTACATCTAATTCTCTGCTTAGATAATCAATAGGTTGCTGGTGAGGCCCTCGGGGTTGTGTCAAAACTCCCAAGGCCATACCTTTCTTTTCAGTGACAAACAAATTAAATTCTGACCCTGTGGGCAAGCTGAGAGCTGGAGCTTGCAGGATAGCAGTCTGAAGAACCTTAAAAGCCTTTTGAGTTTTTGGTGACCAAACCAGTTTGTTAGTTTGGGCCTGCTGAGTTTCAGCTATAAGTTTATATAACCTGTGATTTCCAAAAATCCTCTCAATTGTCTTAAAGTCATAGGTAGGGGATGATTTAGTATAGGTTTAATTCTCTCAGAGCCTATGGCCCTAGTCCCTTCTGATATGATTAGGCCCAGATATCTAACTGATTGTTGACAAAGCTGAGCCTTTTCTCTTGATGCCTTGTAACCACAGCCTGCCAGAAAGTTTAAGAAATCTTCTGAGGCTCGCGAACAAGCTTCCTCTGTCTCAGCACAGAGCAAAATATCATCTACATATTGTAACACCACCGCTTTAGAGCTATTAAAGTTTTGTAGATCTCGTGACAAACTTTGTCCAGATAAGTGAGGACTGTCACGAAATCCCTGGGGCAAAACTGTCCAGGTTAACTGAGAAGCTGGCTGTGTAGGGTCTTTAAAGGCACATAGAAATTGACTTTCCTCTGCCAAAGGCACTGAATAGAAGGCATCTTTTAAATCAATTACTGAGAAATATTTGGCTCGTTCAGGAATTTCAGACAGTAGAGTATAAGGATTAGGCACCATGGGGTGTAAAGGAACTACAGCCTCATTTATTATACGTAAATCTTGAACTAGTCTCCATTTACCGTTTGATTTTTTTATACCCAAAATAGGAGTGTTGCAAGGACTGTTACAGGGAATTAATAGTCCCTGTTCTTTTAAATTTTTGATGATGGGTTTCAACCCTTCCTTAACCTCAGGTTTCAGAGGATACTGCTTCTTATGTGGAAATAAGTGTGGGTCTTTGAGCTTGACAACAACAGGAATAGCATTTTGTGCTCGACCCACAGATTTTCCATCAGCCTATACTCTAGGATTTACATTTTGTTCAACTAGAGGGAGAGAAAGGGAGGGCTCCATATTCATAAAAACAGAGGCATGGACCTTGCTCAGTATATCCCTCCCCAAAAGGGGTGAGGGAGATTCTGGCACGATCAGAAACTCACGTGAAAATAGCACAGAATCCCAGTTGCAAGATAAAGAATAACTGAAATAATACCTTTTGGCTCATCCAGACAGTCCCATTACGGAAGCGGATTGGGAAGAAAGTGGGCCAGGGGCTTCAATAAGCACAGAGTAAGTTGTCCCAGTATCTAAAAGGAAATTGACGGATTGGCACCTCACAATTATTAATACCAGGGGTTCTCAGGTGTAATTAGGATGGGAGCTTGTGTGGGGACCCCCGGGCACCTTCAGTCCTGATTGTCTTGAGAGTTCGACCCCGGAGACCTATGCCTCTGAGGGCAGTCTCTCTTCCAGTGTCATCCTTTGCAGACCGGACATGGAGCCGGGGGCAGCTTAGATGCCTGAGGGCAATCTCGTTTGAGGTGCCCCTCCTTCCCACAGGAATAGCAAGCCCATCCCTTTTCACCTGGGTCCCACTGGGCATTTTTCTCCGGCTGTTTAAGAGCGTTTTTCATAGCCATTGGGAAGGCTTCCACCTTTTCTTTTGTCTTTCTATGCCTTTCTTTCTTTTCCTCATATTCCCTACCGTAATAGACCATCTGAGCAGGTTGTAACAGAGTATCTAAAGACTGATTTGGTCCAAACGCCCGTTTTTGTAGCTTATGGTGGATATCTGGAGCCGACTGAGTGATAAATCTATCTTTTAAGATCTCTTTTCCCTTGTTCTTTACAGAACTGGTCTAATTGTAAAAGTATTATACTTAAGAGTGTTATGCACCGAGCCCGTATCTCTAAACCAACCGAGAGAGTGAACAAGTCCACCGTGGTAATGCAAAGGCAAGAAGGGAATTTTTATTTCTAGCACGCTAGGGCTCAAGCCTCATCCAACACAGCGGAATCAGACGAGAGCCTTGAACAAAGCAGTATGGCGGTTTATATACAGTCAGTTCTTTGTCTCAGTTACAGGGTACTTGGCGATACCTGATTGGACAGGCAGAATGAGCTCATGCAACGCCTTCCTTATGCTATTGCATATAGAAAATTTTCCTTATTTGGTTAAGGAATGTTCTTCAAGAAAACAGGAAACATGACTCAGGTCCCCAGTGCTGTTATGCACCTCATTGAGCTGACCACCCTGCCTAACAAAGAGACCCTCCAACCGGCCACCGTTCGCTGTCCTCCAGTGGATACCGTGGCCAAGCAGTATCACATAGGAAGACCAGGTGTGTCTTCTTTAAGGCCTGGGGATTGAATCTATCCCAGTTTTTCAGGATACAGTTCAAAGGAGTGAGGCTGGAATTGTTAGCTCCCATCTGTAAAAGAGAAAAAAAGCGACCAGCGCCATTTTTCTACTGGAGGCGTCCCTCCCTGCTCTAGATGGGGGTGTAGACAGACTTTACAACAAAAGCTTTTCCTTCCTGGTCGGACTTAGTCTGTCCCTTACTGACACAGGTGCCATCTCAACCCTCTCGGTTCTACCACCGAGACGGGATGGGGATGTACCAGGGGTAGACCTGATAGCATCTCTACCTGATGTCCAGCTCTTCACCTTTAACCTTGCTTGCCTCTGATGCCACCCGGGGTGCAATCAGAGTAACCTTCCGGAATGCCTCCGAAGCTAAGACTGCTGGGGGAAACATTTGTCACCTGAGTGCCTGTACACGACCCTGAGTATATTCCTGGCTGCAATAAGACCGATACGAACATAAAGCTAGGATGTTCTTTTCAAGCATCACCACACCAGTATAAGAGCCTCCTCTGGTCCACTAAGAGCCAGTGTTACCAAAGAAAAAAAAAAAAACAAAAAAACATTGCAGTCCCAATCTGAGTAACCTTTAACCTCCGAGATGTTCTTGGGGCTAAAGCTCCATCTAGCTTACAAACTTTTGATTCCTAGCGAGGCTAGGCACTTTCTTGACTAGCAATCCAAGTTTGGGACCTAAGCCACAGTACACAGTAACAGTATAGATCACAAGTCCCTTGAAAGTCTATGATCTGATAGATTAGGTTAGTACTTCTAATTCCCAAGGAGTTACGAAATGGTCAAAGAGACCGAAAGGTTTGACTGAGAAAGGAGAGTTCGGTCCACACACTTTGCCCATTTCTGGTCGGTTCCCAAAAGAGACATTGGGCGCCTCTTGGCCTTGGCAGGTTGGTAGAAACCCCCGACAGGTTTCTGCCATAAGCTGTATGAGATCACTGTGGAACTGCAGAGCAGGGCTCCTCACTTGCCTCACGCAGGGCATGTCATTCATTCACACAAGCACACTGTATAGTAAAGCACAGCAGAAAATGTGTTTGCTAAGAGAACAAAGAACTAGAGTTCCAAGCATCCTTACCTTGTCCTGAAGTATCCTGGATGAGCCCCCAAGATGAGAGGTTGTTGTTGAATTGCGACGCTGGGATTCTTGGTCACCAGAGGAGAAGAATTCAATCCAGGGCCAAAGACGAAGCTTGATCACTCAGAGCTTTTGTGTAACAAAGTTTTATTAAGGTATAAAGGAGATAAAGAAAGCTTCTGATATAGGCATCAGAAGAGGGCAGAAAGAGTATCCCCTGCTAGTCTTCAGCTGGATGTTATATAGTTACCAGCAGTCTGATAATGAAAGAAAGGAATGTCTCAAAACTTAGGATGGCACCAGGCCCCTCACCCATAGGATGTATTTTGGGATAATCTTGGCTCCAAATGGTTCATCTTGGGCCATAAAAGGATTAGCTTGAATCTTGAAGAAGGGCAGAGCACCATACAAATAGTGTCCTTTACATAGATTAGAGGAACGATATCGGAGTATAACATACTGGTTTATCAAGTAGGTTCTGAGCCAAAAGGCAGAACCGACTTGAAGACAGAGTTTGGGGTAAATGCATAGTACATTAGCATAGCTTAAGATAAACATTTTCATAAGAAAAAGGCATTGGTTAACTTCAGGTGAAAGCAGGTGTCATGGCAACACAGAATTTTAAGAGAAACCTCCTTTTAAATTTGTATAGAGAAGGAAAAAAAAATATTGCTAGTCTGTTTCTTCCTGCCGCTTAAGGGAGATAAAAATGTCTGACACTTGCAGGCTATTTCCTCCATTTGGAGACCCCTGGCCTTCCTGCCTGTTACCCTCTCACTTTGACCCTACATTTTTCAGGGCTGTCTTCAATTAAACCGTTGTTTAAAATACAGAATATAATGCTCAGAACTGAAGGCAAATACTTCAAATTATGATACTATTTGATCCAATATGTCTATTTATTTCAATTGTGTAGGAAAAGAGAGTAAATTAAGACAGTGTTGTTATATGGCCAATGATAGCTTAACCTGTTGTAACACATACAAACACACACACACTCATTCAAATGGGAAAATAAATTTTCGGAACAAACATGGGAAAAAAGGCATAGAGTTTTACTCCAGTTAATCCCTCTGACATGATTAGCAGATTTATTCCCCAAAGGACTGTTATAGTTCTCTTATATTATAAGCCAAGATAAATTTAAAAGATTCATTTTTAAAAAGAATAACCCATGGGGAAGAAGGTGAGAGGGGAGGTTCAGGAATGGGAACACATGTACACCCATGGTGGATTCATGTCACTTTATGGTAAAACCCATACAATATTGTAAAGTATTTAGATTCCAATGAAAATAAATAAATTTATATTTTAAAAAAAAAGAATAACCCTTTGAGCTCTGTTCACATTTTACTGTAAAGGGACATGTGTCTTTCTTTTGTATTTTCTCCTCTCAGTACCAGAATCATGGGACCATACCTAGGCCTGTTGATATCCAACATCTCTGAATACTTCAGTTCCTGATTTTATGTGCTTGTCTTACTCTTTGTCTCAAGGAAATCTACTTCTAAAGCCAATAGGTTAATGATTGATTGATTTTGATCTTAGACTAGAATGTAAACATTTTTCCCATAGCCAATGGGATTCTTCTTGCATATCTCATTATCTTTTCTTCCTTGTGTTACCTATCTAGAACTCTACATTAGTAGTCATTCATTAAAACACATATGCTGCAACTTTCATAAGACTCTAGAATGTAAGAGGAAAAATACTATAAGAGGAAATCATGTGTGCACGCTCAGTCCCATGTCTGACTCTTTGCTAATGTCAAGCAAAGTATTAAAATGATATAAAGTCAGTAAATCATAAATTTAAGATTATTTTTAATGTAGAGATTTTCAGCCTTATTTGCATATTAGAGTTACCTGGAAAACATTAACAACAACTAAAAACCTTCTGCCCAGATTTCAGCCTAGAGTGATTACATAAGTTCCTGAGATGTTAAGATGACAATTACCAACCCAATAAAAGAGGGAACATGTCACATGGAAAAGCTAAAGAATGTTTCTACTTTGTTCCCTGTTGGAATGACAGAGAAGCTAAGTGGAAAAGTCAGGTGAAGTGCCAGACTTTCTTCAGTTAAGAAGAGGATCTGGGAAGCAGAGGGAAAGGATACTAATATCTCTATATTATTGATGATGATTTACAATATTGTTTTAGTTTCTGGTGTACAGAACAGTGATTCAGTTACACATACATTTTTTATTCATTTCCATCATAGGTTATGATAAGATATTGAATATAGTTCCCTCTGCTGTACAGTAAATCCTTGTTGCTTATCTATTTTGTAGACTGTAGTGTACATACGTTAATACCACACTCTTAATTTATCCCTCACTTTCCCTATTTTCCCTTTGGTAACCATAAATGTGTTTTATATGTCTAAAGTCGCTTCTATTTTGTAAATAAGCTCATTTGTATTAACTTTTAGGTTCCACGCAGAAGAGATGTCTAATATTTATATTTCTCTGTTTGGCTTACTTCATTTAGTATAATAATCTCTAGGTCTATCCATGTTATTTCAAATGTCATTATTTCATTCCTTTCTATAACTGAGTAATATTCCATTCTATAAATACACCACATCTTCTTTATCCATTCATCTGTCAATGGGCACAAGTTGTTTCCATATCTTGACTATTATGAATACTTTTGCTATGAATATTAGTGTGCATGTATATTTTTAAATTAGATATTTTGTCTTTTACATATATATGCCCAAGAATGAGATTGTTGAATCATATAGTAACTCTATGTTTTGGTATTTTTTTAGGAACCTCTACACTGTTTTCCAAAGTGATTATACCAATTTAGATTCTCACCAGTAGTGTAGGAGAATTTCCTTTTCTTCACATCCTATCTAGGTTTTATTGTTTATAGACTTATATAATGATAGCCATTCTGAAAAGTGTGAGGTGGTACCTCATTGTAGCTTTGATTCACTTTTCTCGAAAGTTGGCTTAAAGCTCAACACTCAGAAAATGAAGATCATGGCATCTGGTCCTATCACTTCATGGGAAATAGATAGGGAAACAGTGGAAACAGTGTCAGACTTTATTTTTTTTGGGGGGGAAGGGGGCCTCCAAAATCACTGCAGATGGTGACTGCAGCCGTGAAATTAAAAGACGCTTACTCCTTGGAAGGAAAGTTATGACCAACCTAGATAGCATATTCAAAAGCAGAGACATTACTTTGCCAACAAAGGTTCGTCTAGTCAAGGCTATGGTTTTTCCAGTGGTCATGTATGGATGTGAGAGCTGGACTGTGAAGAAAGCTGAATGCCAAAGAATTGATGCTTTTAAACTGTGGTGTTGGAGAAGACTCTTGAGAGTCCCTTGGACTGCAAGGAGATCCAACCAGTCCATTCTGAAGGAGATTAGTCCTGGGATTTCTTTGGAAGGAATGATGCTAAAGTTAAAACTCCAGTACTTTGACCACCTCATGCGAAGAGTTGTCTCATTTGAAAAGGCTCTGATGCCGGGAGGGATTGAAGGCAGGAGAAGAAGGGGACAACAGAGGATGAGATGGCTGGATGGCATCACTGCCTCGATGCACGTGAGTCTGAGTGAACTCTGGGAGTTGGTGCTGGACAGGGAGGCCTGGTGTGCTACGATTCATGGGGTCGCAAAGAGTCAGACAAGACTGAGCGACTGAACTGAACTGAATGATTAGTGACATGTAGCATCTTTTCATGTGCCTGTTGGCCATCTGTATGTCTTCTTTGGAGGAATGACTGTTTAGGTCTTCTGCCCATTTTTTGATTGGGTTTTTGTTTGTTTGTGATACTGAGTTTTATGAGCTATTTGTATATTTTGGAAATTGATCCCTTGTCAGTCACATAGGTTGATAATATTTTCTCCTAGTCTATAAGGTTGCCTTTTCATTTTGTTTATGGTTTTCTTTGCTGTACAAAAGCTTTTAACTTTGATGGTCTCATTTATTTCTTCTTTTAATTCTTTTGCCTTGTAAGACTTACCTTAAGATCTAGATACTGATTCTAAATATTGTTGAGAATGTTTGACTTGAGTTCTCTTCTAGGAGTTTCATGGTGTGATGTCTTATGGTGTGAAGAAGATCCTAACTTCATTGAGTTTCTTAAGGTTGTCTCGCTTCCTAATGCCACTTGCTGAGAAGAATCTTTTTTTTTTTCTTCCATTTTACATTGCTGTCTCCTTTTCAAATATTAATTGACTGTGGTTGTGGGGGTTTATTTAGAGGCTCTCTAGTCTGTTCCATTATTCTGCATGTCTGCATTAGAGTGAAGGTAAAATTTTTAAAATCAGTGTCACGGGTTGAATTAAGTCTCTCTCAAAAAGATACATTTAAGCCCAAATCCCTAATACCATGGAATGTGATTTTATTTGGAAATGGGGTATCAGCAGAGAAAATTAAACCAAAATGAAGTTCTCAGAATGAACCCTAACCCAATATGATGGTGTCCTAATAAAATGGAAAATTTTCGACACAAAGACACACATAACAGAGGGAAAACAACATTAAGATACACAGAGAAGACAGCCAAATGACTGACTGATGCATCATCAATTTTATGTTTTCTTTTTAAATCCACTGATGGATCATTGAAAAAGCAAGAGAGTTCCAGAAAAACATCTGTTTTTGCTTTAATGACTATGCCAAAGCCTTTGTCTGTGTGAATCACAATAAACTGTGGAAAATTCTGAAAGAGAGGGGAATACCAGACTACCTGACCTGCCTCTTGAGAAACCTAGATGCAAGTAAGGAAGCAACAGTTAGAACTTGACATGGAACAACAGACTGGTTCCAAATAAGAAAAGGAGTATGTCAAGGCTGTATATTGGCACCCTGCTTATTTAACTTATATGCAGAGTACATCATGAGAACTGCTGGGCTGGAAGAAGCACAAGCTGGAATCAAGATTGCTGGGAGAAATATCAATAACCTCAGATATGCAGATGACACCACCCTTATGGCAGAAAGTGAAGAGGAAGTAAAAGTCCCCTTGATGAAAGTGAAAGAGGAGAGTGAAAAAGTTGGCCTAAAGCTCAACGTTCAGAAAACGAAGATCATGGCATCCGGTCCCATCACTTCATGGGAAATAGATCAGGAAACAGTGGAAACAGTGCCAGACTTTATTTTGGGGGGCTCCAAAATCACTGCAGATGGTGATTGCAGCCATGAAATTAAAAGACGCTTACTCCTTGAAAGGAAAGTTATGCCCAACTTAGATAGCATATTCAAAAGTAGAGATATTACTTTGCCAACAAAGGTGTATGTAGTCAAGGCTCTGGTTTTTCCTTCGTCATGTTTGGATGTGAGAGTTGGACTATGAAGAAAGCTGAGTGCCGAAGAATTGATGCTTTTGTACTGTGGTGTTGGAGAAGACTCTTGAGAGTCCTTTGCACGCAAGGAGATCCAACCAGTCCATCTTAAAGGAGATCTGTCCTGAGGATTCATTGGAAGGACTGATGCTAAAGCTGAAACTCCAATACTTTGGCCACCTCATGCGAAGAGTTGACTCATTGGAAAAGACTCTGATGCTGGGAGGGACTGGGGGCAGGAGGAGAAGGGGATGACAGAGGATGAGATGGCTGGATGGCATCACCAACTCAATGGACATGAGTTTGAGTGACTTCCGGGGGTTGGTGATGGACAGGGAGGCCTGGGGTGCTGTGATTCATGGGGTCGCAAAGAGTTGGACACGACTGAGAGACTGAACTGAACTGAAATGAACTGAGTGTTCGATACTTTGAAACTACCTCTAAGTTAGTGTTTCGAGAAAGTTTACAGAAGGAAAGCTCTGAAAGGAGTCAGTCTTTAAAGTTACTTTAAAGACTGTGGTCTCTAAGTAGTTGAAAGTGTTTGGCACAATGTGACTGACAATTCCTGATTCATTTTTGTTTCCCTCAAAACTAATTGTCTAGTTATTATAATGTATGACCATATATAATAACAAGCCCAGCTATTTTTCCTTTTAAAAAATCTTTTGCAGTGTTAATTAGATCAGCATGCATTTTGTCTGAGACAGTTCAAAACACCAAAACCACTGTTTTGATCGGATGTTTCTCAGTGTAGAGAAACACATTTTGTTTAGCATAAACATCTTAAACACTTCTGCAACAAACCTAAACATTTTCATTTATTGCAGATGGAAAATAATTGCTTTGGAAACGATCAAAACCAAAACCTAAACACTGACAATGTGAATGTAAGTGATAAAGATATCTAGCCAAGTTTGTTTCTCAGATTGACTATGGCATTTTATTTTTATTACTGTGATATAAATGTATATGTGTGTGTAAATATATGTATTGCAATACTACTGTATACATATATAATATGTATTACAGACATATTTATGTTATGTTTCTATTCTGCTTAATTTCTTATTTAATACATTGAAATTCAATACTCATGCTATAAAAAATGAATTTTAAATCAAAATGAAAAGATAAAAAGAAGATTGTCATACTATGCAATTAATTATCTTTTGCTTTACTAAAATACTAATTTCTCCCCCTAACCTCTTATGATGGTTCAGAGTAATACATCTGTTATTCTCAGTTTAGATAAGACCCTTATTGATTTTACTGGCTCTATAATAGGATTGGAAACTCCCACTGATAACCTTCTCCCAGCTCTTGTAGGATTTATAACCCATACCGCAGCATTGATATTTATAATATTCTGTAACTTGGCTGGAAATTCCACGAGGGCAAGAATCCAAGAGAGAGACATGTGCATAAGAGAAAGTTAACAGGGTGTAATGGGAAAAGAGTTTAGTCAGCATTAGTTAAGCTGTCCGTGTTGGGCGGCCGAAGCTGCCACTTTGTAGCAATGTGATTTCAGGCATATCACAACTTTCCTGAGTGTCTCCTGCTCATTAATAGAAAAAGTATTCGTAGAGCAATCAAGAGGAATAATGTGAAAAATAGAGTAGAACTATCCACTAAAGTACTGGCAATTGATGCTTTCCCTTCTTTTGCCTGTTCTTAAAATGCTAAAAATTATGGTTAAAATGTTGTGATTCCCCTCTTTTTTTAATCTAAAGCAGTTCCTCTGTACAATTACATCCACTACCCATCTAAGCTTTGATATCCAAATTTGTTGACTAAAGTTATCAATTAGTGAAAACCTACTATACTTGCCTCCCAGCTCTGTCTTAAGAGTCACATGTGTGCACCTAACTTCTGGTCATACTTCCTCACTTGGCTGTCTCGCAGATAGCACAAGCACAAAAAGTTCAAAAGAAGAGTCATCTGTTTCCTAGGCATGCCTCTCTTCTCATGTTCTCTATCTTTGTGGACTTGCCACCTCTAGAAATACCAACCCCTGGATAAACCAAGTCCATAGTGAACTTTTTATGTGGGTTTACATGTATATGGGCATCTGAGTTCTACTGGAGGAAGATCCATGAATTGGTATCAGAATAATTTGAGCCAGAATCATCTTCAACTTGAGGGCATCAGCCTCTTTGTAGCATAACCTGTCCTGTGAGGAATGTTATACAAAGTTAAATAAGCTTTTTTCTGATGAAGGAATCCTTGGTTTGTAATAACTTTAAAAGCTCTGTAAATCTGCATTCTGTGAGGGAATTGTAATGTGCCGTATTCCTGGAGTTATTTGTCCATACAAACATTTCCCCCAGAGCATCTCACAGAGAAAATGCTCATAAGAGCATATTTTGATTAACTCTGGTGTAGTAGACCCAGGATATGTTCATACTTTGCCAAAGCCAGCCTTTTAATCTCCTGGGGCTTCATTTCATCTTCACTACAAGGAACAATGTGGACTTCAGAAGAGTAACTTGTTTTACATGAAAATAAGCTCTAAAAGTTTTTTGTGAAGCCAACTGAGCCCAATTATTTTCTTTTTAATTCTATGAAGTGGTGTTATCTCTATTTTACAAAGGAGCAAACAAGGTCCAGAGAGATCAAATATTCTCTCAGAGAACATAACTATGAACTAACATAGTTAAGGATTTAAATTTTATTAAATAATAACACCCCCTTATGGAATACTGCCTTGTTGTGGTGAAGGAGCCTGCATAACTCAATGAAGCTATGAGCCATGCTGTGAAGATGGATGCATCATAATAAGGAGTTATGACAAACATGGTTCACTGGAGGAGGAAAGGCAACCCATTCCCTAGAGAACCCCATAGACAGTATGATGAGGCCAAAGGATATGACACCAGAAGATGAGCCCCTAGGTCAGAAGGTGTCCAATATGCTTCTGGGGAAGTGTAGATAGCAATTAATAACAGTTCCAGAAAGAATAAATTAGCTGGGTCAAAATGAAAGCATTCACTTGTGGATATGTCTGGTGGTGAAAGTGAAGTCTGATGCTGTAAAGAATAATATTGAACAGGTACCTGGAATATGAAGTCCATAAATCAAGGAAAATTGGATGTGATCAAGCCAGAGATGGCAGGAGCAAACATTGACAACTTAGGAATCAGAGAACTAAAACGGAGAGGAAAGGATGAACTTAACTCAGATGACTGAAAGATCAAACCAGCCAATCCTAAAGAAAATCAATCCTGAATCTTCACTGGAAAGATTGATGCTGACACTCCACATCTTTGGCCACCTGATGCAAAGAGCTGGAAAAGATCCCAATCTTGGGAAAAAATCAAAGGCAAAAGGAGAAGGGGACCACAGAGGATGAGATGGTTATATAACATCATCAACCGAATGGACATGAATTTGAACAAGGAGATAGTGGAGGACAGAGGAGCCGGGAATGCTACAGTCCTTGATTCTGACAAAGAGTCAGACACAACTTAGTAAGTGAACAACAGCAATATGAAAACGGGGCTAGTAATCTTACCCTTGTATTGAAATTCTGAGACTTAAGATTGTTAACAAGAAAGAAAGACAAGTAAATGACAAACTTGGAAAGATCTCTCATTTGCCCTGAGTTAAAAGTTTGTCAAAATCAAGAGAATTAAAAATTAACAGATATTTTCAAAGAAATATGATGTTTTCCCTGTTTTAAGCACATATCAGTTCAGTTCAGTCGTTCAGCATGTCCAACTCATTGTGACCCCATGAATCGCAGCACGCCAGGCCTCACTGTCCATCACCAAATCCGGGAGTTCACTCAGACTCACATCCATAGAGCCAGTGATGCCATCCAGCCATCTCATCCTCTGTTGTCCCCTTCTCCTCCTGCCCCCAATCCCTCTCAGCATCAGACTCTGCCAATGAGTCAACTCTTCCATGAGGTGGCCAAAGTACAGAAGTTTCAGCTTCAGCATCATTCCTACCAAAGAAATCCCAGGTCTGATCTCCTTCAGAATGGACTGGTTGGATCTCCTTGCAGTCCAAGGGACTCTCAAGAGTCTTCTCCAACACCACAGTTCAAAAGCATCAATTCTTCGGTGCTCAGCCTTCTTCACAGTCCAACTCTTACATCCATACATGACCACAGGAAAAACCATGGCCTTGACTAGACAGACATTTGTTGGCAAAGTAATGTCTCTGCTTTTGAATATGCTATCTAGGTTGGTCATAACTTTTCTTCCAAGGAGTAAGCATCCTTTAATTTCATGGCTGCAATCACAATCAGCAGTGATATTGGAGCCCCAAAAAATAAAGTCTGACACTGTTTTCACTGTTTCCCCATCTATTTCCTATGAAGTGATGGGACCAGATGCCATGATCTTCGTTTTTGGATTGTTGAGCTTTAAGCCAACTTTTTCACTCTCCTCTTTCACTTTCATCAAGAGGCTTTTTAGCTCCTCTTCACTTTCTGCCATAAGGGTGGTGTCATCTGCATATCTGAAGTTATTGATATTTCTCCTGGCAGTCTTGAATCCAGCTTGTGTTTCTTCCAGTCCAGCGTTTCTCATGATGTACTCTGCATAGAAGTGAAATAAGCAGGGTGACAATATACAGCCTTGACGTACTCCTTTTCCTATTTGGAACTAGTGTGTTGTTCCATGTCCAGTTCTAACTGTTGCTTCCTGACCTGCATATGGATTTCTCAAGAGGCAGGTCAGGTGGCCTAGTATTCCCATCTCTTTCAGAATTTTCAGTTTATTGTGATCCACTCAGTCAAAGGCTCTGGCATAGTCAATAAAGCAGAAATAGAGGTTTTTCTGGAACTCTCTTGCTTTTTCTGTGATCCAGCAGATGTTGGCAATTTGATCTCTGGTTCCTCTGCCTTTTCTAAAACCAGCTTGAACATCAGGAAGTTCACAGTTCATGTATTGCTGAAGCGTGGCTTTCAGAATTTTAAGCATTACTTTACTAGCATGTGAAATGAGTGCAATTGTGCAGTAGTTTGAGCATCCTTTGGCATTGCCTTTCTTTGGGATTGGAATGAAAACTGACCCTTTCCAGGCCTGTGGCCACTGCTGAGATTTCCACATTTGTTGGCATATTGAGTGCAGCACTTTCACAGCATCATCTTGCAGGATTTGAAATAGCTCCACTGGAATTCCATCACCTCCACTAGCTTTGTTCATAGAAATGCTTTCTAAGGCCCACTTGACTTCACATTCCAGGATGTCTGGCTCTAGATGAGTGATCACACCATCGTGATTATCTGGGTCATGAAGTCTTTTTGTACAGTTCTTCTGTGTATTCTTGCCACCTCTTCTTAATATCTTCTGCTTCTGTTAGGTCCATACCATTTCTGTCTTTTATTGAGCCCATTTTTGCATGAAATGTTCCCTTGGGATCTGTAATTTTCTTGACGAGATCTCTAGTATTTCCCATTCTATTATTTTCTCTATTTCTTTGCACTGATCACTGAAGAAGGCTTTCTTATCTCTTCTTGCTATTCTTTCGAATTCTGCATTCAGATGTTGATATCTTTCCTTTTATCCTTTGCTTTTCGCTTCTCTTCTTTTCACAGCTATTTGTAAGGCCTCCCCAGACAGCCATTTTGCCTTTTTGCATTTCTTTTCCATGGGGATGGTCTTGATCCCTGTCTCCTGTACAGATTCACGAACCTCATTCCATAGTTTATCAGGCATTCTATCTATCAGATCTAGGCCCTTAAATCTATTTCTCACTTCCACTGTATAATCCTAAAGGATTAGATTTAGGTCATACCTGAATGGTCTAGCGGTTTTCCATACTTTCTTCAATTTCAGTCTGAATTTGGTAATAAGGAGTTCATGATCTGAGCCACAGTCAGCTCCTGGTCTTGTTTCTGTTGACTGTGTAAAGCTGATCCATGTTTGGCTGCAAAGAATATAATCAATCTGATTTCAGTGTTGACCTTCTGGTGATGTCCATGTGTAGATTCTGTGACCGGCACACTAAGCACGGGCAGCTGCAATCAGCGCACTAAGTATGTGCAGCTGCGACCAGCGTACTAAGCATAGGTGAGAGGAGCTACGCCACGTCCGAGTTCAGGGGCAGAAGCCAGGAGGACCCCATGCCCGAAGGGCAGGGGCCAAGAGATGTTACCCCACGTCCGAGGCTAGGCAGCGGCCAAGAGGAGCTACCCTGCGTCCAAGGTCAGGGGCAGCAGCCAGGAGGAGCCACGCCGCACCCTAGGCCATGGGCAGCGGTCGGGAGGAACAACTCCATGCTGGAGGCCAGTGGCCGCGGCCAGGAGGAGCAACCCCTTGTCCAAGGAGCGGTGGGTGCACGGGTGCAGGAGGGCCTAGAGGAACTATCCCACATTGAAGGTCAGGAAGGGTCGTGGTGAGGAGATACCCTTTGTCCAGGTAAGGAGCAGTGGCTGCACTTTGCTGAATCAGCAGTGAAGAGATACCCCATGCCCAATGTAAAAGGCACACAAGTAAGATGGTAGGTGTTGCAAGAGGGCATCATTGGGCAGACACATTGAAACCATACTCACAGAAAACTAGTCAATCTAATCACAGTAGGACCACAGCCTTGCCTAACTCAGTGAAACTAAGCCATGCTCACGGGGCAACCCAAGATGGGCTGGTCATGGTGGAGAGGTCTGACAGAATGTGGTCCACTGGAGAAGGGAATGGCAAACCACTTCAGTATTCTTGCCTTGAGAGCCCCATGAACAGTATGAAAAGGCAAAATGATAGGATACCAAAAGTGGAACTCCTTAGGTCAGTAGGTGCCCAACACGCTACCAGAGATCAGTGGAGAAATAACTCCAGAAAGAATGAAGGGATGGAGCCAAAGCAAAAACAGTACCCAGCTGTGGATGTGACTGATGATAGAAGCAAGGTATGATGCTGTAAAGAACAATATTGCATAGGAACCTGGAATGTCAGGTCCATGAATCAATGCAAATTGGAAGTAGTCAAACAAGAGATGGCAAGAGTGAATGTCGACATTCTAGGAATCAGTGAAATAAAATGGACTGGAATGGGTGAATTTAACTCAGATGACCATTATATCTATTACTGCAGGCAGGAATGCCTCAGAAGAAATGGAGTAGCAATCATGGTCAACAGAAGAGTCCGAAATGCAGTACTTGGATGCAATCTCAAAAAAGGATAGAATGATCTCTGTTAGTCTCCAAGGCAAACCATTCAATATCACGGTAATCCAAGTCTATGCCCCAACCAGTAACACTGAAGAAGCTGAAGTTGAACGGTTCTATGAAGACCTACAAGACCTTTTAGAACTAACACCCTTTTCATTATAGGGGACTGGAATGCAAAAGTAGGAAGTCAAGAAACACCTGGAGTAATAGGCAAATTTGGCCTTGAAACGCGGAATGAAGCAGGGCAAAGACTAATAGAGTTTTAAGCACATATAGATAATAGTAACAAAAATTATTGAATTATATAAGTATCACCTATTTTATTCAGTTTTCCATGTTTCTAAAAATATAAAAATAAAGCTTCACTTAGATTTTCTTTATGTTACTAATTTTTTAAAGACTATTTTATAACATGAAGTAAACTTCAACCCTGACTGTTATGTGCAACAATAATAATGATAATATAGTAACTAACATTGATCTAAAATGAACTGTGGTGAAAGCTTAAAAAATATTATGTTCTTTAAGCCTCACAATCAAGGTCTAGGGTGAGTTGTTATTCAGTTCAGTTCAATTCAGTTTCTCAGTCATGTCCAACTCTTTGCAACCCCATGGCCTGCAGCATGCCAGGCCTCCCTATCCATCACCAACTCCCAGAGTTTACTCAAACATTTGTTCATTGAGTCAGTGATGCCATTCAACCATCTCATCCTCTGTATTATCCCACATTACAGGGGAGGACAGTGAGTCTTGAAGAAGCTATAAAAACTTCTGTAAGCCATGAACTAGTAGACAGAGCTGGATGCAAACCTCTGACCATCTGACTTCATAAACCTATTCACAATAAACATAGTACAATGATTAATGAACACAAATAAGAAAATTTCAGACATAATATTAGTAATTTAGGAAGAATACCTGAGAACACATATTGTAAATATATGGCAATTCTGAAATGGAATTTTATATTAAATTTGTGCATACTTTGCCAACTAAGGTCCATCTAGTCAAAGCTATGGTTTTTCCTGCGGTCATGTATGGATGTGAGAGTCGGACTGTGAAGGAGGCTCAGTGCAAAGAATTGATGCTTTTGAACTGTGGTGTTGGAGAAGACTCTTGAGAGTCCCATGGACTGCAAGGAGATCCAACCAGTCCATTCTGAAGGAGATCAACCCTGGGATTTCTTTGGAAAGAATGATGCTGAAGCTGAAACTCCAGTACTTTGCCCACCTCATGGAAGAGTTGACTCATTGGAAGGAACTCTGATGCTGGGAGGGATTGGGGGCAGGAGGGGAAGGAGACGACCAAGGATGAGATGTCTGGATGGCATCACGGACTCGATGGACGTGAGTCTGAGTGAACTCTGGGAGTTGGTGGTGGACAGGGAGGCCTGGTTTGCTGAGATTCATGGGGTCACAAAGAGTCAGACACAACTGAGCAACTGAACTGAAGTGAACTAGGGATAGTCTGAACAAAATTCTTTGGAAACCTCTTCCCAAAATTGACCAGGATCACAGGTCAGGATCATACCACCTCACCTGTCTGTTGACATTAAAGAAGACATCATAAAGCCCACTCACCCAACAAGAAAATATCCTATTGTGACTTGACATGTCCTATCCAGAACTGGCCTGGAATTTCTTTCCTGGTTAAGGAGAAGAAACGAATGAATTTAGGATGACCCCAAGACTACAGGGTTGCCTCTGGGATTGGAGCTGCATATAATATTCCTGTCCCTCCTGTGCTTCTCTGGCCAAAGCCTACAGTGATAACTGCTCAAAATTCCTTCAAATTCTGCCATTCTGATTATCCTAGTAAACTATTCCTTAGTTTTCAGGGAGCAACTCTTCTAGCAGACACATAACTGCTTCAGGCTCCCAAATTGCCAATTAGTGTACTGGAGATGAAATGTAATATCCTGAAAGAATTAGTGTTCCAAAGAATCAAAAAGATGTTTCTTATTCACCTTGAGGGCTGGCTGGTGGAAGTTACCTGTCCAAGAACCAGTATACCACTTTGAAATATGTATCCTGAGAATAAAAATGGGTTCACTCATCTTTTTCTAAATCTATAGCAGACCTACACATGAAAAGTGAAATAAACCACAGTATGTCTGTGAGAGAAAATGACATTATCTGAAGGAAACTAATTGGAAAAGTTTTATTTTTCTGAAAAATCCCCTGAAAATAATCATTTATCAAATGAATTTGTGCCCTGAGCTGTTATATATGATACTTTCCAAACAGGGAGCTGTTAATTCACTGTCTTATCTTCCTTATTTTCTTGAAGAGATCTCTCAGTTCAGTTCAGTTCATGTCAGTCGCTCAGTCGTGTCCGACTGTTTGTGACCCCATGAATCACAGCACGTCAGGCCTCCCCGTCCATCACCAACTCCCGGAGTTCACTCAGACTCAAGTCCATTGAGTCAGTGATACCATCCAGCCATCTCATCCTCTGTCGTCCCCTTCTCCTCCTGCCCCCAATCCCTCCCAGCATCAAAGTCTTTTCCAATGAGTCAACTCTTCACATGAGGTGGCCAAAGTACTGGAGTTTCAGCTTCAGCATCATTCCTTCCAAAGAAATCCCAGGGCTGATCTCCTTCAGAATGGACTGGTTGGATCTCCTTGCAGTCTTCCCCATTCTGTTGTTTTCCTCTATTTCTTTGCATTGATTGCTGAGAAAGGCTTTCTTATCTCTCCTTGTTATTCTTTGGAACTCTGCATTCAAATAGGTATATCTTTCCTTTTCTGCTTTGCTTTTCACTTCCCATCTTTCCACAGCTATATGTAAGGCCTCCTCAGACAGCCATTTTGCTTTTATGCATTTCTTTTTCATGGGGGTAGTCTTGATTCCTGTCTCCTGGGCAGTGTCACAAACCTCCATCCATAGTTCTTCAGGCAGTCCGTCTATCAGTTCTAGTCCCTTAAATCCATTTCTCATTTCCACTGTATAATCATAAGGGATTTGATTTAGGTCATACCTGAATGATCTAGCGGTTTTCTCCACTTTCTTCACTTTCAGTCTGAATTTGGTAATAAGGAGTTCATGATCTGAGCCACAGTCTGCTCCCAGTCTTGTTTTTGCTAACTGTATAGAGCTTCTCAATCTTTGGCTGCAAAGAATATAATCAATCTGATTTCGGTGTTGACCATCTGGTGATGTCCATATGTAGAGTCTTCTCTTGTGTTTTTGGAAGAGAGTGTTATGACCAGTGTGTTCTCTTAGCAGTACTGTGTTAGCCTTTCCCCTCTTCATTCTGTATTCCAAGGCCAAATTTGCCTGTTATTCCAGGTGTTTATTGACTTCCTACTTTTGCATTCCAGTCCTTTATAATGAAAAGGCCTTGGGACTGATGGTAGAAGCAAGATTCAATGCTGTAAAGGGCAGTATTGCATAGGAACCTGGTATGTTAGGTCCATGAATCAAGGCAATTTGGAAGTGGTCAAACAGGAGATGACAAGATTGAACATCAACATTCTAGAAATCAGTGAACTATGATGAACTGCAATAGGTGAATTTTTTGGGTGTTAGTTCTAGGAGATTTTCTAGGTCTACATAGAGTTGTTCAACTTCAGTTACTTCGGCATTACTGGAAGGGGCGTAGACTTAATTTACTGTGATATTGAATGGTTTGCCTTGTAAATGAACAGAGATCGTTCTGTCGTTTTTGAGATTGCATCCAAGTACTGCATTTCAGACTGTTTTGTTCACTATGATGGCTACTCCATTTCTTCTAAGGGATTCCTGTCCACAGTAGTACATATAATATGTCAACTGAGTTAAGTTCATCCATTCCAATCCATCTTAGTTTACTGATTTCTAGAATGTCAGTGTTCAATCTTGTCATCTCCTGTTTGACCACTTCCAATTTGCATTGATTCATGTACCTAACATTCCAGGCTCCTATGCAATACTGCTCTTTACAACATCAAATCTTGCTTCTAGCACCACTCGCATTCACAAGTGGGTATTGTTTTTCTTTGGCTCCATCCCTTCATTCTTTCTGGAGTTATTTCTCCACTGATCTCCAGTAGAATATTGGGCATCTACTGACCTGGGAGTTCATCTTTCAAGGTCCTATCTTTTTTGCCTTTTCATAATCTTCACGGGGATCTCAAGGCAAGAATACTGAAGTGGTTTGCCATTTCCTTCTCCAGTGGACCATATAATGTCAGACCTCTCCACCATGACCCGTCCATCTTGGGTGGCTCCATATGTCATGGCTTAGTTTCATTGAGTTAGACAAGGCTGTGATCAGATTGGCTAGTTGTCCGTGATTGTATTTTCAGTCTGTCTGCCCCTTGATCCCATCTCTCAGTGCCTACTGTATTAGCTGGGTTTCTCTTACCTTGGACATAGGGTCTCTTTTCACGGGTGCTCCAGCAAAGCGCAGCCACTGCTCCTTACCTCAGACATGGGGCAGCTCCTCTCGGCTGCTGCCCCTGACCTTGGGTGCGAGGTCAATAATGAACAGAAATGGTAGGGACCTAACAGAAGCAGAAGATATTAAGAAGAGGTGACAAGAATACACAGAAGAACTGTACAAAAAATATCTTCCCAACCCAGATAATCATGATGGTGATTATCCTGGAGAACCAGACATCCTGGAGTGTGAAGTCAAGTGGGTCTTAGGAAGCACCACTATGAACAAAGCTAGTGGAGGTGATGGAATTCCAGTGCAGCTATTTCAAATCCTAAAAGATGATGCTGTGAAAGTGCTGCACTCAATATGCCAGCAAATATGGAAAACTCAGCAGTGGCCACAAGACTAGAAAAGGTCAGTTTTCATTCCAATCCCAGTGAAAGGCAATGCCAGAGAGTGTTCAAACTACCACATAATTGCACTCATCTCACACACTAGTAAAGTAATGCTTAAAATTCTCCAAGCCAGTCTTCAGCAATACATGAACTGTGAACTTCCAGATGTTCAAGCTGGTTTTAGAAAAGGCAGAGGAACCAGAGATCAAATTGCCAACATCCACTGGATCATGGAAAAAGCACCATGGAAAAAGAGTTGCAGAAAAACATCTATTTCTGCTTTACTGAATATGCCAAAGCCTTTGATTGTGTGAATCACATTAAACTGTGAAAATTCTGAAAGAGATGGATGGGCATAGAAGACCACCTGACCTGCCTTTTGAGAAAGCTGTATGCAGGTCAGGAAGCAGTAGTTAGAACTAGACATGGAACAACAGACTGCTTCCAAATAGGAAAAGAAGTACATCAAGGCTGTATAATGTCACCCTGCTTATTTAACTTATATGCAAGGTAAATTATGAGAAACGCTGAGCTGGAGGAATCACAAGCTGGAATCAAGATTGCCAGGAGAAATATCAATAACCTCAGATATGAAGATGACACCACCCTTATGGCAGAAAGTGAATAAGAATTAAAGAGCTTCTTGATGAAAGTGAAAGAGGAGAGTGGAAAAGTTGGCTTAAAGCTCAACATTAAGAAAATTAAGATCATGGCATCCAGTTCCATCACTTCATAACAAATAGATGGGGAAACAATGGCTGAGTTTATTTTTCTGGGCTCCAAAATCACTGAAGATGTTAATTGCAGCCATGAAATTAAAAGACGCTTACTCATTGGAAGGAAAGTCATAAACAACCTAGACAGCATATTAAAAAGCAGATACATTATTTTGCCAACAAAGGTCCATCTAGTTAAGGCTATGGTTTTTCCTGTGGTCATGTATGGATGTGAGAGTTAGACTATAAAGAAAGCTGAGCACTTAAGAACTGATGCTTTTGAACTGCGGTGTTGGAGAAGACTCTTGAGAGTCCCTTGGACTGCAAGGAGATCCAAGCAGTCCATCCTAAAGGATATCAATCCTGGGTGTTTATTGGAAGGACTGATGTTGAAGCTGAAACTCTAACGTTTTGGCCACCCGATGTGAAGAGTTTACTCATTGGAAAAGGCTCTAATGCTGGGAAAGATTGAGGGCAGGAGGAGAAGGGGATGACAGAGGATGAGATGGTTGGATGGCATCATTGACTCGATGGACATGGGTTTGGGTGGACTCCGAGAATTGGTGATTGACAGGGAGGCCTGGCGTGCTGCAGTTCATGGGGTCACAAAGAGTCGGACACGACTGAGTGACTGAACTGAACTATCTTCCTAAACTCACTCATCTTTTCCCTCATATGTTACTTTCTCTTGAATCTTAAAATGAAATGTGAGGCTGTAGGGGTTCTGTGTATCACACAATACCTGGCACTTTTGGGCCCATCCACTGACACACTTGGGCTCCTCTCTTGGAATGTGGAACCTGCTCTTGGGTTCAGTTCTCCCTCCTACTCTTCATCACCATCACTTCTGCTGATCCCAGACCTATCACACACTTAGACAAAAAGGGCATTTAAACTTGAGTTCAAGGTAAGCGAATTTTAAGGTACAATTAACTGCTGTTAAGGTACATGTAATATCTGAGTTGTTGGCTTAGTTTGTAATTTTTTAAGACCCACAGTTACTCACAATCAAGCTTGTTAGAACTCAGGCCATAAAAGTCTATTAAATGATTCCACCAAATTGTTCTTGCCAATCATTTGCAAGTAGTTATTAAGGAATATCCATGTGCTGGCACTGGGGATTCCACTGTCCCAAAGAGAGAGGTAGACCTTCTCTCCCAGACATATAGAATGAAATATAGATGTACACTAGTACACAAAATGTCTGTGTGGTGTCTTCAAAGCCACATGAGGGAAGTGAGACAGCAGAGCGCACAGGGAGGGGCTCCCTACCCTTCTCTTCCTAGACCCACCTTCTGTTGGCCCTAGTGAGTGTTAGCTGAACTTGATCACCTGCCATCTGGCACATACTAAATGTACTGAGGTGCTTGCCATGCCTCAGGACTATCGGAATCACACAACACGTGTTACTGTATTTAATCACTCCAACAACGCAGTAAAGCTAGTATCATTTCTATATTGCCTTTAAAATGAGAGAGCTATGTCAAAAAAGTTTACAGAATTACCTAATAACCCACAGTTAATAAGTGTTAGAGATAATGTTTCATCCTGGGAAGCCCGTTTCCAGAATCCACAGCCTAAAAACTCCACAAACTGTAGACTAGACCACTTTTAGGCTATAGCCTATTTTTTCTGTTCCTTTATCATGAAAGGATTCTCCGAGCTATTCCAGTCATCCATCAAATGCATCTATCGGCTTAACTAACAAACATTGATTAGGTGCTTACCAAGTATAAGGCCCTATGAGGTCATAAAAATAAATTTCCTAGAAATTTAAAGATAAGGTTGAAAAACAAGTAACTTAGAAGGCAAGATGAATACAATTCCTCAGAGATAATACCTAACTACCCCCAACTCTGGGGGAGCTGTAAGAACATTTTCTTTCTGTATTTAATCTCCCTCATACCTGAAGAGGGACCAGAGTTAGCCAGGGAAAGGGTTTTGAGCCAGAGAGAAACATATATCCTGGGCCTGAGCAGAGGGAGAGCTTAGGATAGCCCTGAAAATCAGTGAGATAAGGGCTTGTAGAGTGTTCTGTGCTGTAAGAAGGTGGGAAGTCAAGATGCAGGGTTGACAGGGAAAGTATGTGTCATGTCATGAAGGATGTGACCTTCCTACCCTGAGCAGACAAGGAGACCCCAAGCAATTGAGGAAATTAACCAAAAGAGTGAAAAATCAGAGCTCTGTTTTAGGAAGAAAATTTTGGCTATATGGATATCACTTCTAGTCTTTTTAATATCACCATCTGACCAAGTTCCCTCTCAAGTCTGTAGAACTTCATCATTGATTCAAATAGTTGCCTTTGAGAAAATCATTTTCTCAGAGTTCTGCAATAAAAGAAGTTTGATTTATTTTCACAAACTCTATTTTTCCTTTGGCTTCACAAAGCAAAAGTAAAACACAAAAGTGTGTAAAATGAGAAAAATGCTATTTTGGACGTGATGAATGTCAGTATTGCATTTAGTGTTGCTCTCCTGGAATGTTTTTCTCTTTAGGAAAAGATTACTAAAAATAGCTAATAAAACATACAAAAAGTCAAAGCATATTAATTAAACTCAGTTCAATCACCTAACACCTGCATACAGTTCAAGCTTTTAATGGTATTACAGCTTCACCCTAGACCTTCTATCTAGTGTAGAGCTGAAGAATTGATGCTTTTGAACTGTGATATTGAAGAAGACTTGAGAGTCCCTTGGACTGCAAAGAGGTCAAACCAGTCAATCCTAAAGAAAATCAGTCCTGAATATTCATTGGAAGGACTGATGCTGAAACTCTAACACTTTGGCCACCTGATATGAAGAGCTGACTCATTGGAAAAGACCCTGATATTGGGAAAGATTGAAGACATAAGGGGAAGTGGACAGCAGAGGATGAGATGGTTAGATAACATCATCAACTCAATGGACGTGAATTTGATTAAACTCCAGGAGATAAGCACAGAGAAGCCTGGCATGCTACAGTCCAAGGGGTTCCAAATAGTCAGACATGACTTAGCAACCGAACAACAACAGTACTGAAACAGATTATTCTCCTCCAACATGAGCCTTAAGCTGAGACCACTGCCCCAGTCAACAACTTGACTGCACCTTAATAAGAGATGTTGAGCCAGAGTTACCCAGCTAAGTTTCCCTCATAATGTTCCTAATCCACAGAAACTTTAAGATAATCAATGTTTGTTATTTTAAGTTGTTAAATTTGGGGTTAATTTGTAGTGCAAAAATAGCTAATAAAGAGTTTGCCCTGTGGCAATACAAAACTAATATATACTTACCTCAGCCCTTCAGACAATGATGTTCTTAAGTATCTGATTCCTAAGCCTGGATTGTTTATCAGGTAAGACCAATAGTTCTGTAAGACTAACTCCAAAATATCTGAATCAGAAAGGCTGGACAATCAGACTTTATACAAAAATGTGCATTCTTGGTGATAACTGCTTAAAGAAAAGGGATTGTGGCAGTAATAGCAACTTGATAATTATAATAATATCTTACATTTATATCTGGCTTTATACTTTACAGAGCAGTTTCACATAAAAGACCTATTTTGTTCTCAAAAATAACTCTATGAATTTGATCACAATTTTAAAGATAAATAAAATGCATATTAAAATTTTAGAGACAAGCCCAAACTCACCCTCTAATAAGTGCTAAAACAGGCCTTGAAGTTTCATCTTCTGATTATATAATCCACCCTCACTGTGTCTCTGGAGTTTTTCTGATTTAATATAGATGAGGGCAGTCTGTGGTTGTAGACTTAGAAGATAAATTCTAAATTGCCAGATATTACTTGATATCTTATAAATTACAACTAAAGCATCTCTGATAGTGTTCTGGTTTAACTAAGTGAAAACAGATGAAATTAAATGGTTCTATAGCATAACAAAATTATCAGGCTTTATTCACAGATCAGATCATTATTAGATGAGTACTTTATTTCACTAGCAATAGCCTTGATGTAAAAGAAAGAAAGCAATTTCACATTCAGAAACATTATGTTTTTGTCTCTGACTATAAAATTGGAGTTGTCTAAAGATATGATAAAAATACCATTGCATCTCCTTTCATTTCTTGGTACTGCAGTCATTCTGAAATATTCAGGGCTCCAATTTGCCAAAGAATTGATGCTTTTGAACTGCACTGTTGGAGATGACTCTTGACAGTCCCTTGGACTGCAAGGAGATCCAACCAGCCCATCCTAAAGGAAATCAGTTCTGAGTGTTCATTGGAAGGACTGATGCTGAAACTGAAACTCTAAAACTCTGGCCACCTGATGCAAAGAACTGACTCACTAGAAAAGACCCTGATGCTGGGAAAGATTGAAGGCAGGAGGAGAAGGGGAAGACAGAGGATGAGATGGTTGGATGGCATCACCCACTCGATGGACCTTAGTTTGAGTAAACTCCAGGAGTTAACGATGGACAGGGAGGCCTGGTGTGCTGCAGTCTATGGGGTCACAAAGAGTTGGACATGACTGAGCGACTGAACTGACTGCATTTGCCTCAACTTGCAGAAGGCCCTGAATGTAAGTTCCTGTAAAGAAAGAGTATGCAGCAGATTATCTCTATCACATACATTAAAATGTAGCATTTCATTCCCAAGTTAAAATAGACCTGAGACACTGTGTTTTTGTATAGGAAGGGATTGAAGAACACCCAAAGTATATACCTCAGAACACACAGAAGTATTTTCTCAAACAAAACCTTCTAAACTCCATTAAGTTTTTTGGACTCTCAGTCATTTCAGGAGACAAATAAGCAAAAATTTCTTATGTTTGGTTCACATTTCACACCCACCCACCAGAAGCCTTTTTAAAATGTATTTTTCAAAGATTTGTTAACAGTAATTTTGAGGTTGAGATGTTAATCTGATTTTTAATTTTTAAGATGATAAATCTACAAAAGTCATTTTTATAAAACAAAAATTGGTATTTCAAATCTTTAAGCTCTCATTTTTAACTTTTTCAAATGAAAGACCAGCATTTATTAAGGGTTTAAAATGTCTAGTGAAAACCTGAAAATTAGTTGAATTAAGATGTAGATACTTATACAGTACTATTAGTGGACAGATACTTAGTATTTAAAAACTAAAGACATTTGTGTAAAAATATACACTGAATTTTTAAGACATCTGTGGCTCATTCTTCTTTACTCAAAATTAAAATATTTTGTTTGCAACATCATAATCTTTCCAGGGAACAAAATCTGCTATCATAAGTACCATTATGATTTCAAGTGAGCATTAAATACATGCCACAAATAAACTTTTATTTAAAAAAAAAAAAAGTGTTTACAAAAGAATTTCACAGCATTTGAGAAAATACTCAACATTTTACATCTTTTTTTTCAACAGATATCCAATATATTTTAAATTTCCAAAAGGTAATATGTAATATCTAGTTAAATGAAAAATAACATCACTTTAGCATTTTAAAAGGAAGAGCCTTAACTCTTGATAGTCTAACAAAATTATCATTCTTTTTCACAACTAAAAATAGAGAACTCTTTAACTTTCAGGAAAAAAAAAAAAAAGAAAGAAAAATCTGTCTCTTTGGAAATATTGAAGGGTCCCACACTTAGCTGATTGCTGTTTTGAACACATGGATTTGATTGAATTTTTCTCCATATCTTTGTTAAACATAGATTATATCATTACCTTTCTTCACTCTCTCCTATCACTCTCAAGACAAAGTCTGAATTTTTCTTCATGATAGGCATATAAGCACCTTCATACATTGATCAATCTCTGGGTTAGGAAGGTCCCCTGGAGAAGGGAATGGCTATCAACTCCAGTACTCTGCTTGGAGAATTCCATGGATAGAGTAGCCCTGCAGGCCACAGTACAAAGGATTGAGAAGAGTTGGACAGGACTGAAGCAACTTAGTATGTATACATTGGCCCCTGAATATCTAGTATCATCTTTTACAACTATCCTCTTTCTCCTCCAATCCCTTTCCCTTTCCTGACTTACAGTTTTTTGTGTGTGTCTTTTTCTTTAATAGCAAACTTTATATCTTCATTAGTTTCTAAAGCATTTATTATTTGAAAAAATTGTTCTTTCCCTGGCATCACTTCAGTCACCTGGAAAAAGTATTTCTTGATCGTCAGACAAAATATGTTATTCCCTCTTTAGATTCACCAAAGTTTGTTCAATGATAGTGTCTAATTAACTCAGTTTTAATTATTTGTTTCTCTATTTAACTATCCCTACTAGAAAGTGCCTTGAAGTCTGTGTCTTCAAGACATAGCATATAGAAGATATAAAAACTTATGTAAAGTTTCTCAAACAGGATAAATATAATTATAGCTAACATTCAGTGAACTCATTTTATGTACAAGGTATGATCAGCCTTATCCCATTTAATTGTCAAAGAAAATTTTCAGGGTAGATTATTAGAGTCCTATTTCCCAAGTAATAAAATTAATGTATGGCAAGAGGGTCACAGCTAATAATTAGGGAAGAACTTGAACTAGATCCTCAGTCTATCTGTCTTGAGCCCAGGCTCTCACTGCTGCACTGGAAGTCACCAGATAAGTGAGCAAGATCTTTTTCAACCCACCTTCTAGAGTAAAGAAAATAAAAACAAAAATAGCTAAGTAAACTTGAAAACCTTTGCACGGCAAAAGAAACAATACAAAAAGACAACCCTCAGAATAAGAGAAAATATTTGCTAATGAGGCAACCGACAAGGGATTAATCTCCAGAATTTACTAACAGCTCATGCAGCTCTACATAAAAAAATAAACAACTCAATCAAAGGAGGGGGGGTGGGGGAAGGACAGGAGATCTAAATAATCATTTTTCCAAAGAAAACATACTGATGACCAACAAGCACATGCAAAGATGCTCAACATCACTACTTATAAGAGAAATAAAAATAAAAACTGCCATGAGGTATCACCTCACACTATCAGAATGACCATTTATTGTTTGTAGACCAAAAAATCTACAAACAATAAATTCTGAAGAGGATGTGGAGAAAAGGGAACCTTCCTACACTGTTGTTGAGAATGTAAATTCGTACAACCATTATGGAGAACAGTATGGAGATTCCTTTAAAAATTAAAAATAGAACTACCATGTGATCTAGCAATCTCACTCCTGGGCATACATCCAGACAAAACCATAGTTAGAAAAGACACATGCACCCAGTGTTTGTTGCAGCACTCTTTACAATAGCCAAGACATGGAAGCAACCTAGGTGTCTATCAACAGAATTGATAAAGAAGTTGTGGTACACATATACAATGGAATTACTCAGCCATAAAAAGAATGAAATAATGTCATTTGCAGCAGCATGGATGGACTTGAAGGTGATCATCTTAAGTAAGTCAGAAGAGAAAGACAAATATAATATGATATCACTTATACATAGCATCTAATTTTTTAAAATGATGCAAATGGTACTGATAAACCAATCTGAAGGGCAGGAATAAAGATACAGAAGTAGAGAGCAGACTTGTGGACACAGCAGGGAAAGGCGGGGGGGAGGGGTGGGGGTGGGGGGCGGGGGACAAACTGAGAAAGTAGCACTGACGTATATACACTACCATGTGCAAAATAGATAGCTGGTAGGAAGATTCTATATAACACAGGGAGCTCAGCCCAGTGCTTCGTGATGACCTAGAGAATTGGGATGGGATGAATAGGGGTAGGTGGGAGGCAGGTTCAAGAGACAGGGGCTATATGCATACTTATGGCTGATTCATATTGTTGTATGGCAAAAACAAACACAATATTATAAAGCAATTATCCTCCAATTAGAAATAATTAAATGTTAAAAACTTGCAGTTTAAAAAAGGAGAAATATGGGGTGAAGGCTTAAATCAGGAGCTTGGTATTAACATACACATGCTACTGCTGCTGCTGCTGCTGTTGCTAAGCTGTTTCAGTCGTGTCTGACTCTGTGTGACCCCAGAGACGGCAGCCCACTAGGCTCCCCCGTCCCTGGGATTCTCCAGGCAAGAACAATGGAGTGGGTTGCCATTTCCTTCTCCAATGCATGAAAGTGAAAGTGAAAGTGAAGTCACTCAGTCGTGTCCAACTCCTAGCAACCCCATGGACTGCAGCCCACGAGGCCCCTCCATCCATGGGATTTTCAGGCAAGAGTATTGGAGTGGGTTGCCATTGCCTTCTCCACATACACACACTACTACACTACTACATATGAAATAGATAACCAGACTTCCTTGGTGGTCCAGTGGTAAAGAATCTGCCTGCCAATGCAGGGGACCTGGGTTTGATCCCTGGTCTGGGAAGATTCTACATGCCACCAGGCAACTAAGTCCATGTGCCACAACTACTGAACCTGGTCTCTGGAGCTACTACACTGCTAAAAGACAAACCACTACAAAAAGAAGCTAGAGGAATCCTACACAGAGCAACAAAGATCCAGGGCAGCCTAAATAAATAAATAAATAAAATTTAAAAATAAAGTAGATGATCAAAAAGGACCTATTGTATAGCATAAGGAGCTCTACTTAATATTCTGTGATAACCTATATAGAAAAGAATCTGAGAAAGAATGAATATATGTATATGTATAACTGAATCAATTTGTTGTATGCCTGAAACTAACACAACACTGTAAATCAACTATAATCCAATAAAATTTTGAAAGGAAAAAAGACATCATCTGTAGTTCATTTACGATAAAAGTGGTTGCATGAATATTGTATTATAAAAGTAACAAAATAAACTTTTTCTAAACATGAGCAATCCAAGTTATATATTTCTTTGATAAATTGAAATGACCCAAAGGAGGCAGCAGGGAGCAAAATAGGAACTCAGTTATAACCTTGATTAGAGTGATACCTAAAACAGACCTATCTTTCCTTAAGTATTGCCAGAAAAAAATCATGCATCACATTATTTGCCAACCTCATAAAATTTTTGGATAAAACACTTAGTTCATTTTCATGACACTTTTCAGATATTCCAGTTAAATATTTAGATTAAGATAAATGTAAACTGTAATTACTGTAACTATTATTAGCAATAATACTGTTTTGTCTTACAATAGAAATGTTTACTACTTTAACAGGAGTTTGATATCAGGGATTACTTTTCTACAATTCCATTCAGGTAAATGTTTCTCCTAATTGACTTTCACATAGACAAGCCTTTTATAAAGTTCAACACAAATTTATGCATCTCTGACATATATAAACAGACACAATAGCTACCATTAGAAGACAACCCTCAAACATCACTCAGAAATTCCCTGCACAGAAATATCCTTCAGACAGATAAATGGCTTTTGCAGAATTTCTTTTCCAGCAGGAAAACTACAGAATATATTTGGCTTCCTTATGCTCATAGCACCTAAATGTGAAGGAAACCACACACACCGTCTACCCCAAAGGTTCTCAAGTACGGTCTCTATAACTGCAGCACTAGCATGGCCTAAGAACCTGTGATAAATGAAAATTCTCAGGCCTCACCAAGCCCTAATTAGAAACTAGTGAGTGAAATTCCTCTTCCTGCATCTTAACAAGCCCTACAAGTAAATCTGATATATATCAGTGTTCCAGAACCATTGACTTACCCTTACTCTCGTTGCCCAAGTGAGGAAACTTGAGGCCTCAGGGTCTGTAATTGGCCAAATTTTCCAGATTGAGAGATGATTTCTTGTACAAAGATCAGAAACCTCTCCTATCCCTGATTTCCCCTTCTGGGATTTCTATAGGACTCAAGCCCAGAAAGCCACAATGTGAATAAGTCATTGTTGATTTTCTGGTTAGCAGTGCAGCTAAAGCCTGTTTCCTAAAATGGAAGTAACACCTCTGAGTTTTTTATTCTCAGTTAAGACTAGACAGCTGCTTCACTAAGAATCCAGAGTTCTGATAATTGTGCCATACATCAATAATCTCATACAGTCCTTCAAAATAAGCCTATTTTAACTTCCCAATTGAATCAGAGAATAAAGACCAGATTTCCCTTTCTTGCAACTATCTTTAAATTTGTATGTACTTCCACTTGACACAACCCTTCTAGAAGACCAATATACAATGGAGGTACAAGACTTTGAACTTTGGCATACATGGGGTCTTCAATATGTTGGAACAGTTTGGGACTCCTGGATCTTTGTGCTGTCTGGTTCAAACCCTCACCTGATCTGGATTTCCAGGGCCAGTACAGTCACGGCCTTATCACTCTTTCTGGGTGTTTATCAAATCTAAAATTACTTGATCCTTTTTTCAGTGAGGGAGTTTCTTCCTCTTTGAGCATCAACATACCAAAATCTTCTCCAGTGCTCCACAAAGATCCCCACATATGCTCAGGAGTACATTTCCAATATGTAGATCTCAAAGGAAGCAAAATTTGTATATACATAATAATCTGGTCCCCTCACTTCATGGAAAATAGATGGGGAAGCAGTGGAAACAGTGTCAGACCTTATTTTGGGGGGGGGGGTGGCTCCAAAATCACTGCAGATGGTGATTGCAGCCATGAAATTAAAAGACGCCTACTCCTTGGAAGGAAAATTACGATCAACCTAGATAGCATATTGAAAAGCAGAGACATTACTTTGCCAACAAAGGTCCATCTAGTCAAGGCTATGGTTTTGCCAGAGGTCATGTATGGATATGAGAGTTGGACTGTGAGGAAGGCTGAGCGCCAAAGAATTGATGCTTTTGAACTGTGATATTGGAGAAGACTCTTGAGAGTCCCTTGGACTGCAAGGAGATCCAACCAGTCCATTCTAAAGGAGATCAGTTCTGGGTGTTTTTCGGAAGGAGTGATGCTGAAGCTCATGTGAAGGTCTGACTCATTGCAAAAGACTCTGACGCTGGGAGGGATTGGGGGCAGGAAGAGAAGGGGACAACAGAGGATGAGATGGTTGGATGGCATCACCAACTCAATGGACGAGAGTTTGAGTTAACTCTGGGAGTTAGTGATGGACAGGGAGGCCTGGTGTGCTGCAATTCATGGGGTTGCAAAGAGTCAAACATGACTGAGCGACTGAACTGAACTGAACTGAATAATTTTATTCAAGAACAAGAGAATATATTCTGCCATTCTTGAAAGAAAATATTTCTTTCAGAATCAGAAATTGTAGCTCAAGTCCAAAGTTTACATGAAACAGGGACGTCTGATAAGAATTGCCCTATGCCAGTTTTGTCCAGATTTGTCAACTGAAATACTTGTGTCTGTGTTCAGGAACTTCACGTTTACTCATGGTCTGATTATTTCCTATGTTGGTCAGGCATCTAGGCTTATAATACAGTACTTCTTATTTTTAAGAAGATGAGTATTACCATAATAAGGATGTGTGTTTAGTGTTCTGTGATGATATTAGTGCTTCCAAAGGGCTGATCTTTATCTTCTAATTTCAACCATCTGGTGTGTCCATATATTAACTAAACTCTTGCTAAGTCTCCTAAGGCTAATAAACATTTCTTTATCCCCAGGATTTATTTGTTTATAGTATTTTAAATTACTAGAGATCATAAAGAATAATCCTTTATCTCCATTATTGCCATGACCTTTCAGAAAGGAGAACACTGTAATATTTTTTATAGAAAGAAAAAATGCCTCTGCTGAAGCATTTCAAGTCTTTATGCCAGTGTCTGACTCATAGTTTTCTCAACAGCTTGCTGCTTTCCTAATGATCCTTTTTTCTGCTTTATTTCCTCAAATCCATTTATTTTCAGGTCTGAAAGAGCGTGTACACTTTCTGTCTCTCCATATACATCATACCCATTTCCAGAGATTAAATAATATCTAATCACAGATCAAATGAAATAATTTAGGAAATACCGCCTGTTTGTCAGCACTCACCCACTTTCCTGATAGCTCAGTTGGTAAAGAATCCACCTGCAATTCGGGAAACATGGATTTGACCCCTTGGTTGGGAAGATCTCCTGGAGAAGGGATAGGCTATACACTCCAGTATTCTTGGGTTTCCCTTGTGGCTCAGCTGGTAAAGAATCCGCCTGCAATGCGGGAAACCTGAGTTTGATCCCTGGGTTGGGAAGATCCTCTGGAGAAGGGAACAGTTACCCAATCCAGTATTCTGGCCTGGAGAACTCCATGGACTGTATAGTCCATGGGGTTGCAAAGAATAAGACAGGACTGAGTGACTTTCACTTCACCCATCCAGCTCAGCCCTCAATTCAGTTCAGTCGATCAGTCGTGTCCGACTCTTTCGGACCCCATCAATGGCAGCACGCCAGGCCTCCCTGTCCATCACCATCTCCTGGAGTTCACTCAGACTCACATCCATCGAGTCTGTGATGCCATCCAGCCATCTCATCCTCTGTCGTCCCCTTCTCCTCCTGCCCCCAATCCCTCCCAGCATCAGAGTCTTTTCCAATGAGTCAACTCTTCACATGAGGTGGCCAAAGTACTGGAGTGAAGCTTTAGCATCATTCCTTCCAAAGAAATCCCAGGATTGATCTCCTTCAGAATGGACTGGTTGCATCTCCTTGCAATCCAAGGGACTCTCAAGAGTCTTCTCCAAAACCACAGTTCAAAAGCATCAATTCTTCGGCGCTCAGGCTTCTTCATAGTCCAACTCTCACATCCATACATGACCACTGGAAAAACCATAGCCTTGACTAGATGGACCTTAGTCGGCAAAGTAATGTCTCTGCTTTTGAATATGCTATCTAGGTTGGTCATAACTTTTCTTCCAAGGAGTAAGCGTCTTTTAATTTCATGGCTGCAATCACCATCTGCAGTGATTTTGGAGCACAGAAAAATAAAGTCTGACACTGGTTCCACTGTTTCCCCATCTATTTCCCATGAAGTGATGGGACCAGATGCCATGATCTTCGTTTTCTGCATGTTGAGCTTTAAGCCAACTTTTTCTCTCTCCTCTTTCACTTTCATCAAGAGGCTTTTTAGCTCCTCTTCACTTTCTGCCATAAGGGTGGTGTCATCTGCATATCTGAGGTGATTGATATTTCTCCTGGCAATCTTGATTCCAGCTTGTGTTTCTTCCAGTCCAGCATTTCTCATGATGTACTCTGCATATAAGTTAAATAAGCAGGGTGACAATATACAGCCTTGATGTACTCCTTTTCCTATTTGGAACCAGACAGTTGTCCCATGTCCAGTTCTAACTGTTGCTTCCTGACCTGCATACAGATTTCTCAAGAGGCAGGTCAGGTGGTCTGGTATTCCCATCTCCTTCAGAATTTTCCACAGTTTATTGTGATCCACACAGTCAAAGGTTTTGGCATAGTCAATAAAGCAGAAATAGATGTTATTCTGGAACTCTCTTGCTTTCTCCATGATCCAGCAGATGTTGGCAATTTGATCTCTGTTTCCTCTGCCTTTTCTAAAACCAGCTTGAACATCAGGGAGTTCATGGTTCACGTATTGCTGAAGTCTGGCTTGGAGAATTTTAAGCATTACTTTACTAGCATGTGAGATGAGTGCAATTGTGTGGTAGTTTGAGCATTCTTTGGCATTGCCTTTCTGCCGGGGTCCAGCCCCGGTGGATCCAGGGAATTTGAAGGTGGGAACGGCGTCGGCGTCCTTGGAAAAATACATATTTAATTACAGATATATAAAGAGATTAGAAACGGATAGTGCAATAGGAAGATTAGTGGAGAAAAAGAGGCTGAATAACTTGGATTACGTGGAATAGCATCCATGCTCCAGATGGGAATTCAGCCAGAAAAACAGGGAGCAAGAAAGAAACGACATGGGGGAATCAGTCTTTCTGGAAACTGATCCGATTTCTTTATTTTGGGGTTTGCTTATATACCTTTTGTTACACATAGGGATGAATACAGAGTCACGCAGGGGTCAGCTGTCCTGACCTTTATCAAAATCAGGTGCTTTACATGAATGTATAAAAAAAAAAGGTCTTAGGGATATTACATCATCTTCTGGCCATGAGTGAGACCTGCTGACATTTTATGATCCTTTCTTTCTGATAACCAAAAAACTTATTTTTTCCAAGGGTGTTTTTTCTTAAACCAGGCACCACCCTCCAAATAAACTTGCATTCCTATACGGTGAGGGTGTAGTGAGTTACAATCAAGAAAGGAATCTATTTAACCCAAGGTTAACATGATTAATCTTAAAGGTTAATACTTATTTCTCCTCTATGCTTAAAGGTTAATACTTAATTCTTCCTATATGCTAGTTATATTCATTATAAGGGCAGGGAATATGGAGATTTAGCAGCAAACATCAGCCCAACAAATAAAAATCCTTTCACCAATATTCCCCTTAAGATCTATTTAGTCTTAAGATAGTGATAAAGTTACATTTTTACATAGTAAGGACACAGTGATTTATAACAAAGTACAGTGATCTATTACAAAAGAGAAAATTCATTCACTCAAAAAGTCTAGTATTGCTAACCTTAAAACTATATTTCCTTTTCTATATTCCAAATACATTGATTCATATATTCCCAGGTGCCTAAGGATATGGAGGCCTGGCGGCAATCATTGACTCAACAATGAGAAAGGCCCTATGCTAATTAAGACTTTCAAAATACTCCAAAACTCTCTGTGCTGTTTATGGTTGAGAGGTAGTAAACAATCATGTGCCTAGTGGCAGGAGTATGGATAATCCTGTCACAAAAGCTAGTCTGTCAGCAGAGAGGTTTGACCTGAAACACCCTTGTCACACCCAGGGTAGGGAATTAGCAGCAATTATTGGCACAACAAATGAAAAACCCTTCACCAATATAATTCCTAACCGACACACTATACTAATAATTTCCAACTCCCCAAAAGAATTTGCCTTTAGTAAGTCTAAAACATCTCATGCCTCTCAGGTTGGGAGGCTGTAAACAATCACACGTGGCCGGACGAACCTATACAGACGGGCTAGATAACCTTCAGAGGAGTCCGTAAGCTGAAACACTCTTGTCACTCCCAGGAATTTTTATTGCCTTGGAGCTGCACGTTTACTCCTTCTCCGAGTGAAACGGTTATGCGGGAGAGCCCCCTGTAAAGTCAGAGGTGTAGGTGAGAGCATAAAACAGACTCTGGTTTGGGGGTAGATGCTCGGGAACAGGGGGTTTCCTGAGGCTTGATCATGCCTTTGCATATGCTAAGCCTCCTTCCTCATGACCTTTGCCATGGGCGGAGTTCCTCACGCTGGCCCCTGGCACCTCTCTTTGGAATTGGAATGAAAACTGACCTTTTCCAGTCCTGTGGCCACTGCTGAGTTTTCCAAACTTGCTGGCATATTGAGTGCAGCACTTTCACAGCATCATCTTTCAGGATTTGAAATAGCTCAACTGGAATTCCATCACTTCCACTAGCTTAGTTCATAGTGATGCTTTCTAAGGCCCACTTGACTTCACATTCCAAGGATGTCTGGCTCTAGATTAGTGATCACATCATCATGGTTATCTGGGTCGTGAAGATCTTTTCTGTACAGTTCTTCCATGTATTCTTGCCACCTCTTCTTAATATCTTCTTCTGTTAGGTCCATACCATTTCTGTCCTTTATCGAGTCCATCTCTGCATGAAATGTTCCCTTGGTATCTCTAATTTTTTAAGAGATCTCTAATCTTTCCCATTCTGTTGTTTTCCTCTATGTCTTTGCGTTGATCATTGAAGAAGGCTCTCTTATATCTTCTTGCTATTCTTTGGAACTCTGCATTCAGATGCTTATATCTTTCCTTTTCTCCTTTGCTTTTTGCCTCTCTTCTTTGCTCTGCCCTCAGACACCCAGAAAGGAATCAAGTGCAAGGCTTTGCTTCCCAGACCTGTAGTCAGTCACAAGCTCATTTCACAGGAACAGCACATAGCAATTCATTCTGGAGTGCCATTTGTTCCCACAGTTTTATACACTATTAAGGAATAAGAGTGGCAGCCTATATTTTCATGCACAGTGAACTTATACAATGAGGGGTTGTCATTGTTTACTTTGTTAAAAGTTATTGATAGCATAGGAAGCAAGACAATTAAGAAAAAGCCTCAGACCAATGTAGACTAGGCTAGATTTAGAAAATATACCATCCTTTAGTCATAGTATGTGGATTTTTGTATTCGTTTGTTCATGTATAGGAAAAACACTATTTCTACTCTACTTATACACAATACTTTTGACACCATTTGTGTGGGCTTTTCCCCCATACCAAGCAATTCTCTGAAATGCTAGTTGGGTATTTTATAATTTAATTCAATTCTGATGCTAACTGGAATTGGCATAGACCTCACAAGTTAAAGACTCTTAAGACAGCCCTCCACTTAGATGCAAATTGCAGGCAATAAGGTTACACACAACTTCTGCTGATTTGGCTACAGATCAGAAGTTCCTATGTCCCCCTCCCTAGATTTGATCATTTGTAAAAACAGTTCACAAAACTGAGAGAAACTTACATTTACTGGTTTACCATATAATCAGGGTATGATAATATAGATGAACTGCCAGAGAAGGCACAGGACACGATCTGGAAGAGTCTCAAGTGCAGGAACTTATGTTCCTTTGAAATTGGAATGGGTCACTCTCCCACCACATACATACCTTCACCAAACAGGAATCTTTCCAACACCATATTTTTGTGATTTTTATATGATCAAACCATCATATAAACATGACAAATCATTAACTTAACCTTCCGCTCCTCTCCCCTTCCCAGAGGATGGGGTGATGGATCTAACATTCCTCAGGTTCCTATCGTTCCTTGGTCTTTCTGGTAATCAGTACTCTGGTTATCCTGAAACTACCTAGGAACCCAGGGAGAGTCACCTCATTAGAACAAAAGACATTTCTATCACCTCAAGAATTTCAAGGGATTTAAGAGCTCTGTTTCAGGGAAAGGAGTCAAAAGCCAGATAAGAGAACAAAAGATGATCCTAGTGCTCTTATCACTTTGGAGATTACAAATGTTAGGAGTTCTGTGTCAGAAACCAGAAGCAGAGACCAATACAGATATTTTGGCATATCTATAGGCCAATAAAATAGATAATTGTGTGGTCAGCCACCCAGAGCCAGACATTTGGAGACTGAAGTCAAATGTGCCTGAGGAAGCACTGCTGTTAATAAAGCCAGTGGATGTAACAGAATTTCATTAGAACTATTCAAAACCCTAAAGGATGATGCCATCAAAGTGTTTCGTTCAATATGTTAGCAAATCTGAAAGACCCAGCAGTGGCCACAAGACTAGAAAATGTCAATCCTTATCTCAATTCCCAAGAAGGGTAGTACTAAAAAATGTACAGCTTTCTTTGCATTGGACATCTGCATTTATCTCCCATGCTATCATACCCTTATTATATGATTAAAAAAACTGAGTACTGAAGAACTGATGCTCTTAAACTGTGGTGTTGGAGAAAACTCTTGAGAGACCCTTGGACTACAAGGAGTTACAACCAGTCAATCCTACAGGAAATCAGTCCTGAATATTCATTGAAAAGACTGATGCTGAAGTTGAAGCTCCAATACTTTGGCCACCTGATGCAAAGAACTGACTCATTGGAAAAGGCCCTGATGCAGGGAAAGATGGAAGGCAGAAGAAGGGGATGACAGAGGATGAAGTGGTTAGATGGCATCACTGACTCGATGGACGTGAGTTTGAGCAAGCTCTGGGAGTTGGTGATGGACAGGGAAGCTTAGCATGCCACAGTCCATGGGGTCACAAAGAGTTGGACATGACTGAGCGACTGAACTGAACCCATGCTAGTACTGTCATGTTTAAAATCTTGCATGCTAGGTTTCAGCATTATGTGAACCAAGAACTTTCAGATATTCAAGCTGGATTTAGAAAAGGAAGAGGAACCAGAGATCAAATTGCCAACATTTGCTGCATCATAGAGAAAGGAATTCCAAAAAAATCTACCTCTGTTTCTTTGATTACACCAAAGCCTTTGATGGTGTCAATCATAATAAACTGTGGAAAGCTCTTAAAGAAATGGGAATGCCAGACCATCTTAAATGTCTTCTGAGAAATCTGTATATGGGTCAAGAAACAACAGTTAGAACCATGGATGGAACAGCTGGTTGGTTCAGGATTGAGAAAGGAATAAGTCAGGGCTGTCTGCTGTGTTCCAAACTGAAATTAAGATAGGTGGGACAAACATCAATAACCTCAGATATGAGGAAAGAAGCAAATGGCAGAAAGCAAAGACAAACTAAAGAGCCTCTTGATGAGAGTGCAGGAGGAAGTTAAAGAGCCAGCCTAAAATTAAAAAAAAAAAAAAAAAAAAAAAAAAAAAAAACAGTAAGATCATGGCATCCAGACTCATTTCTTCACGGCAAATAGAGAGAGAAAAGGTGGAAATAGTGACAGATTTCCTCTTCTTGGGCTCTAATATCACTGTGGACCATAACATCCATGAAATCGGAAAAAAAATTTCTTCTTGCCAAGAAAGTTATGACAAACCCAGAGAGTGTGCTGAAAAGCAGAGAAATTACTCTGCTGGCAAATGTCTGTATAATCAAGGCTATGGTCTTCCCAGTGGTCGCATATAATTATGAGAGCTAGACTTCAAAGAAGGCAGAGCACCGAAGAATTGATGCCTCAGAACTATGGTGCTGGAGAAGACTCCTGAGAGTCCCTTGGACAGCATGAAGATCAAACTAGTCAATCTTAAGGGAAATCAACCCTGAATACTTGTTGGAAGGACTGGCACTGAATTTGAAACTCCAGTATTTCAGTCATCTGATGCGAACAACTGATTCATTGGAAAAGTCCCTAATATTGGGAAAGGTTGAGGGCAGAAGGAGAAGAAGCCTTCAGAGGATGAGATGACTGGATGGCATCACTGATGTAATGGGCATGAACTTGGGCAAAATTTAGGAGATGGTGAAGGACGGAGAAGCCTGGTGTGCTGCAGTCCATAGGGTTGCAGAGAGCCGGATACAACTTGGCGACTAAATAACAACATTATAGATCATATATTTTCTATTATTTCAGTTTCCTTATTGGAATTTTCACATTTTTCTGATCAACGAAGCTTCTCTTTTGGATTTCTTTGTCTTTTTCTGCAATATTCCCATTGGCTCCCATTTCTGCAAATGGGTCTGTGGCCTTTGCTGGGTTTCCACATTAAAAGCAGATTAAAGAAATGCTTTAGAATGCCACATCACTCACAAACACAATAAATATCAAGTTTACAAAATGAGATATTCATTATGTTAGAGTCTCTCACTCTGTATATGATTCTTTTCGTTCATCTGTAAATATTTTTGAGGGTTTATTATATGCCATCCGCTGGACTGAACACTTGGGAAAACAATGAAATAACAATGGAATCTACTTTACACCTGATTGGTTATATTTAAAGAGTGAATTAAATTTAATGTTTTCCATATTATCTTAAGATTGCTGCTTTATTACTAGAAATAAATACCTTTCCAAAAGTAATCTATTTCTATAAATATAATAAATTTCTATCCACCTTCAGAAATGAATGATGCCTCAAAAATTCTCATTTCCAAAATAATCCCCAAACCTCAATAATTTGAACTTTTATTAAAAGAATATTACTAGTATCTTGTTAAAAGGAAGATATGGCTATAGAGGATATCATCTTCTGTAGAAAAGTGTTAGTATTTGCTGCCCCAACTCTCTACTTCTTCACTTTGCTTTTTCTTCTCAGGGGCCTCACTGTTTGCAGAACAGTAAAGGTGCCTCACAAAGCCCACCACCTAAGCCTCCCAGCTCAGCTCCACATAAATCTTCCACTTCCCCACCATGAGTCAGGTTAATACAGGCTGAAGTGAGCTGCTTGCTCAGGTTAGAACACACCATCTGTGCTAATGAAGCAATAACTTAACATGTAGATTTCTTACTCCTCTCAAAGAATTTATTTGTAATTTAAAGTCACAATTACTTAAGTGAAAGAATTGTTCTAGATGGGAAATTAAGCCTTCTGTCATATCAGCAGATGATATATTTTGGGATGGGGGAGGATCTTACAATATTCAAATAAGATCAACTTCTGGAGCCCTCTCTTCCCCTCTTCAATCTCTGCAATCTTTACATAATCTCAAGTCCTAACCCCGCCATGGGCTTCTGCCAACCACTTCAAATCCTGAAATTATATATCATTTTGGGTCAGTTCCCTAACTGAATGCTTCATTCATTCATTCAACAGATATTTATTGACAAATTAGGATGTGGTAAGTTTTGTAACAGGTGCCAGAGATACAGTAATATGTACTGCAATAAGTACTAGAGATTTAACACTTTATTATATGCCTTCATGAGCTTTCAGCCAATTAAGACAAAAAATAATTAAGCCTATGAAAAATTACAGAGTAAAACCCTATAACAAAAAATGTTAATAATTGCACTTTATTTTGAAATTTATATTATATTTCCATAATAGAACTAAGTAGACTTATTACAATTTTAGCCATAAATTAAACATTATGAGACCAGTGGAAAGCTGGCCAAAATGATATTTAACTTAAACATTGCAAGAAACAATGTATGTAGACTGCTGCCTGGAATACAGTCTTATGCCTGGCACATAGTAATCCATCATAGCTGCAAGTGCTGTTTAAAACTATTGATCCAATTCTCAAACTCTACAACTTTGTAGAAATTCCTGATAATCATTGTTAGCTTGATAGATGATCATCAAAGTCCGCAGTACAGCAGAACTTTATCTTTCAAGTAAGAATGATCAGGATAAATTTTCCAAGTTTTAATTCTTTTATTAATTTATTTGACAAACTTTAAAACTGCATGTCAGGCATTGGGAATATAAACTTGGTTAGTTACATCCCTACCCTCAAGGATTTCACAGTCTATGAATAGTTGAAGAGGAATCAGTCAGTTCAGTTCAGTCCCTCAGTTATGTCTGATTTTTGCGACTCCATGAATAAGCAGCACACCAGGCCTCTCTGTCGATCACCAACTTCTGGAGTTCACTCAGACTCGCGTCCATCGAGTCAGTGATGCCATCCAGCCATCTCATCCTCTGTTGTCCACTTCTCCTCCTGCCCCCAATCCCTCCCAGCATCAGAGTCTTTTCCAATGAGTCAACTCTTCTCATGAGGTGGCCAAAGTACAGGAGTTTCAGCTTTAGCATCATTTCTTCCAAAGCAATCCCAGGGCTGATCTCCTTCAGAATGGACTGGTTGGATCTCCTTGCAGTCCGAGGGACTCTCAAGAGTCTTCTCCAACACCACAGTACAAAAGCATCAATTCTTCGGTGTTGAGCCTTCTTCACAGTCCAACTCTCACATCCATACATGACCAAGGAAAAACCATAGCGTTGACTACACGGACCGTAGTCAGCAAAGTAATATCTCTGCTTTTGAATGTGCTATCTAGGTTGGTCATAACTTTTATTCCAAGGAGTAAGCGTCTTTCAGTTTCATGGCTGCGTCACCATTTGCAGTGACTTTGGAGCACCAAAAAATTAAGTCTGACACTGTTTCCACCGTTTCCCCATCTATTTTCCACGAAGTGATGGGACCAGATGCCATGATCTTCATTTTCGGAATGTTGAGCTTTAAGCCAAGTTTTCGTTCTCCTCTTTCTCTTTCATCACGAGACTTTTTAGTTCCTCTTCACTTTCTGCCATAAGGGTGGTGTCATCTGCATATCTGAGGTTATTGATATTTCTCCTGGCAACCTTGATTCCACCTTGTGTTTCTTCCAGTCCAGCGTTTCTCATGATATACTCTGCATAGAAGTTAAATAAGCAGGGTGACAATATACAGCCTTGACACACTCCTTTTCCTATTTGGAACCAGTCTGTTGTTCCATGTCCAGTTTTAACTGTAGCTTCCTGACCTGCATACAGGTTTCTCAAGAGGCAGGTCAGGTGATCTGATATTCCCATCTCTCTCAGAATTTTCCACAGTTTATTGAGATCTACACAGTCAAAGGCTCTGGCATAGTCAATAAAGCAGAAATAGATGTTTTTTCTGGAACTCTCTTGCTTTTTCCATGATCCAGCAGATGTTGGCAATTTGATCTCTGGTTCCTCTGCCTTTTCTAAAACCAGCTTGAACATCTGGAAGTTCACGTATTGCTGAAGCCTGGCTTGGAGAATTTTAAGCATTACTTTACTAGCATGTGAGATGAGTGCAATTGTGCAGTAGTTTGAGCATTCTTTGGCATTGCCTTTCTTTAGGACTGGAATGAAAACTGACCATTTCCAGTGCTGTGGCCACTAATAAGTTTTCCAAATTTGCTTGCATATTGAGTGCAGCACTTTCACAGCATCATCTTTCAGGACTTGGAATAGCTCAATTGAAATTCCATCATCTCCACTAGCTTTGTTCGTAGTGATGCTTTCTAAGGCCCACTTGACTTCACATTCCAAGATGTCTGGCTCTAGATGAGTGATCACACCATCGTGATTATCTGGGTCCTGAAGATATGTTTTTTACAGTTCTTCTGTGTATTTTGGCCATCTTTTCTTAATATCTTCTGCTTCTGTTAGGTCCATACCATTTCTGTCCTTGATCGAGCCCATTTTTGCATGAAATGTTCCCTTGGTATCTTTCACTTTCTTGAAGAGATCTCTAGTCTTTCCCATTCTGTTCTTTTCCTCTATTTCTTCACACTGATCGCTGAAGAAGGCTCTCTTATCTCTTCTTGCTATTCTCTGGAACTCTGCATTCAGATGCTTATATTTTTCCTATTCTCCTTTGCTTTTCCCCTCTCTTCTTTTCACAGCTATTTGTAAGGCCTCCCCAGACCACCATTTTGCTTTTTTGCATTTCTTTTCCATGGGGATGGTCTTGATCCCTGTCTCCTGTACAATGTCACGAACCTCATTCCATAGTTCATCAGGCATTCTATCTGTCACATCTAGTCCCTTAAATCTATTTCTCACTTCCACTGTATAATCATAAGGGATTTGATTTAGGTCATACCTGAATGTTCTAACGGTTTTCCCTACTTTCTTCAATTTAAGTTTGAATTTGGTAATAATGAGTTCATGATCTGAGCCACAGTCAGCTCCTGGTCTTGTTTTTGTTGACTGTATAGAGCTTCTCCATATTTGGCTGCAAAGAATAGAATCAATCTGATTTCGGTGTTGACCATCTGGTGATATCCATGTGTAGAGTCTTCTCTTGTGTTGTTGGAAGAAGGTGTTTGCTATGACCAGTGCATTTTCTTGGCAAAACTCTTATTAGTCTTTACCCTGCTTCATTTTGCATTCCACGGCCAAATTTGCCTGTTACTCCAGGTGTTTCTTGACTTTCTACTTTTGCATTACATTCCCCTATAGTGAAAAGGATATTTTTGGGGGGTGTTAGTTCTAATAGAACAGTTCAACTTCAGCTTCTTCAGCGTTACTGGTTGGGGCATAGAATTGGATTACCGTGATATTGAATGGTTTGTCTTGGAGACGAACAGAGATCATTCTGTCATTTTAAGATTGCATCCAAGTACTGCATTTCAGGCTCTTTTGTTGACCACGATGGCTACTCCATTTCTTCTGAGAGATTGCTGCCTGCAGTAGTAGATATAATGTTCATCTGAGTTAAATTCACCCATTCCAGTCCATTTTAGTTCACTGATTCCTAGAATGTTGACATTCACTCTTGCCATCTCTTGTTTGACCACTTCCAATTTGCCTTGATTCATGGACATGACATTCCAGGTTGCTATTCAATATTGCTTTTTACAGCATTGGACATTGCTTCTATCACCAGTCACATCCACAGCTGGGTATTGTTTTTGCTTTGGCTCCATCCCTTCATTCTTCCTGGAGTTATTTCTCCACTGATCTCCAGTAGCATATTGGGCATCTACTGACCTGGGGAATCCCTCTTTCAGTATTCTATCATTTTGCCCATTCATACTGTTCATGGGGTTCTCCAGGCAAGAATACTGAAGTAGTTTGCCATTCCTTTCTCCAGTGGATCACATTCTGTCAAACCTCTCAACCATAACCCGCCCATCTTGCATTGCCCCACGGGCATGGCTTAGTTTCATTGAGTTAGACAAGAGGAATACAGGGAAACAATTTCAGAAACAGCAATTGTAAAGCTAGTTGTCTTCTGCACGCACATAGAAAGACAGATTGCCTCTTACTGTTCTTCATTCTAACATGTATACTATCATGTAAGAATTGAATTGCCAGTCTATGTCTGACGCAGGATACAGCATGCTTGGGGCTGGTGCATGGGGATGACCCAGAGAGATGTTATGGGGAGGGAGGTGGGAGGGGGGTTCATGTTTGGGAACGCATGTAAGAATTAAAGATTTTAAAATTTAAAAAATAATAAAATAAATAAATTAAAAAAATAAAAAGATAAGAGAGTCAGTCTCATGTGCATTCTAGACAGATGTACTAGTAAAGGTGCAGAAGAATGAGAAAACCTGTCAGAAATGTGCGTGAATTGTTCAAACAAATGTTAAAAGTCAATCTGGTATTGAAACTAGATGCAATTAAGTTGCCTATAAAAAATATAATTATAGCCTCTAATGACTGGATAAGTGGGAAATGTCAGATCACAAAGCCTTCGCATGCTATTCTCAGAGATTTATTTTAATAGGGAATTTAAAAATGAAAAGAAAAATCAATAAGCCTGATTTTAAGGTAAAAATATTTTACCCCTTCTATTCTTAAAAATCATCTTCAAATAAAAAGGATACAAAACAAAACTACTACTTCAATGAAACTAGAAAAAATTTCCAATGAAACTAGAAACATATGTAGAGTCAAACTACAGTATATGAAGACTGAACTCATAGAGGAATGGCAGATAAATTGCACAGCAGAGAAACGTCAATTCAAACTGCCAGCAGAGGAGTATATTGACAGGCTGGTTTACCCTGAGAAACACAAATGATTTTGAGGAGTTGATAGGGCACCAGAAGTCAGGGCGAGTAGGAAAAATATTTACATATTTAAAGTTTCTATAAAAAGTGTATAAAAACTTCCAACTGCCCACAGATTTGGACGTTCTCACTCAAAGGGAAGAGAAAGGTGTGTATCCTGATGAATGTGAAACAAATTACTAACTCTGGGACCCCACACATACAGAATAAGAAGGTTGAAGCAAAGGCATATGGTCATGAAAATATGAATGATAGACCATCCCTGCTCCTTTTTGCTGCCCAGCTACAGAACCAAATCATACTACCAAATTATTCTTATCCAAATACCCACAAGAAGATAACTGTAACATGCTCCTGGAGGGCCCTTTTCTAGAGAAGCTATCCTCCTTGGAGAGAATACTTGCAGGTCTTGATAAGGAAGTCCCCAGTGAAGGAGCTGGAGTCCTGCCATTCCAGAGCAAAGCTAACATTTCATACAAGACTTACTCAAATACTCACAACCTCTTGTTATGTTTTCAGTTTTTACTCTTACATAGGCATAGACACTAATGACAAGAGATTTTTGGAAAGCCTTCAATGTAAAAGATAAGACACATAAACCAACTATTATAAATAAAAAGAAATAAAGGGAAAACAAGCATGAAAAATATAGTCAAACATAATAAATTGATATTCTTATGAAGATACAGAGAGAGTAGATATTATATCTCCAAAATAAAAGCAAGATACTGTGAAAGAAGGGCTACCCTGGTGGCTCAGTGGTAAACAATCTGCCTGCAATGCAAGAGACCACCTGCAAAGCAGGAGATGCGGGTTTGATCTCTGGGTCAGGAAATCCCCGGAGACAATGGATTAAGAAATGGCAAATAAATGGCACTCCGGTATTCTGGCCTGGGAAATCCCATGGACAGAGTAGCCTGGCAGGCTACAGTCCATGGGCACACAAGGTTCAGACACAACTTAGTTACTAAACCACCAATGATGATGTGAACAAAAGGAAAGAGTAGCTGTTAGAAAAAATAAAAATAAGAGAGTGAAGACCAAAAATTAATTCTGATTCTGATGGGAAAAGTAGGTGAAATGAAACTGGAGCCAATTATACAGAGTGAGGTAAGCAAGAAAGAAAAACACCAATACACTATACTAACACATATATATGGAATTTAGAAAGATGTTAAGCAACGATAACTCCGTATGCAAGACAGCAAAAGAAACACAGATGTATAGAACAGTCTTTTGGACACTGTGGGAGAGGGAAAGGGTGGGATGATTTGGGAGAATGACATTGAAACATGTATAATATCATATAAGAAATGAATCACCAGTCTAGGTTCAATGCAGGATACAGGATGCTTGGGGCTGGTGCACTGGGATGACCCAGAGGGATGGTATGGGGAGGGAAGTGGGAGAGGGGTTCAGGATTGGGAACACGTGTACACCCGTGGCAGATTCATGTTGATGTATGGCAAAACAAATACAATATTGTAAAATAAAAATAATAATAATAATAATAAAATAATAATAATAAAAGACAAAAAAATATTTTTGAAAACAGAAATGGATAAAAAGGGGAAAATCAGAAAATTAGGGCATCTAACCAGGTACTCAACATACACAAATAGCAGTTTCAGAAAGAAAAAGGAAGAAATGGTGATAAGAATAATTTTTCATAATTGAAAAGCACAGTTCACCAGATAATGGGATTATGTGAGCAAATAAAACTGCTATTGTTTGGAACCTCTAAGTTTCAGATGATTTGTTTTATACCAGTTTTTAACTGATACACCCAGCCGAGGTCATTTTCTATACTCCAACTGCCTGGAGGCTGCCCAGAACTTTAGATCTAGACTGAGCAACTTAAAGATGAAAGAGCAGTGAAGAATACTTTTCAGTTTGGTTTTCACAAATACCTTAATCTTAGAATTTATAATTATTTTAAATTATGTATTTTATGCACTTTTTAATATCTGTCTTTTACTCCATAGATTGCAAGTTCCATGCAATAAAAAATCTTGCCTCTTATTTTCCCACATTTTTTAGCCCATGAAGTGGGCAAAATGCCTAATCATTACTTTTTAAATGAAGTAATGGAGTAACAAATTTTAACAGAAATAGGTTCCAAGGTCAATAATGGAGATGGCAATTGCACCCCACTCCAGTACTCCAGAAAATCCCATGGACAGAGTAGCTGGGTAGGGCTGCAGTCCATGGGGTCGCAAAGAGTCAGACAGGACTGAGCTACTTCCCTTTCACTTTTCACTTTCATGCATTGGAAAAGGAAATGGCAACCCACTCTAGTGCTCTTGCCTGGAGAATCCCAGGGACGGGGGAGCCTGGTGGGCTTCCATCGATGGGGTCTCACAGAGTCGGACACGACTGAAGCGACTTAACAATAGCAAGGTCAATGATAGCATCAAACACAGGGAAAGACCAGGAAGTAGATGACTACATAGCAATTTTAGCACATGGACTGATATAAGGGATAAATCAAATCATCTGTGTGTCTTACACATAACCGTAACAATTTGTTCAATATGAATTCAGCAAAACAAAACTGTGACCTCTGACCTAGATAGCATTTTACTCCCTATCCTTTTGGGAAACTGTGTGAATGCCTCTGCATTCACAGACATATCAGCAGAGCAGTAGTTCTAACTCTTCGATCCAAGACTATTATTAACTTTCAAAAATTATTAAGGAGCCCAAAGAACTTTTATTGATGTGGATTTTATCTATAAATATTCCTCACTTATTTCAAAAAGACTTTTTAAAATATTTAATTCTTTAAAAATAATAATAGCTTTCTTATCCATTTGTCTGCTGATGGACATCTAGGTTGCTTCCATGTCCTGGCTATTATAAACTGTGCTGCAATGAACATTGGGGTACATGTGTCTCCAGCCATGGTACATATACACAATGGAATATTACTCAGCCATTAAAAAGAATACATTTGAATCACTTTTAATGAGGCAGATGAAACTAGAGCCTATTATACAGAGTGAAGTAAGCCAGAAAGAAAAACACCAATACAGTGGTGGTGGTGGTTTAGTCACTCAGTCATGTCCGACTCGTGACCCCACAGCCATCTCACGCCCATGGGAGTCTCCAGGCAAGAGTACTATATTAATGCATATATATGGAATTTAGTAAGATGGTAATGATAACCCTGTATGTGAGATAGCAAAGGAGACACAGATGTATAGAACAGTCTTTTGGACTCTGTGGGAGAGGGAGAAGGTGGGATTATTAGGGAGAATGGCATTGAAACATGTATAATATCACATGTGAAACAAATCACCAGCCCAGGTTCAATGCTCTGGGCTGGTGCACTGGGATGACCCATAGGGATGGTATGGGGAGGGAGGTGGGAGGGGGGGTCAGGATGGGGAACACGTGTACACCCGTGGCAGATTCATGTTGATGCATAGCAAAACCAAGACCATATTGTAAAGTAATTGACCTCTAATTTAAATAAATAAATGAATATTAAAAATAAATAAAAAGTAAAAAAAATTTAAAAAGAATTAAAAAAATAAAAATAATAATAGCAAACTTGTTCCATGTAACACAAGTAGTATATTTTTGCTAGAAAAACACATTCAATTTTCCAAACCAAAAACTTTAGTGAGAAGAATGAAACATTGTATAACATTCTTGCAAAGCTCTTTTAATATCTGACACAATCGAAGAGAACTGTATTCTCCTTCTATATTCATGCTGTTATAATATCATAGATCATGTAGCTCCTGGAAAATCTCACAATGTAATTATGACAGAAAAAAAAAATCAAAAGGGAAAATCGCAGCTCAGTATTATTATTAAAATACTTTTGACCTTGTGAATCCTCTGAAAGGTTATCCAGCACTTGTCAGGTAAAAGTGATGAAATATTTTCCCCTAAATTTGGTGGCAATTTTTACAACTGACCAGCAGGATGGCAGAATAGAAAGATATGATATCATCTCTTCTTACAAAAACACCAAAATCACAACAAACTGCTTAACAACCATCAACAACAACAACAACAAAATTTCTGGAACCTACCAAGAAACATACCTTATATCCAAAGACAAAGAAAAACCCACAATGAGATGATAGGAAGAGCACAATCACAATAATATCAAATCCAATACCCACAAAGTGGGTACCACAGAAGTTTTGCATAGCAGTGAAAATCCTGAGCCCTGTGTCAATCTTCCCAGCCTGGGGGCCTAACAATGGGCCTGGAGCCCCCAGAGAATCTGGCTTTGAAGGCCAGCAGTGCTTGATTGCAGGAATTCCACAAAAATAGGGGAAACAGAAACTCCCATTCTAAAAGGGCACACACAAGTTCCCATGCATACCAAGATCCAGGGAAAAAGCAGTGACCTCATAAGAGACTGGCTCAGGCTTACCTGCTGGTATTGGAGGGGCTCCTTTAGAGGTGGAGGTGGCTGTGGCTCATTGTAAGGACAAAAACAATGATAGTGGCAGGTTAGGTGAATACTCATCAGTTTGAACCTTCCTTTGTTATTGTTGTTCAGTCACTCAGTTGTGTCTGATTCTTTGAGAGGCTTCGTAGAGGCTGCTGTTTTCTCCCTGAGACATAGTGCCACCCAACAACTTGTAGGCCCCAGTGCTGGGGTGCCTCAGACCGAAAAACCAATATGGTGGGAACACAGCTCCACCCATGAGCAGACAGGCTGCTTAATGTCTTCCTGAACATGGTTCTGCCCACCAGAAAGACAAAAGCCAATTCAACCACCAGTGGGCAGGAACTAGACCCTCCCAACAAAAAGCATGCACAAGCCTCTTAGACAACCTAATCCAACAGCGGGAAGGCAGAAAAGGAAAAAAAGAACTACAATCCTGCAGCCTATGTAATGAAAAGTGCAATTACAAATAGACAAAATGAAATTCCAGAGGAATATGTTCCAGATAAAGGAACAAGATAAAACCCCAGAACAGGTAAATGAAATAAAGACAGGCAATCTACCCTCCCCCACCCACCAAAAAAAGAATTTAGAATAATGATAGAAAGATGATCCAAAAATCTCAGAAAAATAATGGAGGCAGCGATTGAGAAGATTAAAAAAAAAAAAATTAACAAAGACCTGGAAGAACTAAAGAATAAGCAATCAGAGATGAAGAATACAATAAATGAAATGAAACTATTAAAGTTGGTTTAAAAGTAATTGCAGTTTGGCACTGTTGAACTTTTCTATTTGACATTGGAATACATTCTTAAATAAATGTGGTTATGCTATACATCATTTTAATGCATATTTCTCACTTTATACTTTTGCTAATGATTTGCTACTTGTTGTTTATTTTATATTTATTTTAGACTAGGGAAATGATGTTAGACAAATTCCAGTAAATGCAAGTGATTTTATTGTATGAGTTCAAAATGGGTTGCAAAGAAAAAGAGAAAACTCACAACATTGACAAAGCATGTGGCCCAGGAACTGTTAATGAACATACAGTGTGATGAAGGCTTAAAAAGTTTTGCAACGGAGACGAGAGCCTTGAAGATAAGAAGTGCAGTGGAAAGCCATAGGAAGTTGACAATGACCAATTGAGAGGATCATCAAAGTTGGTCCTCTTACAACTACATAAGAAGTTGCCAAAGAACTCAGCATTGACCATACTACAGTCTCGGCATTTGAAGCAAATTGGAAAGGGGAAAAGGCTCAATAAATGAGTGCTTTATGAACTGACCAAAAGTTTTTAAAAAAACATCTTTTGAAGTGTAATCTTCTCTTATTCTATGCAACAAAGGACCATTTCTCAATTGGATTGTGATATGTAACATAAAGTGAATTTTACATGACAATCAGTGACAACCAACTCACTGGTTGGACCAAGAAGAAGCTTCAAAGCACTTCCCAAAGCCAAATTTGTACACTAAAAAGGTCATGGTCACTGTTTGGTGGCCTGCTGCCAGTCTAATCCACTAAGATTTCTGAAACCCACTGAAAATGTTACATCTGAGATGTATGCTCAACAAATTGATAAGACACACCAAAAACTGGAATGCCTATAGCCAGCATTGGTTAATTGAATGGGCCCAATTCTACTCCACAACAATGCCCCACCACACATCACACAATCAATACTTTAAAAATTGAAAAAAAATTGGGCTACCAAGTTTTGCCTCATCCATCATGTTCACCTGACTTCTTGCCAACCAATAACCACTTCTTCAAGCATCTCAATAACTTTTTGCAGGGACAACGCTTCGACAGACAGCAAGAGGCAGAAAATGCTTTCCATGAGTTCATCAAAACCTGAAACAGATTTTTATGCCACAGGAATAAACAAACTTTTTTTCTTGTTGGCAAAATGTATTGATTGTAATGGTTTCTATTCTAATTTTAAAAGACATATTTGAGCCTAGTTATTATAATGATGCAAAATTCATAGTCAAAAACACAATTACTTTTTCAACAACCTAAATGCACTCCATGGGGTCGCAAAGAGTTGAACAAGACTGAGTGACTAATTTTGGGCTTCCATGGTGCCTCAAACAGTAAAGAATCTGCCTACTATGTGGGAGACCTGAGTTTGATCCCTGAGTCAGGAAGATGCCTTGGAGAAGGAAATGGCACCCCACTCCATTGTTCTTGCCTGGAAAATACCATGGACAGAGGAGTCATGTGAGCTATAGTCCATGGGATTGCAAGGAGTCAGACATGACTGAGTGACTAAATGCACTAGAAGAAGTCAATAGCAGAGCAACTGAGGCAGAAGAATGAATAAGTGAGCTAGAATACAAAATGGTGGAAATTACTGCTGCAGAACAGAATAAAGAATGAAAAATATAAAGGCAGTATAAGGGACCTCATTAAATTAACAAAATTAAAGGCACCTGTGTTGCACTATAGGGATCCCAGAAGGAAAAAATACTTGATAAAATATTTGAAGAGATAATAGCTGAAAACTTCCCTCAATGCAAAAGGGAAAAGTTACCCAAGTCCAGAAAATATAGAGAGTCCCAGGCAGGATAAACTCAAGGAAGAACATGCTGAGATACGTAATAATCAAACTGACAGAAATTAAAGACAATGAAAAAATATTGAAAGCAACAGGAAAAATTAATAAATAACATACAAGAGGACTCCCATAAGCTTATTAGCTGATTTTTCAGCAGAAATTCTGTAGGCTAGATGGGAGGCGCATGATATACTTAAAAGTGATGAAAGGGAAGAACCTACCACCAAGAATACTCTACCCAGCAAGGCTCTCATTCAGATTTAAGGAAGAAATCAAGAGCTTTATAGACAAGCAAAAGTCAAGAGAATTTAGCACTCCTAGACCAGTTTTGCAACAAATGCTAAAAGAACTTCTAAACTAGAAAAGAGGCCATTACTAGAAATAAGAAAATTAAGACTGAAAAAACTCACCAAAAAAAAAAAAAAAAAACTCATCAGTACAGAAAACACGATGCAAAGTTGGGATATCATTTATACAAAATTATGATATCAAAAACAATAATCTTGAGAAGAGAATACAAATGCAGAATTTTGGAAATGCAAGTGAATTGAAATTAAAATACTACCAACTTAAAACAATTTTGTTTACATATAGACTGCTATATCAAGAACACATGATAACCACTAACCAAAAATCTACAATAGAGACACACAAAAAAAAGAAAAAGGAGTCCAAGCACAACACTAAAGTCAGTCATCAAATCACAAGAGAAGAGAACAAAGAAGGGAAGGAAAAAAAAAAAAAACAAAAACAAACCCAAAACAAGAAAATGGCAACAGAAATATACATATCAATAATTAATTTAAATGACAATAGGTTAAATGCTCCAAACAAAAGACACAGACTGACTGGACGAAAACAAAACAAAAATTGTACATGTGCCATGTACAAGAGACCAACCTCAGATAGAGGGACACAAAGTGAGCAGATGGAAAAAAGGTATTCCATGCAAATTGAAATCAAAAGAAAGAGGAAGTAACACTACTCATATCCAACAAGATGGACTTTATAAGAAAGACAAGAGAAAAGAAGAACACTATGCAATTACCAAGGGCTCAATCCCCAAGAAGAAGATAAAACAATTGTAAATATATATATATGCACACAAAATAGGAGTACCTCAATATATAAGGCAAACACATGCTTCCTTAGGCACCTGGGAATATATTAACAAATGTATTTGGAATATAAAAAAGGAAATATAGTAGTTTTTGATGTTAGCAATACTAGACTTTTTGAGTTAATGGGTTTTCTCTTTTGTAATAGATCACTGTACTTTGTTATAAATCACTGTGTCCTTGCTATGTAAAAATGTAACTTTATCGCTATCTTAAGTCTAAATAGATCATAAGGGGAGCATTGGTGAAAGGATTTTCATTTGTTGGGCTGATGTTTGCTGCTAAATCTCCATGTTCCCTACCCTTATAATGAATATAACTAACATATAGGAGAAATAAGTATTAACCTTTAACATATAGGAGAAATAAGTATTAACCTTAAGAGTAATCATGTTAACCTTGGGTTAAATAAATTCCTTTCTTGATTGTAACTCACTACACCCTCACCCTATAGGAATGCAGCTTTATTTGGATGGTGGTGCCTGGTTTAAGAAAAAACACCTTTGGAAGAAATAAGTTTTTTGGTTATCAGAAAGAAAGGATCATAAAATCCCTAAGACCTTTTTATGTAAAGCACTTGATTTTGATAAAGGTCAGGACTGCTGACCCCTATGTGACTCTGTATTCATCCCTATATGTAACAAAAGGTATATAAGCAAACCCCAAAATAAAGAAATTGGATCAGTTTCTGGAAAGACTGATTCCCTCATGCCGTTCTTTTCTGCTCCCCTATTTTCTGGCTGAATTCCCATCTGGTGCATGGGTACCCACCAAGCCTATTAATTTTGCCTGGGCTTCTAAGATCGGACCGGGTGGGGGGAGGAGGCCTCAGTGCCTCCTCTCCTTCGGGAGAATGGGAAGACGCCTGCAGCCTACGTAGGTGGTGATTGGTATTCCATGTGAACCAAGTTATTCAGCCTCTTTTTCTCTGCTAATCTTCTAATCACTCTCTATCTGTAATTAAATAAGTTATTTCCAAAGTTGCTGACTCCGTCCCCCCACCTTCAAATCACCCTGGATCCACCGGGGCTGGACCCCGGCATCCACTATTATTGTGTTACTGATGCTTTCTCCTTTCATTTAGTGTTTGCCTTATATATTGAGGTATTCCTATTTTGTGTGCATATATATATTTACAATTGTTTTATCTTCTTGGGGATTGAGCCCTTGGTAATTGCATAGTGTTCTTCTTTTCTCTTGTAATAGTCTTTCTTTTAAAGTCCATCTTGTTGGATATGAGTAGTGTTACTTCCTCTTTCTTTTGATTTCAATTTGCATGGAATTATTTAAAGGTATCATCACCCAAGACTGAAAAAGAAAGAAATAGAGAATATGAACAAACCAATTACTAGTACTGAAATTGAAACTGTGATTAAATCCTCCAACAAAACAAAACCCCCATCCCATATGGCTTCACAGGTAAATTCTATCAAACATTTAGGGAAGGATTAACACAATTTCTTCTCAAACTACTCCAAAAAAGAAGGGAAGGAAAAAACACTTTCCAGCTCTTTCTATGAGCCTACCCTCATTTTGATACCAAAATCGAAAATATCACAAAAAAAGAAAATGGCAGGCCAATAATACTAATGGACATAGATCCAAAAGTCCTCAACAAAATACTAGCAATTTGAATCCAACAATACGTTAAATGAGTCATACACTATGATCAAATGGGGTTTATCTCAAGGATACAAGGATTTTTCAATATCCACAAATCAGTCAGTGTGATACATCATCTCAACAAACAGAAGATTTAAAACACTATGATCATCTCAATAGGTGGAGGAAAAGATTTTGACAAAATTTAACACCAACTTTTTTTATGATTAAAAAACTGTCTCTAGATAGTGGGCACAGGGGGGACCCAATAATATAATAAAGGCCATGTATAACAAACCTGGGCTTCCCTGGTGGCTCATATGGTAAAGAATCTGAGAGATTCTTTGCAGATTCAGTGCAGGGGAACTGGGATGGGAAAATCCCCTGGAGAAGGGAATGACACCCCGTTCCAGTATTCTTGCCTGGAGAATTTCACAGACAGATGAGCCTTGCAGGCTATAGTCCATGGGGTTCCAAAGAGTCAGACACAGCTGAGTGACCAGACACACAAACACACATAATAAACCTATAGCTAACTTCATACTGAAAAGTGAAAAGCTGAAAGCATTGCCTCTAACCTCAGGAACAAGACAAGGATGTCCACTCTCACTACTATGTTGTCATTTATTCAACATAGTTTTGGAAGTCCTACTCACATCAATCAGAGAAGAGAAATAAAAGGAATCCAAATTGAAAAAGAAGTAAAACCATCACTATTTGCAGATGACATGAATCTCTACATAGAAAATTGTAAATATGCAACCAGAGGACTACTAGAGCTCATTAATAAATTCAGTAGAGTTGCAAGATACAAAATTAACACAGAAATAGGTTGCATTTCTATACAGTAACAACGAAAAATCAGAAAGAGAAATTAAGGAAACAATCTCATTTACCATTGCATCAAAAAGAATAAAAAACCTAGAATAACTAAACATGTTCTTGAATTGAAACAATAAATATTGTCAAAATGGCTATACTACCCAAGGCAATTGACAGATTCAATGCAATCCCTATCAAATTACTAATAGCATTTTTCACAGAACTAGAACAAAAAAAAACTCAAAATTTTTATGGAAGCAAAAGACCACAAATATCCAAAACAATCTTGAGAAAGGAAAACAGCTAGGAGAATCAGGCATCCTGGCTTCAGAATATACCACAGAGCTACAGTCATGAAAACAGTATTGTACTGGCATAAAAAACAGAAATATAGATCAATGGAACAAGATGGAAGGTCCAGAGACAACCTATGCACCTAGTCTATAATAAACAAGACAAGAATATACAATGTAGAAAACAGTGTCTTCAATAAGTGGGAGCTGGAAAAACAGGAGAGCTACATGTAGAAGAATGAAATTATAACATTCTCTAACATCATACACAAAATAAAGCTCAAAATCTATTATAGGCCTAAATTTAAAGGTGGATACTATATAACTCTTAAGCAGAACACAGCAAGATCTTTTTTGACCTATCTCCTAAATTAATGAAAATAAAAATAAACAAATGAGACCTGATTAAACTTAAAAGCTTTTGCACAGCAAAGGAAACTATAAACAAGACAAAAATATAAACCTTAAAATGGGAGAAAATATTTAGAAAGGAAGCAACTGACAAGGGATTAATCTCTAAAATATACAAAAAGTTTATGTAGCTCAATACCAAAAACAAACAAACAACTCAATGAGAAACTTGTCAGAAAATCTAAACAGGGATTCCTCCAAAGAAGATGTACAGGTGCCCAAGAGGCACAAGAAAAGATGCTCAACATCACTAATATTAGAGAAATGCAAATCAAAAATACAATGAGGTATCATGACCTCACACCAGTCAGGATGGCCATTATCAAAATATCTACAATGAATGCTGGAGAGGTGTGGAGGCAAGGGAACCCTCCTACACTGGTGATGGGAATGGTCGCTGCTATGGTCACTATATGGAATAGAATGGAGATTCCCTAAATAAAATTTAAAAAAAAAATAGAGCTACCATATGATCCAGCAATTTCACTCCTAGTTATATATCCAGAGGAAAATGTGGTTCAAAGGATGCATTCACCCAAGTAGTCACTGCAGTTTTGTTTACAATTACCAAGACATGGAAGCAACCTAAATTTCCATTGATAGATTGATAGATCAATGGATAAGGAATATGCAATATATTCCATGGAATATTACTCGGCCATCAAAAACAATGAAATAATGCCACTTGCAGCAACGTGGATGGACCTGGATATTACAATACTAAATGAAGTAAGCCAGACAGAGAAAGATAAATATCATATGATATTCCTTATATATGGAATCTAAAAATATATACTACAAATGAACCTCTTTACAAAATGGAAACAGACTCACAAACTTAGAGAATGAATTCATGACTGCAATGGGGAAGGGTGGGAGAGAGGGACATTGGGAGTTTGGGACTAACCTGTACACACAGCTATATTGAAAATAGAAAACCAACAAAGACCTACTGTATAGCACAAGGAATGTGGACCAATATTCTGTAATAATCTAAATGGAAAAAAATTGAAAAAAGTAGATACCTGTATATGTGTAACTGAATCACTTTGGTGTACACTTGACACTAACACAACTCTGCTAATCAACTGTGCTCCAATATAAAATAAAAATTAATAAAAATAAAGCTGCTGGTACATTTAAGATAATGCAATTATTAAGAATCATAAAGAAGCCAAGAAACAAAATGAACTGTTGGTTTTCTTAGTTCCAAACAAAATACCACTCTAAAAACTGTTATACTAAAAAAGAAAAAAAAAGAGAAGAAAAACAAAAGAAAGAGACTAGAGAAGAAAAAAAAAAAACCTCTGTTAATATTAATAAGGCCATTGTTAGCAAAATAAATTTGGATTTCTTATTCGATTAATCATATATAATGTGAACTGTTTTTCTGTTCTTTGGACAACTGTATAAACTCAGTAATGTTTGAATTCTCTACTTAGACTTCTAAAAACTGAAAACAACTCTAAATTTTGTCTTTCAATGTAATCATAATATTACAACTAACAAATATTACAACTAATATAATATTACAAACTAACAACTAAATTTTCTTAAGTCTTTCATATTTTTTAAAGAAATATTCAGTGTGGACTATTCTATTTAATCCTCAAAACTATTATCTGAAGTAGATACTAACCTCATTATCATTTTATAGATGAGAAGACTGAAATCCACTGAGATTAAGTAATATATTTAATGTCATACAACTAGTAAAAGAACAAATTTCAAAGCTTTCAGTGACTATTCCATACCACTTTCTTATTCATGGTTGTGATGATATTTTCTATTAGTTTTCATTTCAATTGCAGTTTTCATTATAGCTTTAAATGTCTTTGGACATCTAGTCTCAGAAACTTATCTTGCTTTCAATAACTTACCAATGTAAAAGTGTGTACCCCACTGCCCATCTCCCATGGAAACAGACATTTAGACCACAGTGCATTCACTGCTCTGCTTCATTCCAAGAAATTTCTTCTAGATCATTTCTAAAATCATACCATCTCTGCTCCAGCCAATGATATGGTCATCCTCCACCCCCTCCATTTGAATTGTTCAGCATCACTGAAGACAGATTGAAAATCAGTGATGAAGAATCTTCCAACAGCCAACATCATCAAGGATCTGGGACAATCTTGTGGTGTCTTTACTCTTTACATTTTTTCTCTTCTTTTCAGAAATTCTGTCAGCAACAACTTTCTACAGACCCCTGTGACCTAGAAAATAGCCTCTCTATAAACTGTGTAGAATAGCAGGTGTGTGCTAGCAGCTGTGGGAAATTCAGAAGTGTCAGTTAAATATCCTGAGTGTTGCTGCCTGAACTTGAAAAATCAATTCAGGTTATAAAAATTTCAGTAAATTTCCACAAATCCCTGAATGTTCTCCTCAGTTCATGTAGAGCAAATGTAATGGTCCACAGGGGAAAAGCAAGAAAAAAATAATGGATCCCTCTCCTTAATTGAGAGGTGGCTCTTGAAACAGGTAATGATATAAAGATCCCATTTCCTCCATAATCCCCATTTTAAGGCAGCAAAAATAAGCATAAGCCATCATACTCCAGTGTCATCACGGGCAAGTCAAAATGAAATCATTGAATTGTCAATTTCTTCTATTATAGCCTCATTTATACAAAATAAAGTATATGATTTTGGCTTCTCAGGACATAATTCAATTGATAAGTATTTTATTCAATTATCTATACTACAGATGGGATTATCACTGATCCAAGGTCTGTCTAGTCAAGGCTATGGTTTTTCCATTGGTCATGTATGGATGTGAGAGTTGGACTGTGAAGAAGGCTGAGCACCGAAGAATCGATGCTTTTGAACTGTGGTGTTGGAGAAGACTCTTGAGAGTCCTTTGGACTGCAAGAAGATCCAACCAGTCCATTCTGAAGGAGATCAGCCCTGGGATTTCTTTGGAAGGAATGATGCTGAAGCTGAAACTCCAGTACTTTGGATACCTCATGTGAAGAGTTGACTCATTGGAAAAGACTCTGATGCTGGGAGGGATTAGGGGCAGGAGAAGAAAGGGACGACTGAGGATGAGATGGCTGGATGGCATCACTGACTCGATGGACGTGAGTCTGGGTGAACTCCAGGAGATGGTGATGAACAGGGAGGCCTGGCATGCTGCGATTCATGGGGTCACAAAGAGTCGGACATGACTGAGTGACTGAACTGAACTGAACTGAACTTTTGAGAAAATTGAAATGCCAACTTAAATAGAGGAAAAATGTGCTTTTTGTAAGAAAATTTTCTTTAGCTTAATACATTAGAGCATTATACATTGTTTTTGATCAATTAAATCACTTACTCTGTCAATATGAATCTATTCATTTATTACTAAAATGATATAACTATGTTATTTTGGAATGAATGTCCCTGTCTTTCACGAAGTACACAGGAAAATGAGAATAACTAAAGCATTTTTCACTTCAGTTACGTATGATACCATAGTTACATAATGCATTGTTTTAGTTGATACCTACCTAATATTAGTACTTAAAATTAGTTTGTTCATTTATTTGTTACATAATTGTTTAATAAACATTATTTGTTGCATAATGGTTTAATAAACATTTATCCAGTAGCAAATAGTGTGACAGGTGCTGGGGCTATGAAGATTGATGGATGTTGGTCCTACCTCTCCAAGAGTTCACAGTCATATCTGGTAGACTTATATGTGAAGAAATTAAATACATTGCAGAGTGATATGTTCTATAATAAGAGAAGGGACTGATCGTGTATGATCAAGAAGCTAAAATAGGCAAAAAAAAATCAGGGGGAACTTCAAAAGGTTTTTTTTTAAACATTCTTCAGAAATCAAATGAAGTTGTTTTACCAATCAGTTTGTTTTATTACAACACAAATCCTCAAATTCCTTCTATCTCAAAACTCATGATAAACATTTAAAGGATTCTAAAATGTGATTAAATCATACCCAGTTAAGAATGGCTACCATTTCAGTCTTAGAATGGACAGAAGCAGAGAAAGGGGGTGTATACAGTGTGGCAAGATTTCATTTTACACTTCTCTTTATCTGTTCCTCCAAACAGGTAAAGAGCATGATTTCCAAGGCCCTCTGCTTTTCTGCTATTGTCAATGCCACTTCTGTCAATGTCCTCCAAGAGGTAATTAACTTCATACTGATAAGCAATTTCCTTGAAGACCATGCTTTACTAGCCCTCTTACAGCTGTTATGCCCTGAATGGGGGTCAGGTCCACTCCCACGTTCCCTCTAATACCTGTCAAGGTTTTGCAAATATTATTAGGTAATAAGTTCTCATCAGTATTTCCTTTCACTTAATGGTGCTAAATTTAATTTTGCAATGACACAAGCACATAAAATCAGGATATCACTTGTCATGTCCAAAGTTCTTTATGAGTCTAATAGATACTGTTTTTTTGTATTTTCTGTGTCCCTGGCAACACCCAGGATAACCTGCATGTAAGTTGTTTAGCCCCACAAGTGTTTGGGATACTGCATCAGAGCCTAGTAGCAAGCTTAAGCTCTAGGAGTGTGTGATATTTCCACCAATCTCCTTGTACACCACCTTAACACCCATTATCAGTAGCAGAAAACATATCTGAGGGCAAAATGGTAATAACATCAGGCAATTATCTAACAAATATGCCAAATAAGAATTTAAACTCCAAATTTAGCTTCTAGAATAGTTGCTCTCTGTCCATTTCTATCAGCTGCTTTAATTGCTCTATTAATATGTGAGTTGCTAGTACTTGACATTTGCAATCCTTCCAATTTTATAGATGAGAGGCAAACTATTTGAGTAATACTCTTTTAGTTGTATTCCTCTAGGGAGTAAAAGACAAGAATGGAGTTTTGAGAAAGAAAACATGGACTTTATTTTGGGGTTCACTACCTATGTATTGCACATCCCTACAAAAGTAATTCAAACTCTGTGAGATTTAAAGTTTTTCATCTGCAAAATTTGAATAATAATAATATATACTTTACCAGGCTGGTATGAAAACAGAGTAGATCATGCCTATAGAAAATTTATAAATATTACTTGTCTCCCAAAAGGGAATAATTCTGGTACTGTCCTCATCTTTCTTGGGACATGTTGCAAAGGCATGAGTGATGAAACAAACAGCTACTTACACTACTAGGCATGGGATGTAATGTTGAAGAACTGGAACTGCAAGTGCTTCTCATTTCTTCCACTCTATCCACCTCAGGAGAAGAGGAGATACCTGCAAAAATTATTGTTCAAAATGATGCAGTATAAAAGCATCTATCAGCAAGATATTGTTTGATACTGAATGACAAATGTAGGTGAAACATGTCATTCAGTTCAGTCACTCAGTCGTGTCCAACTCTGCTACCCCACGGACTGCAGCACTCCAGGCCTCAATGTCCATCACCAACTCCGAGAGCTTGTTCAAACCCATGTCCATCGAACAGTGATACCATCAACCATCTCATCCTCTGCCATCCACTTCTCCTTCTGCCTTTCCAAGCATCAGGGTCTTTTCCAATGAGTCAGTTCTTCACATCAAGTGGCCAAAGTATTGGAGTTTCAGCTTCAGCATCAGTCCTTCCAATGAATATCCAGGACTGATTTCCTTTAGGATGGACTGGTTTGATCTCCTTGCAGTCCAAGGGACTCTCAAGAGTCTTCTCCAACATCACAGTTCAAAAGCATCAATTCTTTGGCACTCAGCTCTCTTATAGCCCAACTTTCACATTCCTACATGACTACTGGGACAACCATAGCCTTAACTAGATGGGCCTTTGTTGGCAAACTAATGTCTTTGCTTTTGAATATGCTGTCTAGGTTGGTCATAGCTTTTCTTCCGAGGAGCAAGCATTTTTTAATTTCATGGCTGCAGCCACCATCTGCAGTGATTTTGGAGCCTAAGAAAATACATTATCTCGCTGTTTCCGTTGTTTCCCCATCTATTTGCAATGAAGTGATGGGACCAGATGCCATGATCTTAGTTTTCTGAAATTTGAGCTTTAAGCCAACTTTCACTCTCCTCTTTCACTTTCATCAAGAGGCTCTTTAGTTTCTCTTCACTCTCTGCCATAAGGATGGTGTCATATGTATATCTGAGGTTATTGATATTTCTCCTGGCAATCTTGATTCCAGCTTGTGCTTCTTCCAGGCCAGCGTTTCTCATGATGTACTCTGCATAGAAGTTAAATAAGCAGGGCGACAATATACAGCCTTGACATACTCCTTTCCTGATTTGGAACCAGTCTGTTGTTCCATGTGCAATTCTACTGTTACTTCTTGACCTGTATACAGATTTCTCAGGACAGGTTAGGTGGTCTGGTATTACCATCTCTTTAAGAATTTTCCACAGTTTGTTGTGATCCACACAAAGGCTTTAGCATAGTCAATAAAGCAAAAGTAGATGTTTTTCTGGAATTCTCTTGCTTTTTCTATAAACCAACAGATGTTGGCAATTTGGTTTCTGGTTCCTTTGCCTTTTCTAAATCCAGCTTGAATATCTGGAAATTCATGGTTCAAGTACTGTTGAAGACTGGCTTGGAGAATTTTGATCATTACTTTGCTAGCATGTGAGATGAGGGCAATTGTACGGTAGTCTGAGCAATCTTTGGCATTGCCTTTCTTTGGGATTGGAATAAAAACTGAGCTTTTCCAGTCCTGTGGCCTCTGCAGGGTTTTCCAAATTTGCTGGTATATTGAGTACAGCATTTTCACAGCACCATCTTTTAGGATTTGAAATAGTTCAACTGTAATTCCATCACCTCCACTTGATTTGTTCATTGTGATGCTTCCTAAGGCCCACTTGACTTTCCGTTCCAGGATGTCTGGCTCAAGGTGAGGGATCACATTATTGTGATTATCTGGATCATGATCTTATTTGTATAGCTCTTTTGTCCATTCTTGCCACCTCTTCTTAATATCTTCTGCTTCTGTTAGGTCCTTATGATTTTTGTCCTTTATTGTGCCCATCTTTGCATGAAATGTTCCCTTGGTGTCTCTAATTTTCTTGAAGAAATTTCTGGTCTTTCCCATTCTATTATTTTTCCCTATTTCTTTCATTGATCACTTATCTTTCCTTGCTATTCTTTGGAACTCTGCATTCACGTGGCTATATCTTTCCTTTTCTCCTTACCTGTAGCTTCTCTTCTTTTCTCAGCTATTTGTAAGACCTCCTCAGACAACCATTTTGCTTTTTTGCATTTCTCTTTGTTGAGAATGGTCTTGATCACTGCCTCCTGCTAAATGTCACCAACCTCTGTACATCATTTTTCAGGCACTCTAACAGATCTAGTCCCTTGAATCCATTTGTCTCTTCCACTGTAAAATTGAAAGGGATTTGATTTAGGTCCTACCTGAATGGCATAGTGGTTTTCCTTATTTTCTTCAATTTAAGTCTGAATTTGGCAATAAGGAATATATGATGTGAGCCACAGTCAGCTCCTGGTCATGTTTTTGCTGACCATATAGAGCTTCTCTATCTTTGGCTGCAAAGAATGTAATCAATCTGATTTCGGTGTTGACCATCTCGTGATGTCCATGTGTAGAGTCTTCTCTTGTATTGTTGGAAGAGGGTGTTTGCTATGACCAGTGTGTTCTCTTTGTTTTGTACTCCACGGCCAAATTTTCCTGTTACTCCAGGTATCTCTTGACTTCCTACTGTTGCATTCCAGTGCCCTATAATGAAAAGGACATTTTGAGGGGAGTTAGTTTTAGAAGGTCTTGTAGGTCTTCATAGAACCGTTCAACTTCAGCTTCTTCAGCATTACTGATCAGGTCATAGACTTGGATTACTATGATGCTGAATGGTTTGCCTTGGAAATGAACAGAGTTCATTCTGTCGTTTTTGAGATTGCATCCAAGTACTGCATTTCAGACTCTTTTGTTGACTATGATGGCTACTCCATTTCTTCTAAGAGATTCTTGCCCACAGTAGTAGATATAATGGTCATCTGAGTTAAATTCATCCATTCCAGTCCAATTTAGTTCCCTGATTCCTTAAATGTTGATGCTCAGTCTTGCCATCTCTTGTTTGACCACTTCCAACTTGCCTTAATTCGTGGACTTAACATTCCAGGGTCCTATGTATTATTGCTCTTTACAGCATTAGACCTTGCTTCCATCACCATTCACATCCACAGATGCGTGTTGTTTTTGCTTTGTCTCCATCTCTTCATTCTTTTTGGAGTCATTTCTCCTCTGATCTCCAGTAGCATATTGGGCATCTATCGACCTGGGGAGTTCATCTTTGAGTGTCCAGTGTTTTCGCCTTTCATTCTCTTCATGGGATTCTCAAGGCAAGAATGCTGAAACGGTTTGCCATTCCCTTCTCCAATGGACCAAGTTTTGTCAGAACTCTCCACAGTGATCCATCCATCTTGGGTGGCCCTACAAGGCATGACTTATTATTTCTTTGAATTAGACAAAGGTGTGGTCCATGTGATCAATTTGTTTAGTTTTCTTTTTTGTTGTTGTTGGTTTCCTGTTTGTTTTTATTTAGTTTAATTATTGTATTTAATTTTAATAAATTTTAAATTTATTTAATATTATTTTAATTACTTTACAATATTGTAGTGGTTTTTGCCACTGTACAAGTGGTTTTTACACTGACATGAATCAGCCATGGGTTTACAGGTGTTCCCCATCCTGAATCGCCCTCCCACAGCCCTCCCCATCTCATCCCTCAGGGTCATCCCAGTACACCAGCCCTGAGCACCCTGTCTCATGCATCAAACCTGGACTGGTGATCTATTTCACATATGATAATATACATGTTGTAATGCTATTTTCTCAGGTCATCCAACCCTTGCCCTCTCCCACAGAGTTCAAAAGACTGTTTGATACAGCTGTGTCTCTTTTGCTATCTCACATATAGGCTTATCATTACCATCTTCCTAATTTCCGTATATATGTGTTAGTATACTGTATTGGTGTTTTTCTTTCTGGCGTACTTCACTCTGTACAATAGGCTCCAGTTTCATCCACCTCATTAGAACTGATTCAAATGCATTCCTTTTAATGGCTGAAAAATATTCCACTGTGTATATGCACCACAGCTTTTTTATCCATTTGTCTGTTGATGGACATCTAGGTTGCTTCCATCTCCTGGTTATTGTAAACAGAGCTGCAATGAACATTGAGGTGCATGTGTCTCTTTCAATTCTAGTTTCCTCGGTGTGTATGCCCAGCAGTGGGATTCCTGGGTTATATGGCAGTTCTATTTCCAGTTTTTTAAGGAATCTCCACACTGTTTTCCATAGTGGCTGTACTAGTTTGCATTCCCACCAACAGTGTAAAAGGGTTCCCTTTTCTCCATACCTTCTCCAGCATTTATTGTTTGAAGACTTTTGGATAGCAGCCATTCTGACCAGCGTGAGATGGTACCTCATGGTGGTTTTGATTTGCATTTCTCTGATAATGAGTGATGTTGAGAATCTTTTCATGTGTTTGTTAGCTATCTGTATGTCATATTTGGAGAAATGTCTGTTTAGTTCTTTGGCCCATTTTTGATTGGGTCATTTATTTTTCTGGAATTGAGCTGCAGGAGTTGCTTGTATATTTTTGGGATTAATTCTTTGTCTGTTGCTTCATTTGCTATTATTTTCTCCCATTATGAAGGCTGTCTTTTCACCTTGGTTATAGTTTCCTTCATTGTGCAAAAGCTTTTAAGTTTAATTAGGTCCCATTTGTTTATTTTTGCTTTTATTTCCATTTCTTTGGGAGGTGGGTCATAGGGGATCCTGCTGTGGTTTATGTTGGAGAGTGTTTTGCCTATGTTTTCCTCTAAGAGTTTTGTAGTTTCTGGCCTTACGTTTAGACCTTTAATCCATTTGAGTTTATTTTTGTGTATGGTGTTAGAAAGTGTTCTAGTTTCATTCTTCTACAAGTGGTTGACCAGTTTTCCCAGCACCACTTGTTAAAGAGATTGTCTTTTCTTATATTTTTGCCTCCTTTGTCAAAGATAAGGTGTCCATAGGTGTGAGTTTATCTCTGGGCTTTCTATTTTGTTCCATTGATCTATAGTTTTTGTCTTTGTGCCAGTATCATAATGTCTTGATGACTGTAGCTTTGTAGTATAGCCTGAAGTCAGGGAGGTTGATTCCCCCTGTTTCATTCTTCTTTCTCAAGAGTGCTTTGTCTACTCAAGGTTTTTTGTATTTCCATACAAATTGTGAAATTATTTGTTCTAGTTCTGTGAGAAATACTGTTGGTAGCTTGATAGGGATTGCATTGAATCTATAGATTGCTTTGGGTAGTATACTCATTTTCACTATATTGATTCTTCCAATTCATGAACCTAGTATATTTCTCCATCTATTTGTGTCCTCTTTGATTTCTTTCATCAGTGTTTTGTTTTCTGTAATTGTGATATTCAGTCTGTCTGCTCTCTGATGGATAAGAGGTTTATGGAAACTTCCCAGATGGGAGAGACTGATTTTGGGGGAAAGTGGGTCTTGTTCGGATGGGCGGGTCCATGCTCAGTAAAACTTTAATCCACTTTTCTGTTGATGAGCGTGCTTGTTCCCTCCCTGTTGCTTTACCAGAGACCAAACTGTGGTGAAGGTGATGAAGATAACAACGACCTCCTTCAAAAGTTCCCATGCACAAATTGCTGCACTCAGTGCTCCCGACCCTGCTGTAGTTCACCATCAACCCACGCCACTGGTGGAGACTTCTGGACACTCATGGGCAGGTCTGGCTCAGTCTCTTCTGAGGTCACTGCTCCTTTCTCCTGGGTCCTGGAGCACACAAGGTTTTGTTTGTGCCCTCCAAGAGTCTGTTTTCCCAGTCCTGTGTAAGTTCTGGCAGCTCTATGGTGGAGTTAATGGTGACATCTTCCAAGAGTGCTTATGCCATACCCAGATCTGTTGCACCCAGAGCCCCTGCCTCTGTGGCAGGCCACTGCTGACCTGTACCTCCACAAAAGATGCTCAAACACAGTTCTGGCTAAGTTTCTGTCGGGTCTCTGGGTCCTGGTGTGCACAACGTTTGGTTGAGCCATTATGAAACCATATGTGGGTCAGATAATATATGGAAATATTGATAGTTATAATCTTTAAGTGAGAGAGTTAACTTAGGCACATTGATAAGCAGTCCAAGCCTAAGGCTCCTTTAAGGAGGAAATATACGTTCTCATTCTTTTACCTTACACAAGTAGGTGTCATAGGCAGCAATATCACTTATTCAAGGACATGCCTGGATTTTTTGTTTTGTTTTGTTTTTGTTTTTGTTTTTTTTTAGCTTTGGATGTATGTTATGGGAGGTCTGGGTAAAATCTTCTACAGCCTTAAGCTCTGGGCTAACCTGTTCTTTCTGGCTATTTTCATGCTGATGTCATCCCAGGATGTATGTTATGTGAAAGGGTCTGAAGAAAATTCTACAGCCTTGAGGTATTTTTATCTTTTCTCAGAAGCTAGTTGAGAAATATATAAGGCCCCCTTTAAACTAGTGAGGCCAGTACTCTCCTGTCTGCTTCTGATGTCTGTGTCAGAAGCTTTTTCCGTCACTTTCATTTTAAATAAAATCTACGCAAAGCTCTGAATGATTGAGACGGTCTTTGGTCCCGGAGTTAAATCTTCTCCTTCAGAGACATCAAATCTGGTGACACCACTCACTCACTGTTCACGATAAGCTATCATAGGTAGTGGGATTGCAATTATTTTTTCTTCTTTAAATTTATTCCATTATTTCCTTTGATTAATATGTATTACTTTAGTACTAAAATAAAAATGTTATCTCAAAAAGAGAAAGATTACAAAAATCTTAATATCCTGTTTGTCTTTTTCTATATAGCTTTAACTCCCCAAAACCAGTTGTTTTCATCCCAGCTTTGCCATCTATAGTTCTTCACCTAATCACTTCACAGGTGCTTATGTGTCACTGTACTTATTTCTCTTTTACATGTATGTTAATACCCTAGTATTTATCTTTACAGTCCTGAACCTTGATTCCCTGCAGTTTTTCAAACGTCATATATGCCATTCTTCCTGATTCTCCCATGTCTTCATCCTATGTTCCTGTGAGTTCCCAAACCTGTTTTCCTAAGCCAGTTTTCCTCATTCACATTGTCCATGCCCTGTACCCACATTTGATATAGGCATGCTTTATCCCAACTTCAAACCTTTACAGAGCATGCCCATTTCTCTTCCTCACTTTCCTCTTTCTGTCTTTTTCAAAATTATTCACATTATTTAAAAAAATGTACTTTTTAACATATGTAAAACCTGTTCTTTTTACCTCCAGCCACTCCAGTGACCTGAGCATCACTAAAAGTTTTACGACTGTGTCCATCCACATACTCACCATTTCCTTCTAACCGTGAAGGGAATGTATTCAGCTCTGTGCTCTTTTTCTCTAGGTTCTTTGTGTTGTGCATGTGTGCTAACTCTCTCCAGTTCAGTTCAGTCACTCAGTCATGTCTGACTCTCTGAGACCCCATAAATGACAGCACTCCAGGCCTCCCTGTCAATCACCAACTCCCAGAGTTCACCCAAACTCTTGTCCATCGACTCAGTGAAGCCATCCAGCCATCTCATCCTCTGTCGTCCCCTTCTCCTCCTGCCCCCAGTCCCTCCCAACATCAGAGACTTTTCCAATGAGTCAACTCTTCACATGAGGTGGCCAAAGTATTGGAGTTTCAGCTTTAGCACCAGTCCTTACAAAGAACATGCAGGACTGATCTCCTTCGGAATGGACTGGTTGGATCTCCTTGCAGTCCAAGGGACTCTCAAGAGTCTTCTCCAACACCACAGTTCAAAAGCATCAATTCTTCGGCTCTCAGCTTTCTTCACAGTCCAACTCTCACATCCATACATGACCACAGGAAAAACCATAGCCTTGACTAGACGGACCTTAGTCAGCAAAGTAAGGTCTCTGCTTTTGAATATCTAGGTGGTCATAACTTTTCTTCCAAGGAGTAAGCGTCTTTTAATTTCATGGATGCAGTCACCATCTGCAGTGATTTTGGAGCCCAAAAAAATAAAGTCTGACACTGTTTCCACTGTTTCCCCATCTATTTCCCATGAAGTGATGGGACCAGATGTCATGATCTTCGTTTTCTGAATGTTGAGCTTTAAGCCAACTTTTTCACTCTCCACTTTCACTTTCATCAAGAGGCTCTTTAGTTCCTCTTCACTTTCTTCCATAAAGGTGGTGTCATCTGCATATCTGAGGTTCTTGATATTTCTCCCAGCAATCTTGATTCCAGCTTGTGCTTCTTCCAGCCCAGCGTTTCTCAGGATGTACTCTGCATAGAAGTTAAATAAGCAGGGTGACAATATACAGCCATGACGTACTCCTTTTCTTATTTGGAACCATGTCCAGTTCTAACTGTTGCTTCCTGACCTGCATATAGGTTTCTCAAGAGGCAGGTCAGGTGGTCTGGTGTTCCCATCTGTTTCAGAATTTTCCACAGTTTATTGTGAACTCTCTTCAGTTGTGTCCAGTTCTGTGTGACCTTATGAACTGTAGCCCCACCAGGCTCATCTGTCTATGGGATTCTCCAGGCAAGAATACTGGGATGGGTTGCCATGCCCTCATCCAGGAGATCTTCTTGACCCAGGGATAAACCCGTGTCTCTTAAGCCTCCTACATTGGCAGGTGGCATCCTTATCATTAGAGCCACTGGGGAAGCCCTGTCCTTTGTGTTATCCAGGTATAACTGAGATAGGCCTGGGACCTGGGACCCTTTGCTGCAGAGGTGCAATGCTTGAACCTGGACACACTTGTCTTCCAGCAATATAATACAAAAACATATACATGGAACTAAAAATAACTGCATGCATGCACAGTTAGAAAAAATTCTTAGCGAAAGAGTCAAAGAGATGAAAAAACCCAACCACCACTTTTGAAGAGTCTGGAACAAAAGCAGGATATTGTGCACACCCCCTGCACACAACACACCTAAGGGGTGGGCAAACCACATAGATTACCCCTCTAGCCAGACCCTTGGATACACACTCCTACCCCTACCCCGTGTAAGGAAAAAGCTTACCTCCACTTTGGGAAGCAAGCGAGCAGGGAACATGCTGTTTGTTCTCACTTCACCCTGCTGCAGCAGGGGCTCCAATAAAGCCTTGCCTGAATATCTTGTCTGGCCTCTGATCAATTTCTATTGATTAAGGAAGCCAGGAATCTGGTTGGTAATGTCTCAAATGCAGATCCTTGCACAGCTTCAAAATGTGTCTCTGACTCCAATATCCTTTCTTCCACAAATTCTAAAACAATATAACTCAAACTTAATTTAACCATGAAATTTCTTTTATGTAAGAATCTGCTACTGCTGCTGCTACTAAGTCACGTCAGTCATGTCCGACTCAGTGCGACCCTATAAACGGCAGCCCACCAGGCTCCCCCATCCCTGGGATTCTCCAGGCAAGAACACTGGAATGGGCTGCCATTTCCTTCTGCAGGGCATAAAAGTGAAAGTGAAGTTGCTCAGTCATGTCCGATTCCTAGCGACTGCATGGACTGCAGCCTACCAGGCTCCTCCGTCCATGGGATTTTCCAGCCAAGAGTACTGGAGTGGGTTACCATTGCCTTCTCCAATAAGAATCTGCATTTTGATGTTATTGCCATGTCAAATACTCCTTCCACTTGCATTTAGCCTCAGCACCATCTTGCACCATAGTGTTGGGCTCTGAAAAGAATGTTTCAGTATTTCTGCACAGTTAGTACTTCTAGTGCTTTCTGAGCAAATTTTATAGAAACTTACCTGCACTAAAAGACAAAGCTAAATTATAACTGAATTGATCATGATAATTTCAGAGAGATTTAACTTTCAGTAGTTTCACAAGGCAATAAAACCCTAAACGAACTTTGGGTTGAAATGTCAGAGGTAACAATCTGTTCTTCCCACTAAGACATATTTTTACATTCCAAGGGATAAAAACTCAGCATCCTTAAACAGCAGTTATTTCTCTCCATTTCCTGGGGGTGAGGAAACTGTTCCTCTATAAGCCCCCAAACTCTTAATTTTAGGCTTTTTCACCTAGAGTTCAGACCCCAGTATGTGTAGGGAGATATATGGTCCTCAAACCATAACACTCAAAAAAGGGAATTGGCCCAGTCAAGTAATAATGAACCTGGCTGCCTTAAGTTATCATATCTACTCTAAAGAAAATACAAATAGATAAGATAGTAAACACTTGTCACATGCTAAGTTCATCTAATCAAACTCAATTTTTTGTCACTTTTCAATTCCTGTCTAGTCTTTCAGTTCACTTCAGTCCCTCAGTTGCATCCAGTATTTTGTGACCCCATGGACTGCAGCACGCCAGGCTTCCCTGTCCATCACAAACTCCCGGAGTTTACTCAAACTCATGTCCATTGAGTCAGTGATGCCATCAAACCATCTCATCCTCTGTTGTCCCATTCTCCTCCTGCTTTCAATCTTTCCCAGCATCAGGGTCTTTCCCAATGAGTCAGTTCTTGACCTCAGGTGGCTAAAGTACTGGAGTTTCAACTTCATCATCAGTCCTTCCAATGAATATTCAGGACTGAGTTCCATTAGTATGGACTGGTTGTATCTCCTTGTAGTCCAAGGGGCTCTCAAGAGTTTTCTCCAACACCACAGTTCAAAAGCATCAATTCTTTGGCACTCAGCTTTCTTTGCAGTCCAGCTCTCACATCCATACATGACTACTGGAAAAAAACATAGCCTTGACTATACGGAACTTTGTTAGCAAATTAATGTCTCTGCTTTTAAATATGCTGTCTAGGTTGGTCATAAAATTTCTCCCAAGGAGTAAGCATCTTTTAATTTCATGGCTGCAATCACCATCCGCAGTAATTTTGGAGCCCAGAAAAATAAAGTCTGACACTGTTTCCCCATCTATTTCCCATGAAGTGATGGGACCAGATGCCATAATCTTCGTTTTCTGAATGTTGTGCTTTAAGCCAACTTTTTCACTCTACTCTTTCACTTTCATCAAGGGGCTCTTTAGTTCCTCTTCACTTTCTGCCGTAAGGGTGGTGTCATCTGCATGTCTGAGGTTATTGATATTTCTCCCAGCAATCTTGATTCCAGCTTGTGCTTCATCAAGTCCAGCGTTTCTCATGATGTACTCTGCATATAAGTTAAATAAGCAGGGTGACAATATACAGCCTTGATGTACTCCTTTTCCTATTTGGAACAAGCCTGTTGTTCCATGTCCCATTCTAGCTGTTGCTTCCTGACCTGCATACAGATTTCTCAGGAGGCAGGTCAGTTGGTCTGGTATTCCCATCTCTCTCAGAATTTTCCACAGTTTATTGTGATCCACACAGTCAAACGCTTTGGCATAGTGAATAAACCAGAAATAGATGTTTTTTCTGGAACTCTCTTTTTTTTTGAGGATCAACAGATGTTAACAATTTAATCTCTGGTTCCTCTGCCTTTTCTAAAACCAGCTTGAACATCTTGAAGTTAACGGTTCACGTATTGTTGAAGCTTGGCTTGAAAAATGATTATCTAAAGGTTTTACTATATAGAGTATCTGTTCCTACACTCCATGTCACTGTAAATGCTTTCCATTCATCTAAATACTTCCTTTCCTCATTTGAATCAATTTAAATTCGTTGCCATTACAAATTGAAAAGTCAGCTGAGTAGACGCCTTTATGTTGTTCAATTTATTAGGCCATATATTAATATTTCAAATTCTTATGCTTGGCTAGTAATTATACAATATACACTGTCATGTTAATTCAATTTCAAGGAAGACATTAACTCCATTTTAAATATAAGGAACAAGAATGTAAAAAAGAAGAAGAAAAATTGCCCAGAGTCATAGAGTCAGTAAGGGAAAGGACCATGATTCAGACCTATCACTGCTTAATATAAGGATTGGCTATGTGGTTTTCTTTGGCCAATAAAATATCACTGGAATTGACACAAGTCATCTCTTGGCAAAAGAGTGAACGGCTTTAGCGGTTCTTTCTGCCACAATCTCAGCATTGTTCCAAATGGTCCTTTTCATCAACTGTTAGTGAAAAGAAAAAAGAAAAAAGCATAGGTATGAGGTGTAGTTCAGAAAAAAAATGATATAAAGGTATCATAATGAGAGAAAAAATAAATTTCATTAAAGCCAATGCAATTTCCAAAACCTTTGTTAGTATGTTTTAGTTTAACCTGGCCAAACAGAAAAAATTTTATTGGCTCTAAGAAGAGGTGGCAAGAATACATGGAAGAACTGTACAAAAAAGATCTTCACAACCCAGATAATCATAATGATGTGATCACTAATCTAGAGCCAGACATCTTGGAATGTGAAGTCAGGTGGGCCTTAGAAAGCATCACTATGAACAAAGCTAGTGGAGGTGATGGAATTCCAGTTGAGCTCTTTCAAATCCTGAAAGATGATGCTGTGAAAGTGCTGCACTCAATATGCCAGCAAATATGGAAAACTCAGCAGTGGCCACAGGACTGGAAAAGGTCAGTTTTCATTGCAATCCCAAAGAACGGCAATGCCAAAGAATGCTCAAACTACCACACAATTGCACTCATCTCACATGCTAGTAAAGTAATGCTTAAAATTCTCCAAGCCACGCTTCAGCAATACGTGAACCTTGAACTTCCAGATGTTCAAGCTGATTTTAGAAAAGGCAGAGGAAACAGAGATCAAATTGCCAACATCCGCTGGATCATGGAAAAAGGAAGAGAGTTCTAGAAAAACATCTGTTTCTGCTTTATGACTATGCCAAAACCTTTGACTGTGTGGATCACAATAAACTGTGGAAAATTCTGAAGGAGATGGGAATACCAGACCACATAACCTGCCTCTTGAGAAATCTGTATGCAGATCAGGAAGCAACAGTTAGAACAGGACATGGAACAACAGACTGGTTCCAAATAGCAAAAGGGATATTTCAAGGCTGTATATTGTCACCCTGCTTATTTAACTTATATGCAGAGTACATCGTGAGAGACGTTGGACTGGAAGAAACACAAGCTGGACTCAAGATTGCCAGAAGAAATATCAATAACCTCAGATATGCAGACGACACCACCCTTATGGCAGAAAGTGAAGAGGAACTAAAAAGCCTCCTGATGAAAGTGAAAGAGTAGAGTGAAGAAGTTGGCTTAAAGCACAACATTCAGAAAACGAAGATCATGGCATCTGGTCCCATCACTTCATGGGAAATAGATTGGGAAACAGTAGAAACAGTGTTAGACTTTATTTTTGGGGGCTCCGAAATCACTGAAGATGATGACTGCAGCCATGAAATTAAAAGATGCTTACTCCTTGGAAGAAAAGTTATGACCAACCTAAACAGTATAGTCAAAAGCAGAGACATAACTTTGCCGACTAAGGTCCATCTAGTCAAGGCTATGGTTTTTCCTGTGGTCATGCATGGATGTGAGAGTTGGACTGTGAAGAAGGCTGAGCGCGGAAGAATTGACACTTTTGAACTATGGTGTTGGAGAAGGCTCTTGAGAGTCCCTTGGACTACAAGGAGATCCAACCAGTCCATTCCGAAGGAGATCAGCCCTGGGATTGCTTTGGAAGGAATGATGCTAAAGCTGAAGCTCCAGTACTTTGGCCACCTCATGTGAAGAGTTGACTCATTGGAAAAATCTGTGATGCTGGGAGAGATTGGGGGCAGGAGGAGAAGGGGACGACAGAGGATGAGATGGCTGGATGGCATCACGGACTCGATGGACATGAGTCTGAATGAATTCCAGGAGATGGTGATGGACAGGGAGGCCTGGTATGCTGCGATTCATGGAGTCACAAAGAGTCGGACATGACTGAGTGACTGAACTGAACTGAACTGAACTGAACTGAGGCAGCCTAAAATATGTGGTGCCAGATCTGAGGCTATTGGCAAGGAAACTTATTTTGGAGAAAGACAATCATCTATGTTATATGATAGCAAATATTTGATAAAACTGACTCCCACCATAAGTTGAAGGGCACATAATATACCTGACAATCTTGTAATTTCCCATAAAGACATTTAAAAAAAGAATATTGCTAGCATGAATTGACTGCTGTTGGCTGCTTTTGGGCAAGGTACTATTAGTAAAAGATGAATACAGAAAAGAACTAGCTAATTTGCTAGACAATTGTAGTTTGGGGGTAAACCAAGATCTAGAAATTCTAAGCCTTACCAATGTACAAGATACAGTTTGTCTTTATTTCTTATTGTTAAATAAATGATAAACCTGAAAACAGAGACTGACGAAAACTCATCTCATTCAAAGACCAGTTTAAAGACACTTTTCAAAAATAAATAATAACATGTATTATGAGGGTGAATGGCAGATTTCTTCAGTTTTACAAAATGGTTCAAGGCAAAGAGACTAAAGGTATAGCTCTCATATGAACATTTGACGATTACAAGATATCAGTTATAGGCGGAATAATAACGTCTCCCCAAAGATGTCCTTGTCTCTCCTGATTCATATTACCTTACATGGTACATACATACATACATGGTATATACATGGTGAATACATATTACCTTCCCTGGTGGCTCAGAGGTTAAAGCGTCTGCCTCCAATGCGGGAGACCCAGGTTTGATCCCTGGGTTGGGAAGAGCCCCTGAAGGAAATGTCAATCCACTCCTGTATTCTTGCCTGGAGAATCCCATGGATGGAGAAGCCTAGTAGGTTACAGTCCGCAGGGTCGCAAAGAGTCAGACACGACTGAGTGACTTAACCTTACATGGCAATATGATTAAGTTAAGGATTTCTAAATGATATTATTCTGGATTATCTGAATGACCAAAGTGATTGATCACAAAGATCCTTATAAGTAAAAGAAGGAGATAGAGATGAGTTAAGAGAAGGGGATATGATAAGCATGATGACTCTGGAAATGGAAGTGAGCCTTGAGCCAAGGATGTGAGGGAGGAAAAAGTCTCTAAAAGCTGGAACATATAGGGGAACAAATTTTTCCCTCAAGCCTCCAAAAGGAACACAGTCCTGTCAACAATTTGATTTAGTCCATGAGACCCATTTTGTACATCTGATCTATCAGTACAGATCAGTTCAGTTCAGTGGCTCAGTCGTGTCTGACTCTTTGCGACCCCAAGAATCGCAGAACGCCAGGCCTCCCTGTCCATCACCATCTCCCGGAATTCACTCAGACTCACGTCCATCGAGTTGGTGATGCCATCCAGCCATCTCATCCTCTGTTGTCCCCTTCTCCTCCTGCCCCCAATCCCTCCCAGCATCAGAGTCTTTTCCAATGAGTCAACTCTTCTCATGAGGTGGCCAAAGTACTGGAGTTGCAACTTCAGCATCATTCCCTCCAAAGAAATCCCAGGGCTGATCTCCTTCAGAATAGACTGGTTAGATCTCCTTGCAGTCCAAGGGACTCTCAAGAGTCTTGTCCAACACCACAGTTCAAAAGCATCAATTCTTTGGCCTTCAGCTTTCTTCACAGTTCAACTCTCACATCCATACATGATCACTGAAAAAACCATAGCCTTGACTAGATGGACCTTTGTTGGCAAAGTAATGTCTCTGCTTTTCAATATGTTATCTAGGTTGGTCATAACTTTTCTTCCAAGAAGTAAGAGTCTTTTAATTTCATGGCTGCAGTCACCATCTGCAGTGATTTTGGAGCCCAAAAAAATAGAGTCTGACACTGTTTCCCCATCTATTTCCCATGAAGTGATGGGACCGGATGCCATGATCTTCGTTGTGGCTTTAAGCAAACTTTTTCACTCTCCTCTTTCACTTTCATCAAGGGGACTTTTAGTTCCTCTTCACTTTCTGCCATAAGGATGGTGTCATCTGCATATCTGAGGTTATTGATATTTCTCCCAGCAATCTTGATTCCAGCTTGTGCTTCTTTCAGCCCAGTGTTTCTCATGATGTACTCTGCATATAAGTTAAATAAGCAGGGTGAAAATATACAGCCTTGAAATATCCCTTTTCCTATTTGGAACCAGTCTGTCATTCCATGTCCAGTTTTAACTGTTGCCTCCTGACCTGCATATAGGTTTCTCAACAAGCAGGTCAGGTGGTCTGGTATTCCCATCTCTTTCAGAATTTTCCACAGTGTATGGTGATCCACACAGTCAAAGGCTTTGGCATAGTCAATAAAGCAGAAATAGATGTTTTTCTGGAACTCTCTTGCTTTTTCCATGATCCAGCACATGTTGGCAGTTTGATCTCTGGTTCCTCTGCCTTTTTGAAAACCAGCTTGAACATCTGGAAGTTCACAGTTCATGTATTGCTAAAGCCTGGCTTGGAGAATTTTGATCATTATTTCACTAGCGTATGAGATGAGTGTAATTGTGTGGTAGTTTGAGCATTCTTTGGCATTGCCTTTCTTTGGGATTGGAGTGAAAACTGACCTTTTCCAGTCCTGTGGCCACTGATGAGTTTTCCATATTTGCTGGCATATTGAGTTCCGCACTTTCACAGCATCACCTTTCAGGATTGGAAATAGTTCAACTGGAATTCCATCACCTCCTCTAGCTTTGTTCGTAGTGATGCTTTCTAAGGCCCACTTGACTTCACATTCCAAGATGTCTGGCTCTAGGTGAGTGATCACACCATCGTGATTATCTTGGTCTTGAATGTCTTTTTTGTATAGTTCTTCTGTGTATTTTTTCCACCTCTTCTTGATATCTTCTGCTTCTTTTAGGTCCATACCATTTCTGTCCTTTATCAAGCCAATCTTTGCATGAAATATTCCCTTGATATCTCTAATTTTCTTCAAGAAATCTCTAGTCTTCCCATTCTGTTGATTTTCTCTATTTCTTTGCATTGATCGCTGAGGAAGGCTTTCTTATCTCTTGCTATTCTTTGGAACTCTGCATTGATATGCTTATATATTTCCTGAAAGCTGTATTGTTTAAGAGTACCATTATCTACTGCTAAAGATATCTTTTAACACTAAATTTGTAGTAACTCATTATAGTAGTAACTGAAAGCTAATACTGTAGCCATAACTAAGTATAGAAAGATGGAGCATGTCTCAAAGGAATCATGCATATTGTTCAATATTGATTTATCTATCAAATTAATAAAAAGCTGACTCAGTTCTTAAGAGAGTTGTAATAGTAAAAGAATCATGAGTTTAGATTGAGAGACACAGTAACTATTTGAGAAATGATATTTTCCCTTTGATTTCAGTGAGCAGAAAATAGATTGAGATCATTGCTCCGACCTCAAGCAGAGCACACTCCCCAATTCCACTCTTTAGGTACAACAAAAGAGGATGCATTGAAGTAGGAAGTCCTCCAAGAGTGTGAAGCCAATAAACTCAAGAGTCCCAAGAGTCTTGGAGGGCAATGAACAAGGGCCTAACTGAGAACTATTCTTCATCTTCTCTTTAGGGACGCTCACAATGTCCAATTCTGTGCAGAATTTCTATGATCAATGACTTCTTGTGCTCCCCCATTATTTTCTTTTTCAGATGAGAATTTGTCATAACTATCCATCCCTATTCTTCTATTGCTATGTGCAGAATGTGGAGCATATAGGAATGACTTAAAAAAAAAAATATAAGCCTCCAACTCAAGACAAACCACACTTGGACCTGGTATGGAAACTGTCATACATATCTAGAGTTTGAGCATGACTGGACAGAACTTCTGGATCATTTCCATTGGAAGAGAATTCTAATACTTCATATATTTTGGGTACAAAAGGAAGATAAGTGAATTTTGTTACCAAGTAGTTGGTCCCATACTTCATGGTAAATATGTGGGGGGAAAAATGGAGACAGTGACAGATTATTTCCTCCAGAATCACTAAGAAGTGTGACTGCAGCCATGAAGTTAAAAGGCAATCCTTGTAAGAAAAGCTATTGAAAATCTAGACAGCATATCAAAGTTATGGTTTTTCTTGTAGTCATATATGAATGTGAGAGTTGGACAATAAAGAAGTCTGAGCATTGAAGAACAAATGCTTTCAAACTGTGGCGCTGGAGAAGACTCTAGAGAGTCCCTTGGAGAGCAAGGAGATCAAACCAGTCAATCCTAAAGGAAATTAACCCTGAATATTCATGGAAGGACTGATGTTACAGCTAAAGCGCAAATACTTCAGCCACCTGATGTCAAGAGTCAACTTATTGGAAAAGACCCTGATGCTGTCTCTGAGGAAAAATTGTACTTCCCTGCCCTGTTGATGTCAGGCTTGGTCATGTGAGTTGCTTGGAGAGTAAAATATGAATCCAAGTAAAATATGTCACTTCTGAAGAGAAGTTTTAATAGTCCCTGCAAATCTAGCAACCCTCTTCTTTCTCTGCCACAAGCCCAGCAGTTTTTCACATAAAGGCTTCTTTGTTGACTTAAATTTCCAGAAAAAATAAATAAATAAATAAATAAATAAAGACATTGTGAAACTAAGCCATAGGCAATGAATGATCCATGATTAGCATGTAGCATGAGCAGATAATGAAGCTTTCTTGATTCTATAAGCCATTGTCACTGTGATAAGGAAGTCGGACATAGTATAACAGCCTGAGGTAACTTACACAGGAGAGGACTAGGGAAAATGAACTTGTGACTGCTGTTCTTAATAAAAAGACCCAAGAAACAGTACTATTAATATATATTTGATTACTTTAGTTCAATAAAATGCTCTGACTATAGAATAATATAAAAATAATTCTGTGTTCATGTGTTTTTGTAACTTATATGACAAGCACTGAATTTTATATTTGAGAGCAGCTGCAAGAAAAAGGATTCCATATGGTATTACAGAAGCCCAAAAGAAAAAGCAATCATTCACTTGAAGAAAAAAAAGTTTAAACCCCCCAAAAATAAGATGAGACATAATCTGTACTCCAATCTGGTGAAATGTTAGTCACAATTCTCCTATAACAAATGGTAGATTTCCAATAGGACACAGAGACAAAAATAAAGGAGCCTTTGACATCACAATCATGTATTTAACGATCATCTTACATAAGCATTATTGTCCATGAACCAACATAATTTATTTGCAATAGCTGTGTCACAAAGCCATTGAATATGTATAATCACTTATTTCTAAAGTGAAATCACAAAACTAATCCTTAAAATTCATTTCCAAAGAGGAAGTCTGAACTTGCAATAAACAATATCCATATATGTACATGTTCAGGGCTTCTCTGGTGGTTCAGTGCCAACATAGGAGATGAGGGTTTGAGTCTGGGTTGGGAAGATTCCTCGGAGGAGGAAATGGCAACTCACTCTAGTATTCTCACCTGGGAAATCCCATAGACAGAGGAGCCTGGAACGCTACAGTCCATGGAATCACAAAAGAGTCAGACACAACTTAGTGACTAGGCAATGACAACAAAAACAATGTCGGGAATATTTGGCCCAGAGAAGACAGGAATACAAGTTATATCATCAAAAGAGTGTTCACTTCCCACACTATGACATTTGAGTAAAAGAAAGATTGTGACAACATGAACACCAAGTCTGTCGTACACAGTAAACATTTCCTAAAACTCCTACTTAATACATTTATGGAGGCCAGGAAGGCAATCCCACCCTCTTGTCTTGTTAATATTGAGGGGGAACAAGGTTGATGATAAGAGTTTGAGATTGTGTTTCAGCTGTTATAGCTGTAGCTGTTTTTGTTGCTGTTACTGCTATTGTTATTTTAGGTCCAAATATTTCTCCTCTTATTGTCGTTTCATTGAGTCACTGTCAACTGTCTGGAGGCATTTTGTTGTGGTTGATCAAAGGTTATGCTTTGGAGATAGTGAATAAGACGTAAAAACAGCAATCACATTAAGACTTTGGATTTTATACCCCCAAAAAACTCAACATGCCTTGAGAATTGTGAGGAGTAGCCAGAAGGCATGTCTTTGAATATGCAAAATTATTTCAATATTACTCAAATAACACACCTGAGGAGGTGGTAGGTATTTAGGCTTACGTCCAAATGCTCACCTACAGGGAAGAAACTGACAATGAGGAATACCAAAGTTGCCAAGAATAGGAAGCACAAAGAGTATGGCTTTTTAATGATGTATAAACTTAATTAGAGCTTTCTTTCCAGCTTATTACTAAGAATATATGTTACACCTATAATATGGAATAAGATTCCCAAGTAGTACACTCAATATCCATCACACATTTTTTTTCTTCATCATACATTTTTGATACTATGATATGTTGCATATATTTAAAAAATACTTTAAAACATTGTAACATGAAAGAGATCCTACCAGTCCATTCTAAAGGAGATCAGTCCTGGGTGTTCTTTGGAAGGAATGATGCTAAAGCTGAAACTCCAGTACTTTGGCCACCTCATGCGAAGAGTTGACTCATTGGAAAAGTTTCTGATGCTGGGAGGGATGGGGGCAGGAGGAAAAGGGGATGACAGAAGATGAGATGGCTGGATGGCATCATTGACTCAATGGATGTGAGTTTACCTGAACTCCGGGAGTTGGTGATGGACAGGGAGGCCTGGCGTGCTGCAATTCATGGGGTCACAAAGAGTGAGACACGACTGAGCAACTGAACTGAACTGAACTGAACATGAAAGATTCCAACTCTCTTAGTTGCTAATACAGGAGTCACAAACTTGAATAACTATAGGGATGAGACAGAAAAAAACTCAGAGTTGAGGAGAGAACACAGAGTGTTGGAGACTAAGGCAAATCCAAAAAGCACGCATCCCATCTAAAGGGTCAGCTACCACAAAAATCTGTCAAGTATTCCCTTATTGAAGTCATCCCAGGGCAGTCATCTGATTTTCCAAGACAAGCCAGAAATCCAGAATTTTATGCCAAATTCCTTGATTTTTAAATGATACCCAGTAATTCAAAGAAGTGGTAATAGTGTAAACCCTGCCCATGACAATAGTGTATGGGCTCAATAAACATTTCTGGAGGATAGACTTCCCCAAAGACACAGGTAGTGTCCACTGTTGATCCTCTCGACTTTGGTTCTAGCCCTTTCTCAAGATATCCCAGAGGAGGGAATATCAACCCACACCAGTATTCTTGCCTGGAGAATTCCATGGACAGAGAAGCCTGGTGGGCTACAGTCTATGGGGTCACATATAGTTGGACACGACTGAGTAACTAACACACACACAAATACCAAAGGACATCAATGAAATGAGAGTTTCTTTTTGTTTGACATAAAACTAAATTTTAAATTAAAAGAAAAATATACATTTTATCATCAAGTATCATGACCATAAAATTCCCTTTTTATAAGTAACATGTTTGTTGTGGACTAGTCTTTTGGGGTTATCCTTAAAGTTAAATTAGGAGCCAAAATTTATTTACAGAACTATTTTGCTAGGAACATGATGCAGCAAGAACATGTTTAGGATTTAAGAGAGATTCTAGGCCTGATTCTGTTGTTTTCCTCTCCGGTGTGAACAGGTGAGGTCTATGATAAAATGAGACAGAAGAGATCAATTATCTATAATTTTAGTTTTTGTTTGTTTGTTTGTTTTTTCCTGTTTACTGGATGATTTCTACTTGGAGGTTTATTGTAGTGAATGAATTTGCATGGGTTGCCGCAAGGAGAGAGCATAGCATTCAGGGCAATGGACCAATCTATGGTCACTTCTTTCCTAGGGTTAACCAAAGTCATGAGGAATTTGTGAACGTTTTTGCAGCTGAGACAAAGTTGAGTCCATCATGGAACTATCTTGGAAAATTGAGGACTTCCCCGTCAGTCCAGTAGTTAAGGCTGCATGCTTCCACTTCAGGAGGTGCAGGTTCAATTTCTGGTCAAGGAACTAAGATCCTACATGCTGCACAGTGTGGCCAAAAAAGAAGGGAAAAAAGTAAGAAAAAAATGGGATTGGCTCTCTGAAGATATTTGAAAATTTTGTAGGAGATGAAAATGTTATACCTACTTCTGTCCCCAGGAGACAGAATGGGAAAGGAATAGACTTCATAAGAAGGTAGAAAAATCCAAAAGTGGTCTTGAGTTGTCAGCCACAATTCAGGTTATTTCCTCAAATTGAAAATAGAAATCATTGTTCACGAATTCCATATTTGTGAATTCACCTACTCACTAAATTTACTTGTACCTTCCAAATCAATGGTCATAGTGCTTTCACAGTCATGGTCATTCCCAGGCATGGGCATGCACAGAGATGTATATGAGCCACCTGCACACATGCTCCCAGAGAGACAGAACAAGGCATCATGCAGCCTTCTCCTTCAGCTATCATACTAGAAACAAGTATTCTTTTCTGTTCTATTTAATGCCACTTTTTTTTTTTTTTTCAAATTTCCTTTTGGGAGGGCAATTTCACTGCTTAAAATTTTCCCCAAGCATACTTCAGAAGGGCTCTCCAGTGTTCCGAGACTCAAAAAGGCTGTGATGTGCCTTATAAAGAAAACACATGTGTTAAATAAACTTCTTTGAGGTATAGGTTATAGTGCTTTTGGCCATGAGTTTAAAGTTAGTGAATCAACATTACATATTAAATAAGGTGCTTTAAACAAAAACATACATAAAAGAAAATTATGTATTGATTGGTTTCCAAAGTGTGACCAAAGGCTGTCAGGAACCTAACCCCACAGTTACCCTAGGGGCAATGATTAGTATTCACTAATTCAGTGTTCATGATCTGAGCCACAGTCAGCTCCTGGTCTTAAGGCTGTGATTTTTGCCGGAGTCATGTATGGATGTGAGAGCTGGACTGTGGAGAAGGCTGAGCACCAAAGAATTGATCCTTTTGAACTGTGGTGTTGGAGAAGACTCTTGAGAGTCCCTTGGACTGCAAGGAGATCCAACCAGTCTATTCTGAAGGAGATCAGCCCTGAGATTTCTTTGGAAGAAATGATGCTAAAGCTGAAACTCCAGTACTTTGGCCACCTCATGCGAAGAGTTGACTCATTGGAAAAGACTCTGATGCTGGGAGAGATTGGGGGCAGGAGGAGAAGAGGACGACCAAGGATGAGATAGCTGGATGGCATCACTGACTCGATGGACGCAAGTCTGAGTGAACTCCGGGAGTTGATGATGGACAGGGAGGCCTGGCGTGCTGCAATTCATGGGGTCACAAAGAGCCGGACAGGACTGAGCAACTGAACTGAAATGAATTTAGTGTTCAAAGAAACTTAAAAATATAACTACCATAAATAACAGAAATTATTAAATAGCAATTTGATAATCTCAAGAATGGTGCTATGCAAAGGCTTCACACCTCAGATAAAAGAACAACAACAAAAATAGTCATTCAGTGTCATTTTCAGCCTCAAATTCTTATACTCAGTGAAAAACTGATTCAGATCCCATATGGTGACTCAGCGACTTCACTTTCACTTTTCACTTTAATGCATTGGAGAAGGAAATGGCAACCCACTCCAATGTTCTTACCTGGAGAATCCCAGGGATGGGGGAGCCTGGGGGGCTGCTGTCTCTGGGGTTGCACAGAGGCGGACACAACTGAAGTGACTTAGCAGCAGCAGTAGCAGCATGGTGGTTTCATTAAATAATCTTTCATAACTTTGAATCCCTCAAATGCCATGATTCTACAATTGGTCAAAGAGTTGATTCAAGCTCAGTTTCTGCTTTTATTTATTATGAAATTGGAAAAGATAACATTTTAGATCTCTTCCCAGCTCTAAAGTTCTATAATACAAGAAAAAGGTTTTCATAATACTTTACTGGAAAAATATGCATTTTTGTCATTAAGTACCATTACCATGTCTTCCCTTGTGGCTCAGCTGGTAAAGAATCCACCTGCAGTGCAGGAGACCTGGGTTCAATCCCTGGGTTGGGAAGATCCCCTGGAGAAAGGAAAGGCTACCCACTCCAGTATTCTGGCCTGGAGAATTCCATGGAATGTATAGTCCATGGGGTCACAAAGAGTCAAACATGACTTAGTGACTGAACAACAACAATGTCATTTGCAGCAACATAAATGGACCTAGAGATTATCATACTAAATGAAGTAAATCAGACAAAGATAGACAAATACCATCTGATAGCACTTATATGTGGAATCTAAAATATGACATAAACAAATACATCTACAAAACAGAAACAAATTCACAGACATAGAGAACAGACATGTTGCCCAAAAGAGAGGGAGTGGTGGAGGGAAAGATAAGGAGCTTTGGATTAGAGGATGCTAGCATATGTATCGGAGAAGGCAATGGTAACCCACTCCAGTACTCTTGCCTGGAAAATCCCATGGATGGAGGAGCCTGGTGGGCTGCAGTCCATGGAGTCGCTGAGGGTCGGACACGACTGAGCGACTTGACTTTCACATTTCACTTTCATGCATTGGAGAAGGAAATGGCAACCCACTCCAGTGTTCTTGCCTGGAGAATCCCAGGGACGGGAGAGCCTGGTGGGCTGCCATCTATGAGGTCGCACAGCATCGGATATAGCAGCAGCAGTAGCATATGTATATGCATGCCAGTATATGTAAGGTGAATCAACAACAAGATCATACTATATACCACAGGGGACTGTATTCAATACCCTGTGATAAACCACAATTGAAAATTTATATATATATGTATGTATAGCAGAATCATTTACTGTATAGCAGAAATTAACTCAACAGTGTAAATCAGCTACACCTCAATAAAGATGTTTTAAAAAGAAAAAAGAAAAGAAAGTTCATAATTTTGAGCAAAAGTATATTTAAATTTACTTATACATACTAGTGTGTCACACCAATAGTGTAAATAACCAAAGACACAACATGAATTTTAAAAGGCAAAGAAAAATGAATCAAATAGAAATCACTGTAATTTCATGAACAGCAAAAAAAATATTGACTTTCTTAACTTAGAAATAAATATTTGTAGTTACATCTCAAATGACAAGCACAAAATGAATCAAGTATCACTATCAATAAGCATTGAGTAACTGTACATAAAAGAGAAAAGTACATAACATAAAAATTAACTCAGACTGGATCATTTTCCCCCAACTGCCCCGATTCCTTTTTGCTTTGTCTGAACCAGCCTCCACCCTCTTCAACACAATGCACATCCTTAATTTATGAACTTTTGTGTTGAGCAAGTTTGACCTATCCTTATTTATGCAGGTCACTGAATACTGCAAAAACTCTGGGTGATAGACTGTTGCAGGCTTCTTATTCTCTTTGGGTCATGAACAACTTCGATGATCTGATAAAACTAAGATAGACCCTCTCCCCAGAGAGGAACTGAGCTACAAAATTTGCATTAACATACAAAATTTTCACTGATTCAAAGCCTTGAAAGGTATACATACTGAAATTCTCTAGGGAAAAGTTAATGTGAGACTTTAAGTAGGGATATAAGGGAAATGACCTAGAAAATAAACTTTCCAAATGTGTTTTTAACAACATAATCAATAAACACTGATATAAATCCAGGGATCAGGGAAATACCTTGTGATGATAGCAAGGGCAAAGCTAAGTAACCTGAATCATCAGTAACTGAAAGTAGCCTGTGAAGGTTTAATTCTTCCAATTTTTAGAAAATATGCTACAAATAAGAATTGCAATTACAACTTTTTATAAAGATTAAATTATGAAGACTTTAATCATTAAGGACTCATTTCAAATTATATCTAAAGTAGAAAGAGTTATTTTATAAAAGAACTTACTATTAGAAGTGATTGCTTCAGGATAAAATAGAATTACATTTGCTTAGCATAACTAGAACCAGTTCTATCAAACAAATTAAGCACCATTGAAAAAGAACCAGGATAAACAGCCCCCTCCATCTATTCTTCATCCCACTCTATCTCCCAGAGGATGACCCCAAAGTCACTCCACCCATATATGTGTTTTTCTCCATTATTCCCAGAACTGCTATGGGCCTCTGCTTAGTTTTTTCCTGAACTTTTGTGTATTTTTTTTTTTTTTTACAAGATCACCATTCTTTTTGAGTGGGTTCCATCAGTGTAATAAATGTGTTAAGAATGAATAAGGCAGGTCATATTTTCCTTTATTACTCTTTCACTTTATTCTTTACAACATACACACAAGTTTTTAAGTGTACACAAGGTTTTAGTGAAGCCTTGGGAGTAGGTATAGGGAATATTGAAAAAGCAAAAATTAAATTATCTTGTAAAATTACTTTTCCTGTAGTCAATGACCAGCTTTCCCAGGTAGTTCAGTGGTAAAGAATCTGTCTGCTAATGCAAGAGAACCTGAGATTGAACTCAGGTTCAATCCCTGAGTCAGGAAGATCCCCTGGAGGAGGAAATGGAGTACTCTTATCAGGAAAATCCCATGGACAGAGGATACTGGCAGGCTGTAGTCCATGGCATTGCAGAGAGTCAGATATGACTAAGTGATGAGTACACACACACAGTCAATGAGAACAGCATCTAACCAGTAAAAAGCTTTACCTTCTGTAAATATTCCCAGTTTCTAAATGTGCTTTCCAATCCTCAAGACTACCTTACTAATACTCTACCTAACATTGTTCCTTCCTTTTAATCTTTGTCTCCTTTGAGGACACCTCCCCACAAACACAATGGTTGGTTCACCATAACAGCTCATCTCCCAGGCCTGAGGGAAATGTTCTAAGGTCAGCAAGAGAAAGGCTGAGGTGGCTTTGGTGGTCATGTTCTACAGAACAATAGAGATGTGAATGTTGGTTTGAGCCTGTGCTCACTTGACATCTCTTTACCAGTATGGACTTGGATAGGCCTTGTTCCTGTAGTTGTCAACCAGATAACTGTTACATTTATCACCATACTCAACATAGCACACATACCCATCCCCCAGGTAAGGATGACTATTCCTAAGAGACAGCACTGTCTAGACCCATGAGCAAGACAGGAATGTCTCCAATTACCTGACTTGATCTTTATGGCTGCCAGCCTTATTAATAGAGAACTTCTATTTTATTTTATTCTGCAGGGCAATGTACATAATTTTAATCCCATTCCTAATCTCCAATTTTGCCCTCTCTGGTTTGAGGAGGATAAAAACAAGGCTAAAAACATAGGCTCCTTAGTTGCTATTTTCTTGATTCACAAGTTTTTATCCAATGTTCTGAAATAATCACTTTAATCACTTTCAAAGGCTTGATTTAAAATCATGAACAAGGCATCTTTCTTCGTCCCATTCACACTGTAGTCATGAGCTTGAGGGGTCATAGTGTAAGTACAAGTTCTCTTTTGATGGTATCTATTAACTGTTCATCTAAGCTTTGGAAAATACCATGATGCTGGGAAAGACTGAGGGTAGGAGGATAAAGGGGCAACAGAGGATGAGCTGTTTGGATGGTATCATTGACTCAATGGACATGAAGTGAAGTGAAGTGAAGTGAAGTGAAGTCGCTCAGTCGTGTCCGACTCTTTGTGACACCATGGACTGTAGCCTACTGGTCTCCTCCATCCATGGGATTTTCCAGGCAAGAATACTGGAGTGGGTTGCCATTTCCTTCTCCAGGGGAACTTCCCAACCCAGGAATCGAACCCGGGTCTCCTGCATTGTAGACAGACGCTTTACCATCTGAGCCACAAGGGGACATGAGTCTGAGCAAAACTCCAGGAGATAGTGAAGGACAGGGAAACCTGGCATGCTGCAGTCCATAAGGTCACAAAGAGTCGGACATGCCTGAGCAACTGAACAAGAAACAACTTTTTGTCTAGATAAAATATTATTTCTTAGGATGGACAACACAATGAACTTAGTCCCCTTAAAATGGGTACATTTTTTGTCTCTGTATTCATTGCATGCATGCTAAATCACTTCAGTTGTATCTGACTCTTTGTGACCTCATGGACTGTAGACCACCAGGATCCTCTGTCCATGGGATTTTCTGGGCAAGAATACTGGAGTGGGTTTCCATGCTCTCCTCCAGGAGATCTTCCCAACCCAGGGATCAAACCCACATCTCTTATATCTCCTGCATTGACAAGTGAGTTCTTTACCACTAGCACCACCTGGGAGACCCCCACATTCATTAGACCATCCCATTTTATATGAAAATCCACATTTTTCAATATTCTCATCTCTGAGGCACTACTTGCTTATCTTGTGTCCTCTTCCCTCTATGTGCTTGAAAAGTTTGCCATTGTCTCATCCCTCCTCAACCTCCAACTTTGCAAACAGGGGTCATTAATATAAATACAGTGATTGCCAGAATTAGCCTTATGTTACTGCTTATCTCTATAGATAAGTAAAAATATATTGGCTCATGACAAGTAAAGCAAAAGAGAATTCACTTTGTCCAATCAATTTTAAATTAAAGAAAAACCCATAATTGAGGCTAAAAAGTTAATTATTTGCATTGGTAAATATAGTAAGAAATAAAGAAACACAATCAGTTAATAGCCACTAGAAATTGCTATCATAATTTCAATGATAATGAAGGTAAGCTATTTAATTTACAGGTATATTACATGCTTAGGAAAGTTTCTTTCTCAGTAAACAGACGAAGGACAGAAACATAAACTTGAAAGCTATATAAATGAAGAAATATCAATAAATAAGAATATTGTAAATCACTGTATTAATAAAAACTCTGAGACGTCTTTCTCATATAAGCAGTTATTTCCCAAGTTCAGAAATGCCAAACTATTAACTGTGCTTTTTAATTAAACAATATCCTATAATTCATGGAAGAAAAATTGAAAACTATAATCAATTTAATGTAAATTCTAACTGCTTGACCCAAATTCTCCAAACACAATGGAAGATGATCAAAAAGTAGTCAAAATAAAAACTTAATCTCCAAATTTGAATCACTGTAACTAAATCTTCATGGAAAATATTTACCAAAAATATTGTTAAGTCAGTTTTCCATTTAGCAAAAATATTATCAAGTGAATTTCCAACTTCTAAACACTAATTATTAAAAAGTGACTTATCCATGTAAACATACAGATATTCGTGCTTAATTTTTTGGCTCTTGAATATCTTTTATTTTAAAATTGTGATTGCAATACTATATATTAATATACATTTCTAATTCAGTTATAAAATCCTGAAATACTAATTAGAAGTATAAAAAGAAGGCATAATGTATAATATCATCATTTTATTTCAAAGCAAAATTCAACTCCTATCTTTTTAAAGTAAGGAAGTGAAACATATACATATTATCTGATATAGTTAGCTTCTCATTTGCAATTAGTATGCCTTTGAACTCCACCATATTGCCAGATCCATTACATGGAGAAATTGCTGAATGACTCACCAAGTGAATAACCAGGAAACTATTAAAGGGACCTGAGGCAAATTGAATGCTCAAGCAAAATTGGAATTTGAAAGGTATTTGTCAGTTTGATTCCAGGAACATATATAAGTAAAAGGAAAGTAATTGATTGGGAGAAAGGAGCTGGAGAGAAAAAAAAGTAGCTGACATTATTCCTAATATCAATATTATTTCTGACATCAATAAATCTAAATCACTGCATTTACACTGGTATAGAAATATTGGCAAACATTGAAAAAAAAAAAAAAGGCTAGTCCTGGAAACACATAGTTAGGTATCATTGTCCTGAGAGGATGTGTGTTATGTGTTCTAATCTCAATTCCTCCAATTTGAAGATGAACTGTGTATTGAGGCATCAGACAGAATTCCATTATTTTAAACGAACTGAAAAGTCCTGATTAATTTTCCCCAAATCACTGAAGTAACAAAGTTTATCATGTTTTCAAGTCTTTGGGAACTTATTGAGTAAATTGTATCTACATTTTCTAAGCTACAGCCACTTGGATTATCTACTTTGAGGCTTAGAAAAGTTCCAGCACACCACTCAGGGACAGTGGAGCAGCTGCTGCTATAGCTGCTTGCTGTGTCAATACACTATTAAGTAAGTGGAGAGGCATGGTCACAGCCTAAGTCTAGTTTTAAAATGAGATAATAATAAAGATTTTTTCCTAATACTATTACTGATGATGTCCAAAGTTTTGTTGGCATTTTGACACTGAATTTCATCAGGAAGTTGAAAGGGATTAATTAACCCAGATAGTAAAATACATTTTAAAGCTGAAGTGAAGTGAAAGTTGCTCAGTCACGTTGCTCAGACTCTTTGTGACCCCATGGGCTGTACAGTCCATGGAATTCTCCAGGACAGAATACTGGAGTGGGTAGCCTTTCCTTTTTCCAGGGGATCTTCCCAACTCAGGAACTGAACTGGGATCTCCTGCTTTGCAGGCAGATTCTTTACCAACTGAATTATTGGGGAAGCTACATTTTAAAGCTAGATCAATTTAAAGATGATGTAATCCCTTGAATAGCAAGGAGATCAAACCAGTCAATCTTAAGGGAAATCAACCTTTCCAAATACTCATTGAAAGGACAGAAGCTGAAGCTCCATTATTTTTGTCACCTGATGTGAACAGCTGACTCATTGGAAAAGTCCCTGATGCTGGGAAAGATTGAGGGCAGAAGGAGAATAGGGCATAAAAGGGTGAGACAGCTGGATGGCATTACTGATGCAATGGACATGAACTTGGGCAAACTTCCGGAGATGGTGAGGGACAGGGAGGCCTGGCATGTTGCAGTCCATGCAGTCACAAAGAATGGGACATGAAAGGGTGACTGAACAACAACAACTCTCACAAAGTTTAAAAGTTGTAGTTTCATTATATTAGTATGAAATATCATAGCTCAGAACTATTAGATGTAATCATATAAAAAGACCATATGAAAAATCATATATTAGATCAATACATAATAAAGAAACCATCAGAAATCAAAGGGAGTCTTCTGTTTCCAGAAAGATGGAGCTGACGTTGTTTTACCTATTCCCTCAATAAGAAAAACTTTAAATCTTGGACATTATGTATAGGATAAATGTAATAAGATCCTGAAAGTTTGAGAAAAGAAGCCCAGCCAGGGTACTTGTGACCCAAGGAACAACACTGTGATGAGTCCCTTGAGGGTCATTTCTGCTTCACATATCCCATACTTAGAGATAAAGAAGGCATGCTTCCCTTCTAAGATCAAGAAAAAATCAAGAAAGAATGCCTTCTTCACTATTCTTATTAAATATAATGTTAGACTTTCTAACCACAGAACAGTAAAATAGGTAAAAGAAAGAAAAGGTACACAGCTTGGAAAGGAAGAAATAAAACTGTCCCTGTTTGCAGACGACAAGATTATTTATTTGTTGGTATGTCCCTGGTGGTCCAGTGGCTAAGACTGCATGCTCCCAGTGCAGGGGACCTGGGTTTGATCCCTGGTGAGGAAACTAGATTCTACATGCTTCAATTAAAACCTGGTGCAGCCAAATAAGTAAATAAAAATGATTATTTATGTAGAAAATCTCAAGGAATCTACAGAAACCTCTTAGAAATGATCAAGTAAATTCAGTAAGGTCACAAGATACAAGATTTTAAAAATCTTTAAAAAAATAAAATTTAACAACTTTAAAAAAATAAAATTTAAAAACAGTTTTATGTCTACATCCTAGAGTGAAGGCTGGAAAAAGGAAGAAGTCAGGAGAAACTCAAGTTAGAAAAAGAATTAGATAAGTTACTCTTCCAGTATGATGACTGCAAAGCAAAATCATGTTAAATGAAGTATGTGAGAACAAAGAAACAAAGAACAGAGATTGTGTTCTCATATCCCAGTGTAGATAAATTTCTAAAGTTGTATCAGCTTTTTGTAGCTTATCTTCAGTCCTCATATCTCCTCTATTGTCTCTGCCTCTAGTAGGGTACAAATGCAGTAGTGAAGAAATGTAGTATTTAAAGGACAAGTGAATTTTCCAATAGAATTTCAGGGAGTTACCAATGATGGTAACCTGAGAGCTAATAACAGTGTGTCTCAGGAATGTTCATACTTCTTATCATTGAGAGGAAACTGGAGGAAGTCACAGTCTAGCAGTTGGCGGGCCAATGAAAAAAGAACGGCAGTGTTTATAATTTGCATTTTGACTGTAAGTACAAGCCAATTTGGCCTAATGAAATTCCTTTTCTTTTTTTAAATTGGAGAATAATTGCTTTACAATGTCGTGTTGGTTTCTGCCATACAATGACATGAGTCACCCATAAATGAAATTCTTTTCACAGGTCGAATTACAAAAGATGGGGTAAAATATTATCTGCTCTGGCCAGGATTGAAGTGAGGCTGAGTAGTATGGGTACAGGATTGGTTGCTTTCTTTATTTAAATTGTTAATATTTTGTTCAATTTGGATCTTTTTTACATAATTTTAATCTTTTAAATATATTAATTAAAATTATTTCTCTTGAGTGCTGTTTTTTGTTGACTCCTTAAATTTAGCACCCAAGGCAGGTGCCTCACTCACCTCACCTTAGTGCAGACCCTGTCATCAGGGTGTGGGGAGCAGCCAAGACACAAATAGATTTCAGGATAGAGCCAATGGGAAAGGGTCAAAAGAAAGAAAATGAGAGAAGGAAATGAAAGGAAGCCAACAAGATTAATTGAAAACTTGAGAAGGAAATATAATGGAAGCATAATTGCCAGGTATGGAATTTCTATGCTCAATGGCAGATTTTAATACAAATCCCCATTTGTTCAGCCTCTGGAAGACAACAATGAGAACCATCATTTAATGAGGGTTTATCATCATAATTGGGCTTCCCTTATAGCTCAGTTGGTAAAGAATCCGCCTGCTGCAGGAGACCCCAATTCAATTCCTGGGTCAGAAGATCCACTGGAGAAGGGATAGGCTACCCACTCCAGTATTCTTGGGCTTCCCTTGTGACTCAACTAGTAAAGATCAGCCTGCAATGTGGGAGACCTGGGTTTGATCCCTGGGTTGGGAAGATCCCCTGGAGAAAGAAATGGCAACCCACTTCAGTATTCTTGCCTGGAGAATCTCATAGACAAAGGAGGCTGGTGGGCTACAGTCCATGGCATCGCAAAGAGTCAGGCATGACTGTGTGACTTTCACTCACTCACTATCATCATAATTAAGCCTCACTTTTACTCTATTAAATATGCATCAATAAGTTCCAGTTGTATGTATTAGGAAATTTAGGTTCAATTAAATACAGTTTCCAATGTCATGGAGTTTGTAATTGGGGAAGCGTGGTCACAGCCTATTTGAATGCAAAACTCCGCAGAGCTAGTCTCTGCCCCATACTGACATACTCACAGAGACAAGAGGGGATAAGACCCAACAGAAGTTGCAGAGTACAGGCTGAATCATAAAAATTCAGTGTTTGCCTTCTGAGAATGTCTTTCCTTCTCTCTGAATAGTGTGCATCTAGTACATGTTCCCAAACTGGGAAGAACAAATCCTTGTCTGAACTTCAGTCAGTCACAGGCCATGTATATTCAAAGACGGCAACCATCCAGTTACCCTAACACATGGGGGCAGGGGGAGGATGCAGAACACAGGGAGAAATAAAAATTGCAAAGTACCAAGGCTTACTCTAATCCCACCCCAATCAGAGGAGACTGTAAATGATCAGTATAGCATATCCAGGGAGAACGTTCCCCAGCCCATCAAAAGACTCTGAGGCTTGAGGACTTGACTCTGTTGGTTAGAGCTAACTAACCAACCTGTTAACTCTGCTGGCATAGAAAGAGGAATGCAGGACTGGAAAGTGAGACTGTGAGATGATTACAGAATGCTTTTTCTCTTTGTATTTCTATGTCTTTACATAACAATATAGCACACTGAAAGTTAAACAAGCTCCTCTGAGGCTGACCAAATGAGATTAGTAATTCATCATAGTCCCCAAAGACATTTTGGGGGTTCATCAGTCTATATAACATAAAGTGAGTGCTTCTGTAGAAATGTGATTAATTCTGAATAAACCTGTCCCTATAGTGTCAAAGGGAATTATTCAAAACATCTGCTAGAAATACCAGGATAACAGCAACAGTTGGTGCCAAAGCCTTCCAGTTTTATAGGAAAGAAGTTTAACATACATCAGTGTTTAGATAACTATTAATATAAAAACACTTAGCTATCCCACAGTGTAAAGAATAGAGAGTACAGCCTTTGTATTGTTTTAATTCAAATTTTTTATTTATGGAACAAACCAATTGAAAGGTTAACCACTCATAACACTTTGTTTTAATAGTAATTTATGGATTTAGTAGATGCTCACATCATAATAATTATATCAATTTTAAAGTTTGTTAAAAGCAAGTATACTTTGAAATTAAAAGCTAGATGGGGTTTGATATATTCTCTAAAAGATTTATATCTATCAATTCCTGATAATCCAGTTCTCTTTATAAAAAGATTGAACTTTAAAAAAGATTTTCCTCTTAAATTTACTCTAGGGGGAAGGAGTTAGAAAAGAAAAAAAAAAAAGAAGAAGAAGAAGAAGAAGAAAGCATAACCATGGGGTAACACTTATTTCAGTTTTATCCTTTTACCTCATGCTTCCACATAAGAAATCCAGAATGGCTGGCATGCCAGTAAAATTGAATGCAGACATTTTAAGGTGCTGTTCTACAAAACACAAATTTTAATAAATATCCAGCATAATCCCATAATTATCAACTCCTGGTTACAATCCCTGCCAGGAAAACAAGACTGTAGGGAAAACACTGCCATAGCCACAGTCCATAGAAATGACTAGCAGGATATCCTTAGTAGAAAAGTCACACTCTGAGAAACCAAAAATATGTAATCCCAAGGGCCACCATCACACTGTAGTCACTACAGTCATCAACCCTTGCAGTTTGGCAGTGTGTATCCCACACAGCTATATCCTATGACCCTGGTCACACTGGTATCAGAACACTAAAACATATGTAACAAGCACCGATTCTTAAGACAAAATTAGCACTATTTTAGAATTAGCTTGAGCAAGATAATCCAAGCCTGGCAGGCAAAAGAAAAGGTAGACGCACTAATTTTAAATCAACTATGGGAACATTAAGCTTCTTTCAGAACTATCCATAGAGCTTCACTTAAAATTTCACTGTCAGCCAGCTTTGATGGCTAAGGTCTGTCCAGTTTGATTTCTACTGACCTTTTGTCTCTGTTCCAGCTTCCATTTGTGCCACATCTAACAAATCACCTGATATCACATTCATCCCAATGTAGCAACTGCCTCATAGCCTGAGAACTCGGCTAATTCCATGCACTCTGCTGAGAAGTCTGAGACAGAACAGTAATGGGAGGGAGAAGAAAGGCACACAAATTAACATTTAATGCAGTGCTTTAGAGATAGCCAAGATAGTGGAATATGAAGACCTTGAACTCACCTCCTCTCACAAACAAACCAAGTTTACAACTATTTACAGGACAATCGCCTATGAGAATGATCCAAGATTAGCAGAAAAGATTTTCTACAATTAACACTTGCCAATCTTAGAGTATCCCAAAGAGACAGGAGGAACTAAGACTCTACTTGGAGATTAAACACTGGAAACAGCCATTTTGGGAGTTTATTCTACCACAATAGCACCACTACTGGTAGAAACCACTTTGGAATGTTCTCTCTAGCATATTAGTGCTGGGGCTTACACTCACCAGGAGGCAAGCACTATTCCTGAGTACCCCACCTCCAAGGGCTAAAGAGACAGCCCATAAGGACTCAATCCTGCTTCCCAAAAGGCCAGCACCAGCCCAGCACTACCCTGAAACACACAACCAATCATGCAAGAAACCTACCCTGCCCTCTAGCAGACCAAAAGCCTCATGGCAAAGTGGGCAGAGGCCAGTCCCACACACAGTAGTCACCCCTGCTACTAAAGAAGAGTGCACATAGTCCATATAGGGAGCATTGCTAGAGCATACAGCTCTGGTGACAAAGGGGAGCATGCTTCTGGAGGTCCTCTATGATATCTTTTATATAAGGCTTCTCCAATATTAGCAATCACAGTCATCCTACCTAACACAGAGAAAGCAACAGAGAGAACTGGGGAAAATGAAGAGACAGGAATATGTTCCAAGCAATCTACAAGAGTACAAGATAATGATCACAAACATGCTTACCAAACATTTGAGAAGGATATTGAGATATTGAAGATATGTTTGAGAATAAATATTGAGATGAACACAGTGAGGATTTCAACAAATATGCAAAAATATAAATAAGAACCAAACAGAGCAAAAGAATGCAATCACCGAAATAATATACTAGAAGAAATCAACAATAGATTAAATGATATGAAGGAATGGGTCAGAGAACTGGAAGACATAGTCATGGAAATCATCAAGTGAGACAGAAAAGAAGAAAAGAAAAATTAATGAGGATAATTTAAGAGACCTTTGAGACAGCATCAAGCATTTTAATATTTCCATTTTATGGACTTTGGAAGGTGAAGAAAGAAAGAGGCAGAGAACTTATTTGAAGAAATAATATCTTTAAAATTATCCAACCTGAGGGAGAAAACAAACATCCATGTACAGAAAGCACTGAGGGACAGAAAGCACTGAGGGACACAAAGAAGATGAATCCAAAAAGGTCCACATCAAGACACAATATAATTAAAAAGACAAAAATTAAAGATAAAGTAAAAATCTTAAAATCAACAAGAGAAAAGTCAACTAGTTATATACAAGAGAACTCTTGAAAGGCCATCAACTGACTTTTTAGCAGAAACTCTAAAGGCCAGAAAGAAGTAGAACAATATATTCAAAGTAATGAAAGGAAAAAGAACTACAACCAAAAATACTCTACGCAGCAAAGCTATGATACATATTTGAAGGAGAAATAAGAGTTTTACATATAAGCTAAAGTTAAAACCATACAGCATCACTAAACTGGTCTTAAATGAAATGGTAAATGAAGTTCTCCAAATATTCCTACCAAAAGGCACAGAGTGGCTGAATAGACAGAAAAACAATACCCATATATAAGCTGCCTGCAAAGAACTCATTTCAGAAACAATCACATGCACACAGACTGAAAGTGAAAGGATGAAAAAAGGTATTCCGTGCAAATGAAAGTCAAAAGAAAGCTGAAATAGCAATACTTATTTCAGACAATTAGGCTTTAAAATGAAGAATGTTATAAGAGACAAAGACATAATAATAAAGGGATCATTTGAAAAAGAAGATAAAACAATTATAAATATATATGCACCCAAAGTGGTTGTTGCTCAGTCACTAAGTCATGTCCAACACTTGGTGACCCCATACATTGTGGCACACCAGGCTCCTCTGTCCTCCATATCTCCTGGAGTTTGTCTAAATTTATATTCATTGAGTTGGTGATGCCATCTAACCATTTCATCCTCTGCCCTCCCCTTCTCCTATTGCCTTCAGTCTTTTCCAGCACTAGTCTTTTCCAATAATCTCTTCACATTAGGTGGTCAAAATATTGGAATTTCAGCTTCAACAACACACCTTCCAATTAATATTTATGGTTGATTTCCTTTAGAATTGATTGGTTTGATCTCCATGCACTCCGAGGGACTCTCAAGAGTCTTCTTCAGCTCACAAAAGCATCAGTTAAAATCTGTTACTGCTTCCACTTTCTCCCTTTCTATTTGCCATAAAGTGATGGGACTGGATGCCAAGATTTTAGCTTTTTAATGTTGAGTTTCAGGCCAACTTTTTCACTCTCCTCCGTCACTTTCATCAAGAGGCTCTTTAGATCTTCTTCTCTTTCTGCCATAAGGGTGGTGTCATCTACATATCTGAAATTATTGATAATTCTCCCAGCAATCTTGATTCCAGCTTGTGCTTAATCCAGCCCAACATTTCTCATGATAAACAGGGTGACAATATACAGCCTTGACGTATTCTTTTCCCAATTTGGAACCAGTCCATTGTTCCATGTCCGGTTGTAACTTGCTTCTTGATCTGCATGCAGATTTCTCAGGAGGTAGATCAGGTGGTCCGATATTCCCATCTCTTAAAGAATTTTCCATAGTTTGTTGTGATCTGCACAGTCAAAGGCTTTCAAGTGGTAAATGAAGCAGAAGCAGATGTTTTCTTAGAATTCTCTTGCTTTTTCAAAATTCCAAAGGATGTTGGCAATTTGCTCTCTGGTTTCTTTGCCTTTTCTAAATCAAGCTGAAACATCTGGAAGTTCTCAGCTCATGTACTGTTGAAGCTTAACTTGGAGAATTTTGAGCATTACTTTGCTAGCATGTGAGATGAGTGCAATTGTGCAGTAGTTTGAACATTCTTTGGCATTTCCTTTCTTTGGAGTTGGAATGAAAACTGACCTTTTCCAGTCCTGTGGCTACTGCTGAGTTTTCCAAATTTGCTGGCATATTGAGTCCAGCACTTTCACAGCATCATCTTTCAGGATTTTAAATAGCTCAACTGGAATTCCACCATCTCCACTAGCTTTATTCATAGTGATGTTTTCGAAGGCCCACTTGACTTCACATTCCAGGATGTCTAGCTTTAGGTGAGTGATTACACCATCATGTTTATCTTGGTCATGAAGATCTTTTTTGTACAGTTCTTCTGTGTATTATTTCCACCTCTTCTTAATATCTTCTGCTTCTTTTAGGTCCATACCACTTCTGTCCTTTATTGTGCCCATCTTTGTATACACTTGTATCAGTAAAATAAAATACCTTGGAATAAACCTAACTAAGAAGGTAAAGAATCTGTACTCAGAAAACTATATTACACTTAATGGAAGAACTGAAGACACATGTGGCTTTGGTGGTATATCAGTGAGCATAGTTGCCTTCCAAAGAAATTGAAGATGTCACAAACAAATACGAAGACATACCATCACATAGCTTTGAGGAGTTAACATTATTAAAATAATTTTACAACCCAAAGCAATCTACAGAATCAGTACAATCCTTATCAAAATGCAAATGGTGTTTTCCCAGAACTATAACTAATAATTCTAAAATTTGAATGGAAACAAAAGATTCAGAATAGCCAAAACAATCAAGAAAGAAGAAAAAACCTAAAGATAACATTCCTCTTGCTTTCAAACTATACTGAAAAGCTACAGTTATCAAAACAGTACAGTTCTGGCACAAAATGGACATATCAATCAATGGAACTGATTAGAAAGCCCCTCCCATAAAAATCTATATATATGTGCATGCTAAGTTGCTTCAGTCATGTTCTACTTTGTGACCCCATGAATTGTAGCCTGACAGGCTCCTCTGTCCATGGGATTCTCCAGGCAAAAATACTGGAGTGGATTGCCATTCCCTTCTCCAGGGGGTCTTCCTGAACCAAGGGTCGAACCCAAATCTCCTACCTCTCCTGCATTGGCAGGCAGTTTCTTTACCACTGGTAACACCTGGGAAGCCACAATATTAAGCACATATTAAGAGTATACCCCAATATTAAGAGTATACTGTGCATGCATGTTAAGTCATTTCAGCTGTGTTCTGACTCTTTGTGACCCTATGGATTGTATAGCATGCCAGTCTCCAATGTCCATGGAATTCTCCCTGCAACAATACTGAAACAGATAGTCATGCCCTCTTCTAGGGGATCTTCCCAACCCAGGGATTGAATCCCTGTCTCTTATGTCTCCTACATTGGCAAGCAGGTTCTTTACCACTAGTGCCAGTCATATTGTCATTTAATCTACAACAAAGAAAGTAAGACTATACAATGGGGAAAAGACACCCCTTTCAATGAATATGTTGGGAAAATGGTCAGTTACATACGCAAACTGGACTACTTTCTCACACCATATAAAATTAAAACCAAAATGCATTAAGGATTTAAATGTAACACCTAAAACCATAAACATAATAATTACAACACAAGAGAAGACTCTACACATGAACATCACCAGATGGTCGATACTGAAATCAGATTGATTATATTCTTTGCAACCAAAGGCAGAGAAGTGCTATACAGTCAGCAAAAACAAGACTGGGAGCTGACTATGGCTCAGATTATGAACTCCTTATTGCCAAATTCAGATTGAAATGAAGAAAGTGGAGAAAACCATTAGACAATTCAAGTATAACCCTAATTAAATCCCTTATGACTATACAGTGGAAGTCAGAAATATATTTAAGGGACTGGATCTGACAGACAAAGTGCCTGATGAGCTATGGATGGAAGTTCGTGACATTGTACACGAGACAGGAATCAAGACCACCCCCACGAAGAAGAAATATGAAAAAGCAAAAGGGCTGTCTGAGGAGGCCTTACAAATAGCTGTGAAAAGAAAGGACGCAAAAAGCAAAGGAAAAAAGGAAAGATATAACCATTTGAATGCAGAGTTCCAAAGAATAGCAATGAGAGATAAGAAAGCCTTCCTCAGCGATCAATGCAAAAAAATAGAAGAAAAAAATAGAATGGGAAAGACTAGAGATCTCTTAAGAAAATTAGAGGTATCAAGGGAACATTTCATGCAAACTGGGCTCAATAAAGGACAGAAATGGTATGGACCTAACAAAAGCAGAAGATATTAAAAAGAGGCAGCCGAAATACACAGAAAAACTCTACAAAAAAAAGATCTTCATGATCCAGATAATCATCATGCTGTGCTCACTCACCTAGAGCTAGACATCCTAGGATGTAAAGTCAAGTGGGCCCTAGGAAGCATCACTATGAACAAAGCTAGTGGAGGTGATGGAATTCCAATTGAGCTGTTTCAAATCCTGAAAGACGATGCTGTGAAAGTGCTTCACTCAATATGCCAGCAAATTTAAAAAACTCAGCAGTGGCCACAGGACTGGAAAAGGTCAGTTTTCATTGCAATCCTAAAGAAAGGCAATGCCAAAGAATGCTCAGACTACCGCATAATTGCACTCATCTCACATGCTAGTAAAGTAATGCTCAAAATTCTCCAAGCCACACTTCAGCAATATGTGAACTGTGAACTTCCAAATATTCAAGTTGGTTTGAGAAAAGGCAGAGGAACCAGAGATCAAATTTCCAACATCTGCCAGATCTTTGAAAAAGCAAGAGAGTTCCAGAAATACATCTATTTCTACTTTATTGACTATGCCAAAGCCTTTGACTGTGTGGATCACAATAAACTATGGAAAATTCTGAAAGAGATAGGAATACCAGACCACCTGACCTGCCTCTTGAGAAGCCTATATGCAGGTCAGGAAACAACAGTTAGAACTGGACATGGAACAACAACTTGTTTCCAATAGGAAAAGGAGTATGTCAAGGCTGTATATTGTCACCCTGCTTATTTAACTTATATGCAGAGTACATCATGAGAAACACTGGACTGGAAGAAACACAAGCTGGAATCAAGATTGCTGGGAGAAATATCAATAACCTCAGATATTCAGATGACACCACCCTTGTGGCAGAAAGTGAAGAGGAACTAAAAGTGAAAGAGGAGAGTGAAAAAGTTGGCTTAAAGCTCAACATTCATGAAACTAAGGTCATGGCATCCAGTCCCATCACTTCATGGGAAATAGATTGGGAAACAGTGGAAACAGAGTCAGACTTTATTTTGGGGGGCTCCGAAATCACTGCAGATGATGACTGCAGCCATGAAATTAAAAGACGCTTACTCCTTGGAAGAAAAGTTATGACGAGCCTAGATAGCATATTGAAAAGCAGAGACATTACTTTGCCAACAAAGGTCCATCTAGTCAAGGCTATGGTTTTTCCTGTGGTCATGTATGGATGGGAGAGTTGGACTGTGAAGAAAGCTGAGCATCGAAGAATTGATGCTTTTGAACTGTGGTGTTGGAGAAGACTCTTGAGAGTCCCTTGGACAGCAAGGAGATCCAACCAGTCCATTCTGAAGGTCAGCCCTGGGATTTCTTTGGAAGGAATGATGCTGAAGCTGAACCTCCAATACTTTGGCCACCTCATGGGAAGAGTTGACTTTGGAAAAGACTTTGATGCTGGGAAGGATTGGGGGCAGGAGAAGAAGGGGACAGCAGGGGATGAGATGGCTGGATGGCATCATTGACTTAATGGACATGAGTCTGAGTGATCTCTGGGAGTTATTAATGGACAGGGAGGCCTGGCCTGCTCCATTCATGGGGTTGCAAAGAGTCAGACACGATTGAGCGACTGAACTGAAATGAACTGATTCATACTAAGCAAACAAGTAAAATCAAATATGTCATAAACTTTTTGTTAGGCAAAAATTCATAAGCTTTCTAAAATATATATATAATACATATTATTTACATATGTGTATTTAAGCTTTTCTACTTCACTGGATAAAGGCTTGAGAAAGAACATCAGAAAATGGAGAAAATGGAAGACATAAACTAAATGAAATGGGAGCTGCTGCTGCTGCTAAGTCGCTTAAGTCGTGTCCAACTCTGTGAGGTCCCATAGATGGCAGCCCACCAGGATCCCCCGTCCCTGGGATTCTCCAGGCAAGAATACAGGAGTGGGTTGCCATTTCCTTCTTAAATGCATGAAAGTGAAAAATGAAGGTGAAGTTGGAGCACTGAATATGAAATAGAAAAATTGAAACAAGCTAGATAAAAGTAAAACATTCGCATACAGCATTTTTTCATGTTTTTGTTAGGCATAAGTATGTCTTCTTGGAGAAATGTCTGTTTAGTTCTTTGGCTCATTTTAAAAATATGGAATGCTTCATAAATTTGCTTGTCATCCTTGCACAGGGGCCATGCTAATCTTCTCTGTATCATTCCAATTTTAGTATATGTGTTGCCAAAGTCAGAATGGTTGCTATCAAAAGTCTACATACAGTAAACGCTGAAGAGGGTGTGGAGAAAAGGGAACCCTCTTACACGTTGGTGGGAATGCAAACTAGTACAGCCACTATGGAGAACGGGGTGGAGATTCCTTAAAAAACTGGAAATAGAACTTCCATATGACCTAGCAATCCCACTGCTGGGCATATACACCAAGGAAACCAGAATTGAAAGAGATACCTGTACCCCAATGTTCACTGCAGCACTGTCTACAATAGTCAGGACATGGAAGTAACCTCAATGTCCATCAGCAGACAAATGGATAAGAAAGCTGTGATTCATATACACAATGGAATATTATTCAGCCATTAAAAAGAATGCATTTGATTCAGTTATAATGAGGTGGATGAAACTGGAGCCTATTATAAAGACTGAAATAAGTCAAAGAGAAAAATACCAATACTGTACACTAATGCATATATATGGAATTTAGAGAGATGGAAATGATTACCCTATATGTGAGATAGCAAAAGAGACACAGATGTAAAGAACAGACTGTTGGACTCCGTGGGAGAAGGCGAGGGTGGGGTGATTTGAGAGAATAGCATTGAAACATGTATATTATGTGAAATAGATCACCAGTCCAGGTTTGATGCATGAGACAGGGTGCTCAGGGCTGGTGCACTGTGATGACCCTGAGCGATGGGAAGGAGAGGGAGGTGGGAGGGGTTTCAGGACGTACATGTGCATGTACACATGTATACCCATGGCTGATTCATGTAAATGAATGGCAAAAAAACCACTACAATATTGTAAAGTAATTAGCCTCCAATTAAAATGAATAAATTAATTTTAAAAAATCCTCATATAGTCCAGCTGTTTATAAACATGGCTGCTCATTAGAAACAAATCTGGAGAGCTGGTGGGATAAAAGCAATACCCAGGCATTTTTATTTTTCAAAAATTTCCAAGATAATTCTGATATGCTTCTGGATTTTTAAAAGTGATTACAGGTGTTTCTATTAAATAGTAGTTTTGATGATAGAGAATTCTATTATCTTTTTCTGTTGACAAATCATGATACAATGGTATCAGGTAATAGTTACATAATCACAATAGTAAAAGATGTTTATCAATTTTCACAAACAACATTCAGACAAAAAATAAAAGATAATTACAGTTGCAAGCCATAATGGAAATATGATTAACCTAATAATATAAAATAATTACATACAATTTGGTGGGGATCAAACAGAGTGATGTAGTAAGTGGAAGTGCATACATGCACATATTTTCATCTGCTTAGTCAGTCTGTCTTTTGGTTGGTGCATTTAATCCATCTACATTTAAAGTAATTATCAATATGTATGATCCTATAACCGGTTTCTTAGTTGTTTAGGATTTATTTTCTGTAGGTAGGGCTTTTCCTTCTCTTGTTTCCTGCCTAGAGAAGTACATTTAGAATTTGTTGTAGAATTTGTTTGGTGGTGCTGAATTCTCTTAACTTTTGCCTGTCTGGAAATCTTTTGATTTCTCCATCAAATCTGAAGGAGAGTTGCTGGGTAGAGTATTCTTGGTTGTAGGATCTTCGCTTTCATCACTTTATTTATTATTTTATGTATTTATTGCTTCGTTTGACTTTCATTTATTTTGTTTGTTTTTTTTTGTTTGTTTTTGTTATTTTTTTATTTTAATTGGAGGCTAATTACTTTACAATTAAAATAAAAAATAATAAATAATACATTCAAATGAATCAGCCATGGGTGTATATGTGTTCCCCATCCTGACTCTCCCTCCCACCTCCCTCCCAACCCCATCTCTCAGGGTCATCCCAGTGCACCAGCCCTGAGCACCCTGTCTCATGCATCAAACCTGGACTGATGATCTATTTCACATATGATAATATACATGTTTCAATGCTATTCTCTCAAATCATCTTGCCCTCATTTTCTCCCACAGAGTCCAACAGTCTGTTCTTTTTACATCTGTGTCTCTTCTGCTGTCTCGCATATGGGTCATCATTACCATCTTTCTAAACCACTGTATTAGTGGTTTTCTTTCTGACTTATTTCGTTCTGTATAATAGGCTCCAGTTTCATCCACCTCATTAGAACTGAATCAAATGCAGTCTTTTTAATGGCTAAAAAATATTCCATTGTGTATATGTATCACAGCTTTCTTATCCATTCATCTGGCAATGGACATCTAGGTTGCTTCCATGTCCTGGCTATTGTAAACAGTGCTGTGATGAACATTGGGGTACACATGTCTCTTTCAGTTCTGGTTTCCTCGGCGTGTATGCCCAGAAGTGGGATTTCTGGGTCATATGGAAGTTCTATTTCCAGCTTTTTAAGAAATCTCCACATTGTTCTCCATAGCGGTGTACTAGTTTGCATTCCCACCAAAAGTGTAAGAGGGTTCCCTTTTCTCCACACCCTCTCCAGCATTTATTGCTTGTAGACTTTTGGATAGCAGCCATTCTGACCAGAGTGAGATGGTACCTCATTGTGGTTTTGATTTGCATTTCTCTGATAATGAGTGATGTTGAGCATCTTTTCATGTGTTTGTTAGCTATCTGTAGGTCTTCTTTGGAGAGATGTCTGTTTAGTTCTTTGGCCCATTTTTTGATTGGGTCTTTTATTTTTCTGGAATTGAGCTGCTGGAGCTGCTTGTATATTTTTGAGATTAATTCTTTGTCAGTTGCTTAATTTGCTATTATTTACTCCCATTATGAAGGCTGTCTTTTCACTTTGCTTATAGTTTCCTTCACTATGCAAAAGCTTTTACGTTTATTTAGGTCACACTTGTTTATTTTTGCTTTTATTTCCATTACTCTGAGAGGTGAGTCATAGACGATTCTGCTGTGATGTATGTCAGAGAATGTTTTGCCTATGTTTTCCTCTAGGATTTTTATGTTTTCTGGGCTTATATTGAGGTCTTTAATCCATTTGTAGTTTATTTTTGTGTATGGTGTTAGAAAGTGTTCTAGTTTCATTCTTCTACAAGTGGTTGACCAATTTTCCCAGCACCACTTGTTAAAGAGATTGTCTTTACTCCATTGTATATTCTTGCCTCATTTGTCAAAGACGAGGTGTCCATAGGTGCATGGATTTATCTCTGAGCTCTCTATTTTGTTTCATTGATCTATATTTCTGTCTTTGTGCAGTACCATACTATCTTGATGACGGTAGCTTTGTAGTATAGCCTGAAGTCAGGCAGGTTGATTCCTCCAGTTCTGTTCTTCTTTCTTAAGATTGCTTTAGCTATTTGAGGTTTTCTGTAATTCCACGCAAATTGTGAAATTATTTGTTCTACTTCTCTGAAAAATACCATTGGTAGTTTGATAGGGATTGCATTGAATTTATAGATTGCTTTGGGTAGTATACTCATTTTCGCTATATTGATTCTTCTGATACATGAACATGGTATATTTCTCCATCTATTTGTGTCATCTTTGATTTCTTTCATCAGTGTTTTATAGCTATATATATATATATATATATGTCTTTTGTTTCTTTAGGTAGATTTATTCCTAAGTATTGCATTCTTTTCTTTGCAATGTCATCACTTTAAATATATCATGCCATTCCCTTCTGAGAAGGGAGTTCTCAGAGTTGTAGAGTTTTAGAGTTTCTGTTGAGAAATAAGCTGATAGGCTAATAGGAGTTTCCTTGTATGTTGTCTTTTTTTCCCCTTTTGCTTTTAATATTTTATCTCTCTCTTTAATTTTTGTTAGTTTGATTATTATGTGTCTTGGTGTGTTCTTCCTTAGGTTTTTCCTGCCTGGGATTCTCTGTGCTTCCTGGACTTGGTTGACTATTTCCTTTTCCAAGTTATAGAATTTTTCAGCTATTATCTTTTTAAACATTTTCTAAGGTCCTTTTTCTCTCTCTTCTCCTTCTGGGACCCTTCTAAGGTGAATGTTGGTGCATTTAATCTTGTCCCAGAAGCCTCTTAGGCTGTCTTCATTTCTTTTTATTTATTTTTTTCTATATTTTGTTCTGTGGCAGTGATTTCCAACATTCTGTCCTCCAGGTCATTTATACATTCTTCTGCTTCAATTATTCTGCTATGGATTCCTTCTAATGTATTATTCTTCTCTGTTTCTTTGTTCTTTAGTTCCTCTAGGTCATTAGTAAACAGTTCTTGCATCTTATCAACCTTTGCCTCCATTCTTTTCCTGAGATCCTGGATTATCTTCACTATCATTCTGAATTATTTTTCTGGGAGGGTGCCGATCTCCACTTCATTTAGTTGTTTTTCTGGGATTTATCATGTCCCTTCATCTGGGATATAACTTTCTGCTTTTTCATGATGATTAACTTTCATGTTAACTGACTTTCTGAAAAAAACCCTATAACCAACAAAGACAGCACATTAAAAATCAGAAACATTACTTTGCCTACAAAGCTCCATCTAGTCAAAGCTATGGCTTTTCCAGTAGTCATGTATGGATGTGAGAGTTGGACTATAAAGAAAGCTGAGCACTGAAGAACTGATGCTTTTGAACTGTGATGTTGGAGAAGACTCTTGAATCCCATGGACTACACGAAGATCAAACCAGCCAATCCTAAAGGAAATCAGTCCTGAATATTCATTGCAAGGACTGATGCTGAAGCTGAAATTCCAATACTTTGGCCACCTGATTAAAAAAAACTGACTCACTGGAAAAGACTCTGATGCTGGGAAAGATTGAAGGCAAGAGGATAAGGGGACAACAGAGGATGAGACGGTTGGATGGCATCACCAACTCGATGGACATGAGTTGAAGAAAGCTCCGAGAGTTGGTGATGGACTGGGAAGCCTGGAGTTCTGCAGTCCATGGGGTTCCAAAGAGTTGGACACTACTGAGTGACTGAACTGAGCTTTCTGTAATGTGGCTTTTGTTTTAGCCTCTGTGGGGCTGTGCTTCTGCTTGGTTCTCTGTCTGTCCCCTGATGGAGGAGGCTAGGATGCTTGTGTAAGCTTCCTGATGGGAGGTACTGGTAATAGGGAAAACTAGGTCTTGCTCTGGTGAGCAGGGCCTTGCTCAGTAAAGCTATAATCCAATTTTCTGCTGATGGGTGGGCTTGCACTCTCTACCTGGTAGGGTTTTTGTTTGTTTGTTTGTTTGTTTTGTTTTGTTTTGGCCTGAGGCAACCCAGCCCTCAGGTCTACAGGCTCTGTGATAGGGTTAATGGTGACCTCCAAGGTGGTTAACACCAAGCGGGGGCCTTTCAGGACTGCAGCTGCCAGTGTCCCTGTCCCTGTGGTGGGACCCTTCTAACCCACACCTTCACAGGAAACTTTCCAACACTGGCAGATAGTTTTTGCCATCTTCTGTGGGGTCATTGCTCCTTTCCTTTGCACCTTGGTACACACAAAATTTTGTTTGTGCCCTCCAAGACTGGAATATCTGTTTCCCCTACTTTGTGGAAGTCTTATAAGAAAATACTGCTGGCCTTCAAAGTCAGATCCCTGGGGATTCCCAATCCTTTTGTCAGATCTTAAGGCTCAAAGCCTGATGTGGGGTTCAGAACCTTCACAACAGTGGGAGCTCTTTGGTATTGTTTTTCTCCAGTTTTTGGGTCACCCACCTGGCAGGAATGGGATTTAATTTTACCATGATTTTTCCCCTCCTACCATCTCACTATGGCTTCTTCTTTGTCTTTTGATATGGGAGTATCTTTTGTTGGTTCCAGCATTCTCCTGTTGATGGTTGTTAAACAGCTAGTTGTGTTTTTGGTGCTCTCGCAGGAGGAGATGAGTGCATGTCCTTCTAGTCCGCCATTTTGAACCAGAAGTTATTTTTTCAAATACTTATATTTGGGGATGCTGTATGCATTTTCTCATTCAAGAGTGCAGACTTCAGCAGGGAATAATGTTACATAGAGGGCAAGCTTCAAAGGCAAATTGAATTCTATGGCATTTTTGTAACTGAGACTGTACAGTGTATTTCTAAGTGCCCAAAACAAGGGCAATATAAGAAGGAAGACCTGCATAGGTTAAAGCCACAAGTAGGTAGAAGACTCAGAAATTCTGTGAGGCTGACCATTTTTCCCCCTCGTGTTGATACTTGTATTCCCAGCCTACAAACCCAACTTTGGATCTGAAAGTTTACCAACCAAGCTTTTTTCCTTGAATGTCTACTATTCTCAGAATGGTTTCCAGGACCTGCCCCTGTGTTCATTCACCATTGACTGTCTTAGGCAACAGTGCACCTCTGCTTAGGTTAGTCTCACTATAGACTTGACAGGACCTAGGATCCTGAGTACTATTTTTCTTCCTCACAATATTCCCAAATAATGGCACTGGATTCCTGATAGCATTTTTGTACCCATACCAGTAGATGCCTTTTTTCTCTCTAGGCCATATTTAAAACAAATTATTCACCCTTGATTGCTGCCCAAGTAACAGTGACAATATGGAGTATCCCCTTGTTCCCTGAAGATTTCTGAAGGAAGCTAAAACTCAGAGAGGATTTGAAAAGCATTAAAATGTATTTATCTCTGTCAGTTCAAATGTACTGAAAGAAAGAGAACATTTATGTCCAAGACTACTTCAGGTAAAACTCAAATTCTTTGATCTCTCTAAAGTTTTCACTTCTGTGTGAGAAACCATGCTGTCTTTCATAAACCCATAAGAGATTTAGAATGCTGTAGTCCTTGCAAGCAATCCCAAAATGCTTTAATACTATTTTTTGCATTTTTTCTTCAGTGGCAATTCAGAATGGATTATAATGAATCAATGCTTCCAACTGCTTCACAAAATATGTCTTTAGAAGAAATCAAAATTATTTCTATGTTTCTCTATAGGCCTGGAAAAAAAATCTTATGGGTCCATAATAGGCAGTTTTCTGACAAGAAAGTAAATCCACAATGAAATCATCCTAGATAAATAACTTTCATCTTCATATAAAGACACATAAAAGAGGAAATACCACAGACTTCTTTAGTTACCCCAAATGTTAACAAGTTTTAATCCTTACAAAACTTGGATCAACCCTTGAAAATTTGATTTATAAGTGTGATGGTTAGTTTTATGTGTCAACCGGTACTCTTGCCTGGAAAATCCCATGGATGGACGAGCCTGGTAGGCTGCAGTCCATAGGGTCGCTGAGTCAGACAAGACTGAGCAACTTCACTTTCACTTTTCACTCTCATACACTGGAGAAGGAAATGGCAACCCACTCCAGTGTTCTTCTCTGGAGAATCCCAGGGACGGGGAGCCTGGTGGGCTGCTGTCTATGGGGTCATGCAGAGTCAGACACGACTGAAGTGACTCAGCAGCAGCAGCAGCAGCAGCAACTTAACTAGGCCACAGGTATTTGATCAAACATTATTCTGTGTATTTCTGTGAAGATATTTTGGGAGGCAATTAACATTCAAATTGATAGACTGAAAAGCAGTTTGCTCTCGTTAAAGTAGGTAGGCCTTTTGTAATTAAGAACAATAGAAAAGCTTACCCCCAATTAAGAGAGAATTCTCCTGCTTTTCAGACTTTGAGCTGAGACAACAGCTCTTCTTAGTTCTACAGAAATCTGCTGGCCTTCAGACTTGAACTGGGTATCAGCTCTGACAAGGTTGAGCTTGCCAGCCTCCACAGCTGCATGAACCAATTTCACATATATATATAAAGTCAAGTGGGTCTTAAGAAGTGTTACTACAAACAAAGCTAGTGAAGGTAAGGAATTGCAGCCGAGCTATTTCAAATCCTAAAAGATGATGCTGTGAAATTGCTGCACTCAATTTGCCAGCAAATATGGAGAACTCAGCAGGGGGCACAGGACTGGAAGAAGTCAATTTTTATTCCAATCCCAAAGAAGGGCAATGCCAAAGAATGTTCAAACTACTGCACAATTGGATTCATCTCACATGCTAGTAAGCTCACGCTCAAAATCTTTCAAATTAGACTTCAACAGTACATGAACAGAGAACTTCCAGATGTACCAGCTGGATTTTAAAAAGGCAGAGGAACCAGAGATCATACTACCAACAACCTTTGAATCATAGAAAATGCAAAAGAATTCCAGGAAAATATCCCTTTCAGCTTGATTGACTACATGAAAGCCTTTGACTTTGTGGATAACAACAAACTGTGGAATATTCTTAAAGAGATGGAAATACCAGAACACCTTACCTGCCTCCTGAAAAACCTATATACAGGTCAAGAAGCAACAGTTAGAACTGGACAGGGAACAACAGACTGGTTCCAAATAAGAAAAGGAGTACATCAAGGCTGTATATTGTCACCCTGCTTATTTAACTTATATGCAGAATACATCATGCAAAATGCTGGACTAGATGAAGTGCAAGCTGGAACCAAGATTTCTGGGAGAAATATCAATAACCTCAGATATGCAAATGATACCACCCTAATGGCAGAAAGTAAAGAGCAACTGAAGTGCCTCTTGATGATAGTGAAACAGGAGAGTGAAAAGCTGGCTTAAAACTCAACATTCAAAGAAATAAGATCCTGGCATCTGGTCCCATCACTTCAGGGGAGAAAATGGAAACTGTGACAGATTTTATTTTCTTGGACTCCAAATTCACTGTGGATGGTGTCTGCAGCCACAAAACTAAAAGACACTTGCTCCTGGGGAGAAAAGCTCTGGCAAACCTAGACAATGTATTGAAAAGCAGAGATATCACTTTACCAACAATAATCTGCATAGTCAAAACTATGTTTTTCCAGTAGTCATGTATGGATGTGAGAGTTGGACCATAAAGAAGGTCAAGCACTGAAGAACTGATGCTTTTGAACTGCGGCATTTGAGAAGACTCTTGAGAGTGGACAGCAAGAAATTCAAACCAGTTAATCCTAATGGAAATCAACCCTGAATATTCATTGGAAGAAATGAGGCTGAAGCTGACATGTCAATACTTTGGCCACCTGATGCAAAGAGCCGACTCATTAGAAAAGACTCAGATGCTAGAAGAGATTGAAGGCAGAAGGAGAAGGGGATGACAGAGGATGAGGTGGTTGGATGGCATCATCGACTCAATGAACATGAGTTTGAGTAAATTCCAGGAGTTGGTAATGGACAGGGTAGCCTGGCTTGCTGCAGTCCATGGGATTGCAAAGAGTCAGACACAACTGAGCAACTGAACAATGATAGGTATCTACAGATAGAGATTGATAGATAGAGACACAGATTGATAGACAAATAGATATGTATAATAGAGATAGAGATATTCGGTTTGTTCTGTTCCTGTAGAGAATTCTGACTAATATAGGAGGGTAAACAGAATGAATTCAACTTCAGACATGTTGAATTTGTGGCTTCTCTGAGATATTTTATATACTTAAAATATGTCTCGAACTATTAAGTGTACTTTTTGAACCAAAAAACTATCATACATGAATACCAAAATTCCAAAACATTGTTCTACCAAAATATAAGTTTATTTTTTCTAAACTTGGGATGGGCATAATGTTATAAAACCATAGTATTTACTTTAGTTGAAGGTCAAAGGACCTTCACAGACCCTTTTGAATATCTCATGGAAGCCATATCCTCCATCAAGAAAGAAACAAATAGACAACCAACTTTCAGAAAACACAGCACTGAAGCCCACAGGTTCTAGGCTGGCAGGAAGATCACTGCAGTCCAAAAAACATAATGTGGAAATAATAAAAAGCTAACTAAAACTCAAGGTCATTTGAAAGCTTTCAAAGCAACAGCAATAACATATTTTAACACATTTAATAGAACATTTGGATCACATAGAAATATCTAATAATGTTAACATAAATATAATTTTAACTTGAATAAAATACAGCTGCTGCTGCTACTGCTGCTAAATACAGCTGAGTGCTAGGTAACTACTACATGACATTGCTAGGCCTCATATGCATGACTTTAGACCAGAGTTTGCAAACTCCAACCATACGAGGGAAGTGATACATTTGGACTAGCCTCCAGTCAGAGTAACTAATGGGAAAAGACGTCAAATCAGTAGCAAGAAGCAGCTCACCTCAATGACAATGAGGCTGTGAGAATCCAACAATGCATGTGACCTAAAAAAAAGAGCGGGTTGCTATTCTTACCATTAAGACAATTTTCCCACATTTAGTTCCCATGCAGAAAGCAAAATAAATGTGAGGATGACAAGAGAGGACTGACATTAACATTCTTTCTATCTTTGATTCTGTTCAAGTCAGTTTCCCCTTGCCAGCATGTGACCTCTGGCTGGGGAAGACGAAATAATAGTATGGTCTGTCTGTTGTTTACACCAGGTGAACCAGGTGAGTGATAATTGCTTATTCTAGGATATAGACACTTTATTTTCCTCTGTCACAAAGAGGTAATATTTCAGAAAACTGTACTTCAGTGAAATACACAGTATATTTTGACATTTGAGAATCACGGCTTTTCTCTACAAGAATATAGATAATATCCTCTCAAGTGTTTTGGCAGTTGTGTAATCTTAGTATTTATTTCTAAAATATTTATCAAGAATGAAACATATTGTTACTCAGATGCTTTCACTAGTTGCTGTGGGGTTTTTAAAAATAAGCTTGTGTACAGCTTGTTTCTCTCTTTTGATCTCTTCAGAAAAAAGAAAAAAGTTATTTTTCTTCTTAAGAAAAAGTTCAATATTCTTGACTGGTTGCAAGCTACTACTCCAAACTATATTTTATATATACTAAATAGAATATTAGTCATATAGCAGTAGTGCTTATAGCTTATATTCCATTTTTAGGTTTTATACCTAGAAGTCCATAAGGTTTTTCTCTTCTGCCTTGTCTAGCCTTCTTTTTACATCTGCCCACCACCAGATGTTATTATTTGACATGGCATTGTATATCATTGCCATGTAGGTGACGTAAAAATTTATGTCCTATTCAAGAAGGGTTGACAAATTCTACTTTCATTTCGCATGGATGAATGCAAATGACTTGGCCTTAATGTTTTAAAAACAAAGTTGTTACTGTTTGGTATTCTTTTTGGCTTGAAAAATGTTTGTGTGTTTACTTTACTTTACTAGTTTGTTTTACTGCCTTTACAAAGCCTTGGGTTTCAATTCTCCTGTCTGAAGATCAGCATATTAGGCAAATAAGCATGGTTTTATTTTTCTTTTGCATTGCTTATCTCCAATGTGTGATTTTTTTTTTCTCTACAGCACTAAGTTATCAGGCCTCTGATTGATGTACTTGCTGTCCCGCGTACTGATCTGTAACAGAATATCTCATTTGTCTTCACAATTTCATCTTTCATAGACTGAGCCATTTCCAAACGCATCAGATGATATCATTGCAGAGTTAGATATTTACTTCTTTTAAGCCTCAGGCCTCTCTGTACATGGACTATTCTATTTTGTCTAATCTATTTACTTCCATGCATAAAATATATTTTAGACCTTACTTTAAATATTGCATGGAATTGGCAATGTGCTCCTACAAAGGGTTTTGATTTTAAAGTGTTAGTGGATGCTTTAACATCTAAGAAGCACAGGAAAAGGGTGAAGGGCTGAGGCTATAACAGAACCTTCCCTTGTCCTAGCAACCTATTTTGAGCAAGTGCTTGAAATGCTTTTTTAACTGATTCAGATAGAATGGCTTTTGTATGTTATGAAAAATAAGCATCTTCACCAGATACAAGATTGACTTTGAAAGTATACGAACCCAGCGATTATATCTTTCAGATTTGACTTAGTAATTTGTTTTTCCAACTCTGAATTTCAGTTACAAATATAATAAACCAAGACAAGCATTATTTTGGGCTTTCCTGATAGCTCAAATGGTAAAGAATCTGCCTACCAGGCAGGAGACCTGGGTTCAATCCCTGGATTGGGAAGATTCCCTGGAGAAGGGAACAGCTACCCACTCCAGTATTGTGACCTGGAGAATTTCATGGACAGACACGGCAGGCTACATTCCTTCGAATAGCATTATTCTAAGCAGGTAGAGGTATTCAATCTTGATTTTTAAGATATTATAGTATTCTTGACTTCAGTTAAAATCACAGTAATGGCACTAGCCAAAAATATATTGGCGAACATATAAACTGTTTCCATAGCCATCTCCTCCAAATTAAAGGATTAGTTAATGAAAAAGAAAAGACAGGTTATAAAGGAAATGAGTTTAGTTTGAGAAGTTGTGCTGGAGAACTCGATCTCAGATTAAGTCATCATGAGGTGAAACCACTGAGCTTTCTTTAATGCTGAGAATCTGAAGGTACATCTGCACCTGCTTCCTGGTCATTTCCAGGGATGCTTCATGTTTCATGAAGAAGCTGCTCTACCTCTCACAGCATGGCAGGACTAGGTATCAATACGAGCATGACTGGTGGGTCTAGGAATTGGGGAGCAGGAGGAAACCTCCTGAGATTCCTGTGGCACCAGAGTGGAATAGGAGAGCATCGGAAAGTTTTATGCGACTCTCCTAAAAGATATGAAATGTTGCGCCAAGTGTAACCCTCAGGTTCAAAAGTGCTCTAATAGACAAAGCACTGGTTGATCCAGTATGGACCTGCCTGTCAGATGTCAGAAGAGGAGAGACTATATATAATGTATGCTCAGTCACTCAGTCATGTCCACCTCTGCAGCTCCCACCAGACTCCTTTGCCCATGGGATTCTCTAGGCAAGAATACTGGAGGGTTGTCATTTCCTGCTCCAGGGGATCTTCTTGTCCCAAAGATTGAATCCTCTCCTCCTGCATCTTCTGTATTGGTAGGCAGATTCTTTACCACTGAACCACCTGGGAAACCTATTATATATAATGGCCTAATGGAAAAAGACTACACATAAGTAACTAGATCTTGCCATAGGACTTTGATTAAGATCTAAAAAGATACTTTTTCTTCTCAAAGGTGATGAACTTGTACATTCCCCCCCTTTCCACTTTAACTGTTTAAACTTAAATGACTGATGAAGTTATTCCACTAAGTTTACCTAAAAGTGACTAAATGAAATTTTTCTATTTTACTTAAGAAACACACTGTCACATACTGTTGTTAAGAGCTCAGATTCAGAAATAAGGTCTGATAGGTTCAAATCCTAGCTTTGCCTGAGATCTGTGACATTAGACAAGTCACATTATCTCTCTGAGTCTCTGTTTCCTCATATACAAATTGGTGTGAAATAGTGATTTACTTATACTATTGTGATAATTAAATGAGTCACACATATGCTTAGAAAAGTACCTATGGCAACTACTGTATATATATATACTATATACATACTATATAGTATATATATATAGTATGTATATAGTATATATTATATATATATATAGTAGTTGCCATAGTAGTATTATATATATACTAGTAGTATATATATAATGTATATATTATGTAATATATGTAGTATATATGTAATGTATATATATTATATAATGTATGTATATTATATATACATAATAGTAGTATTATATATATATAATCAATGTCATCATTACTCATCAGATGGAATGGGTGCTGAAGTTAGAAATTACTGTTAAAAAGTGTACTTTTTGCAGACCAAGTTTGGCCTTGTAAATTAAACATGTAAATGCTACATAGTGATATTAGTATTATAGAATTTTAGAGAAGAAATAGCATTAAAGATTATTTAGTTCAAGACTTATTTTTAAAGACAAGGTGAATGATATATAGAAAGGTTGGATAATGGCTATGGAGCTAATAAATCTCAGAACTGGAATTCAAACCCAGGTCATCCAACATGCCAGGTGCTACACTGTATTTGAAAATGCAACAGTATGCGAGGCCCACATAGGTCTTACCTCACAGAGTTTACAACATACCAGGAAAGATAGCTGGAAAAGCAATAGTATGTTACAATGGGAGAAATATGTGGTACGCTATTCCTAGAAGCCAAGCAAGGCTTTCAAAGAAAGTGACTTGAAGCTGAAATCTACCTGAGAAGTGGGAGTTAGACAGACAAAGGGGTAGAATTAAAATACTTAAGGTCAAAGGTGAGCTGTGAAAGTGGCTTCAGAGTTGAGAAAAAGCACAATTTGTTCTAAGAGTTGATGTAGATTTTGTATATTTTAGCAAAGAATGTAGGAAAGTGGGGTGAACAGAAGTAGTAATAGGGTGAGATTCTTTAGTGATATTGTAAACTATGGTTTATAGCATATTAAAAAGCAGAGACATTACTTTGTCAACAAAGGTCCATCTAGTCAAGTTTTTCCAGTAGTCATGTATGGATGTGAGAGTTGGACTATAAAGAAAGCTGAGTGCAGAAGAATTGATGCTTTTGAACTGTGGTGTTGGAGAAGACTCTTGAGAGTCCCTTGGACTGCAAGGAGATCCAACCAGTCCATCCTAAAGGAAATCAGTCCTGGGTGTTCATTTCAAGGACTGATTTTGAGGCTGAAACTCCAAAATTTTGGCCACCTGATATAAAGAACTGACTCATTTGAAAAGGCCCTAATATTGGGAAAGATTGAAGGCAGGAGGAGAAAGGGGACAACAGAGGATGAAATGATTAGATGGCATCACAGACTCAATGGACATGAGTTTGGTTAAACTCCAGGAGTTGGTGATGGATAGAGAGGCCTGGCATGCTGCGGTTCATGGGTTCACAAAGATTTGGACAGGACTGAGCAACTGAACTGAACTGAACTGAAACTATGGTAAGAAATTTGGGCTTAATCCTAAAGGCAAGGAAAAGTATCAGAGCTTTTAAGCAGAGAGTCAAAATAGATTTTCACTGTAGGAGGCTTTTTCTAAAAACCATAAGAGAAGAGACTGGAAAGAAAAGATGAATCAGGGAGACCATTTAAGGGACAGTTGCACTTAAGAAAGAAAGCTAGATCTTCTATTTTAAAATCCTTTGTTCTTTTGAAGGCTATTACTGTAGAAATCAAGAAAAAAAATTGAATGAGGAAAATAAAGAAACTATAATACTATTTTTGCTCCCCTTAATAGATCTTCAAGTCTTTTCATATAGATCACAGATTGCTAGAGTGAGAAATGACCTTGAGAAAACCAGCCTTTAAATTGTAGAGACAGGATACACGTCTTTCTCACGTTCTATTAAATGGCAGAGTCAAAACTAAACCACAGATCTAACCTGCCAGCCTATCCCTTCCACCACAACATACTGAAATAAACTCCCTAGAAGGAAGACAGAACCACAGCAGTTATCCAGGAACAAAAAAACCAGAATCCCGAGCAGACTATCCTGAAAAGAGAAGATTTAACAAGCCCTGGTGTCCCAGCCATTTGCCAGAGCCTATGAAAAGTTGTTTCTCTGGAGGCTTTTGCCCTGAGTTTTGTCATATGGTCCTCTCCCCTCACAAGAAAATTCTCAGCTAAAATTAGTTAAGATTAATTCTCAGTAAATAATGTAGTTCAACCTCAGTATGAAAAAATAGTCTAATAATACATTTATTATAGACAACCATAATGAGTTACCAATTGCTCTCAATCTAATTGGTAAGTAGTTCCAATGGTTAGGGAGAAAATTATATTAAGCTGAAGTCTTCCTGCTTATAATTTCTCCTAACTGGTCTGATGTCTTCCAAGTGCCTTCAATGCATCTTGTCAATAAGCAGGAAGGAATTAAGAAAACTCTGCCTCTTACAGCCTGCAAAACCAAGCTTTGGCTCATCTACCAGTTCAGCAGAAAACATTGGGGGTTGAGCCTGGATTTGGCAAATGAGCTCAGTTAATTCAGTTCACTTTAGGAGCATATTTTTTATTTAAAATAACCCAGTTCTCTAAGTGTGCTTCCCTGGTGGCTCAGATGGTAAAGAATCTACCTGCAATGCAGAAGACCTGGGTTCAATCCCTGGATCTGGAAGATCCCCTGGAGAAGGAAATGGGAACCACTCCAGTATTCTTACCTAGAGAATTCCGTGGACAGAGGAACCTAGCAGGTACAGTCCATGGGGTCCCTGAAGAGTCAGACACAACTGAGCAACTTTCATTTTCATTTTCTTTCAGTTCTCTAATAGAGACTGTTTAAAATATGAGCAATAAAGACATTAAATGCCCCAGAGTCACAGGAAACACATTCAGAGACAAGGCCTAGAAGCACATAGCAGTGACAACTAAGCCAGTGCCTGCTCCACTGCAACCCTTGGTTCTCTGAAGCCGTTCTGGAAGTTGGCAGCACCTCAGGTAGCCAAGGTAGGTTGTGTGTGCTTCAGTCATGTCTGACTGACACCCTATGAACTATAGCCCTCCAGGTTCCTCTGTCCATGTGATTTTCCAGGCAAGAATATTGGAGTTAATTACCACGCCCTTCTCCAGGGGATCTTCCTGACCCAGAGATCAAACCCATGTCTACTGCATTGGCAGGGAGAATCTTTACCACTAGTGTCACCTGGGAAGGTTGCTTGTACCATTAGCCTAACAGGACCAAGACAGAACCAGCATTATACTGACACAGTGACAAAATTCCCATATATTCTAGAACTGCATTCAACTTGAGGCTTGGTTGGGATTTATAAACACCCGCCTCTTTTACTGAGTTCCCAAATCCTGCTCATCCCTGCAATAAATAAGCTTCCATTAGGCCTTGATGTCAAGGGAAATGATTCAAATCTAAGATCCTCTACAGATCATGCAAGTTTGGGTGTTCTCTTAGGAGAATGTCAAAATCTAAAATAAACTTGCCTTAAAACCCTAAACACTTTTCTTAAAACAGGAATAGTCTTTAGCCAAAGGACTATTCACCATAACAGAAATACTGTTATAAATATTTGTAAAATTTTAATCCTAAAAAAACCAAATACTTTATTCACAGTTATTGCTGGTTCAATATTCAATCCTCAGGATAGAGCCAGGAAAAAAGGATTTCAGAGACTAGTGTTCCAATGGTGAATAACAACGGCATCTATAATCCCTGACCTCCACAGCTCCAAGAGTTTACTTGATTGACTTTAGTTTTTTATAGAAATAACATAGTGACACACAAAATGATTCCAGAATATTCATTTGCTAGTCTAAGCATTTGACAGCAAGGAGATCAAACCAGTCAATCCTAAAGGAAACCAATCCTGAATATTCATTGGAAGGACTGAGGCTGAAGCTGAAGCTCCAATACTTTGGCCGTCTGTTGTGAAGAGCCAACTCATTCGAAAAGACCCTGACGCTAGGAAAGATTGAAGGGAGGAAGAAAAGAGGGTGACAGAGGTTAAGATGTTTGGATGGCATCATCAATTCAATGGATATGAGTTTGAGCAAACTCCAGGAAATAGTGAAGGACAGGGAAACCTGTGTGCTGCAGTCCATGGGATTGCAAAGAGTTGGACACAAATGAGTGACTGAACAACAGCAAATGCTATCGTGTGTGTGTGTGTCTGTGTGTCTGTGTGCACGTGCACAGACACATGCAGGGACTAAGCACTAGGATTTGCCACATTTCTGGGACAAAAGATATCAAGTTCTTTCCCAGTCCACCCTGGATAATACCCAGTTCAGTTCACAATGATTAGGTTCAGCTGATAGCTCCTCGAGGATCATTAGCTATTCTATCCAAAAGGTAATAGAGGGGGCTATTGTTTCCAATTATTCATTCCATCTTAGCTAGAAAATAATACTTAATACTCACTTTGCCATATGACTTTGATGAAACTCCCATAAGAGTAAGCCAGTGTGACTTTGCCATGTGATTTGCTTCAGCCATTACATTAGCAAATGTAATGTGGCTTCTGGCATATGTACCATCGTGATGAGAAAAAACATGCCCCTAGTAGTTACTCATCCCAGAATGAGTTATGCAGAGCAGAAACAAACCCACCCTATAACCTAGAGCCAAGATCAGCAGGAGCCTACCCAACCCATATACTCATAAGGCACAAAAATAAATGTCTATTGTTGTAAACTGCTAACAGCTTGTAAGCTTTTATAAAGTCATTTGTTATATAGCCTTATTTCTGCAATAATATACAAGATGTTCCAGAATTAAATTAAGAGTTCTGATAAAACACAGTCAAATTCAAAGGATATATAATTCCACACAAGCAAGTGAATGAGAAAAATTATCTTTATATTGTGTAAATAAGATATATGAATTTAAATAATCAATTAAATCATAATACATTTTTATTTTATGTATATCTTTCAGTAAGAGAAACAGATTGAAGAGTGAAAGAAAATCAAAAAAGGAATTAAAAAAACCAGGTTGTCTAGTCAGGCTACTAATAAATATTAGCTGAAAACACACCCTAGACTCTATCCTGCTATAAAATTCTTACTAGAAACCACAGTTTCTTTAAGATGAGTCAACCTTTCCTGATTTCTTCAGGGAAAATTTTGGTGGAAAATATTGCAATTTACTACAGATAATTTATGTTGCTTTTATAATAATTGTGATGGTAGATGTTTTAATGGAGGGAAATAGTCCTTATCTCTAATAAGCTACTGAGCACTTTTTAAACTTAAGAAAATAAGTTACTGCACTGACACATAAAATGGCCAATTTAATCATTTTAGACAAAACAAGAATCAATGGGAAATTCTGCACAATAAATTCAGTGGTAGAATACTGCATCAAATGTCAAAGGAAGTGAAGTGGCTGGATCATAGATTTATCACAAATTCTTGGGGCTAGAAAAACTAAAGGATAAAGTACTACTCTATCTCCACCATGAACCAAGCCTTTCAACTATAAGGATTCAAGAGCCATCTCCCATTTAGAGATTGACAGGGATTACTCAGTTTGCCACAAATTATGAATGCCCACCTACTCAGACCACTTTCCCAACATCAATTCTCAGAATCATGTGGAGTCTAATAACCTGTATTTGTCCTAACTCATCACTTCCTCTGACCTCAATTTTTATAATTAAATGATTTTAATAAAGTTAACAAATTGTACAGCTATCACCTTAATTCAGATTTAGAACATTTCCATCATCCTAACAAGATTGTTCAGACCCATCTAGAGTTAATTCCCCCAATTCCAAGCCTACCCCAGGCAACTACATTTGGGGTAGAGGTGGAAATCCACCCACTGTGGATTCACCCACTGTGGATATTTCATTTTTGTCTCAAGGAAATCTGCTCATTCTCCACAAAAACTCTTTCTCTAGCTTACCTTAAAAACCCACTGCCCTTTTAAATTTTTTTATGACAGACTCTAGTGGCTCATTAGATCCACTGCAGACATTAAACCAAGAATAATCTTTCCAGAGTGGCAAAGAAAAGACAAGTACAAAATTTAAGGTCTATATTAAAATAGCCTAGCTCTCTAAATCATGTCAAAGATATCCTAGGCCACTTAAACCATGTTATAAAACTAAGTGATAGGTATTTTCCTACCTGTTTTTCCATCAAAGAAATGGAAATTCAGAGAGGCTAAATAACTTGGGGCTTCTCAGAGAGCTCAGTTGGTAAAGGATCCACCTGCAATGCAGGAAACCCTGGTTCGATTCCTGGGTTGGGAAGATCTGCAGGAGAAAGGACAGGCTACCCACCCAGTATTCTTTGGCTTCCCTTGTGGCTCAGCTGGTAAAGAATCCATCTGCAATGCAGGAGACCTGGGTTTGATCCCTGGGTCAGGAAAATCCCCTGGAGAATGGAAAAGCTACCCACTCCAGTATTCTGGCCTAGAGAATCAGACACAACTGAGCAATTTTCACTTCAAATAACTTATCCAAATTCACAAAACTAATAAATGATGATACTAGAATTTGAATTAAGTATCTTTTAAAAATAAAGTTCATATAAATCAGTTCCTTATTTTACAGGTAAATCAGGAAAATGTAGCTGGAAGGAAAAAGTCAACAACTTATTTGTAATCTTTGCTCTCGCCTTAAGGAAACCTGAAGAGTTAATCCCTGACTGAAATTTTCTTAGGTGACAAGACCTCCAGAGTTGGGGCTTTCCTTAACTGAGAAGTTCTGCACTCACACACTCTTACTTTTTGTGACCACATTCCTTGAAGTGTGGAGTGCCCGGGACATTAGTAAGCTGTGTGTTGAAGATAAAAGACCTCCACTATATTGTCACCATGGATGTTGCATCTGTATCTCTTCTTAAAGCTAAGCACATATGGTGATGGATAAAGTCCATGGATCTTGTGAGTTTGATCATCAATATGAACCCAATGCCAAGATGCTGGTTTAGTACAATGGATTTTGCAAAGGCCAGAGAGGCTAATTTTGTCCCATAGCAAGCCCAGTGCAGAATCTTGATAAATATGGCCTCATGCCTCCTAAATCAATGGCCTCATGCTCTCTACTAGATAACTATGACTCAAATGACTTCAACGTAGCAAAATCATGGTTTTTCAAAATTAGGTGAGTTTATATATATACATATATGTGTCTGATTCTCTAGGTAGAATTATATATATATATATACACACATTATATATATATAAAATATATATATACATATATACATATATACATACATATATACATATATATAATTCTACCTTCAAGACCTATTCTATCTTCATACAACTTTTCATAAAGTTTTCAGAAAACATTCAGCACTGGAAATAGTATTTCCTTTTTCCAGACCTTCCATATCATGTATTGTCTATATGGCACTTTTGGAAACTTAATTATCTTCTTAATTATCTTCTGCCTTATCTTCTCTCTAACTGTTCCATGTCACACTTCCTTCCCCACTCACTAGACAGTGAAGTATTCAAGGTCAAGAAATACAACTTACATTTCTCTAATCACTTTTAATAGTGCCTACATAGTCTCAGTTCAGCTCAGTCGCTCATTCATGTCCGACTCTATGTGACCCCATGAACCACAACACGCCAGGCTTCCCTGTCCATCACCAACTCCCGGAGTACACCGAAACCCACGTCCATCGAGTCAGTGATGCCATCCAACCATCTCATCCTCTGTCATCCCCTTCTCCTCCTGCCCTCTATCTTTCCGAGCATCAGCATCTTTTCAAATGAGTCAGCTCTTTGCATCAGGTGGCCAAACTATTGGAGTTTCAGCTTCAACATCAGTCCTTCCAATGAACATCCAGGACTGATCTCCTTTAGGATGGATTGGTTGGATCTCCTTGCAGTCCAAGAGACTCTCAAGAGTCTTCTCCAACACCACAGTTAAAAAGTATCAATTCTTTGATGCTCAGCTTTCTTTATAGTCCAACTCTCATATCCATACATGATCACTGGAATAACCATAGCCTTGACTAGATGGACCTTTGTTGGCAAAGTAATGTCTCTGTTTTTAATATGCTGTCTAAGTTGGTCATAACTTTCCTCCCAAGGAGTAAGTGCCTTTTAATTTCATGGCTGCAATGACCATTTACAGTAATTTGGGAACCCCAAATATCAAAGCTTGACACTGTTTCCACTGTTTCTCCATCTGTTTGCCATGAAGTGATGGAACCGGATGCCATAATCTTCATTTTCTGAATGTTGTGCTTTAAGCCAACTTTTTCACTCTCCTCTTTCATTTTCATCAAGAGGCTTTTTAGTTCCTCTTCACTTTCTGCCATAAGGGTGGTGTCATCTGCATATCTGAGGTTATTGATATTTCTCCCAGCAATCTTGATTCCAGCTTGTGCTTCTTCCAGTCCAGCTTTTTTCATGATATACTCTGCATATAAGTTAAATAAGCAGGGTGACAATACACAGCCTTGACGTACTCCTTTTCCTATTTGAAACCAGTCTGTCGTTCCATGTCCAATTCTAACTGTTGCTTCCTGACCTGCATACAGGTTTCTCAAAAGGCAGGTCAGGTGGTCTGGTTTTCCCATCTCTTTCAGAATTTTCTACATTTTATTGTGATCCACACAGTCAAAGGCTTTGGCATAGTCAATAGATCAGAAAATTTGACATTTACAGAGGATTCAATATAGGGCTTCATTTGTAAGGCACAATGAAGGTTTTTAAACCTGTAATGGAATAGGTTCAGACATCTATAGTTAAAAAACATTTTCAGTTTAAACACAAATGATACAGCAGGTCTAATTAAATTGAACTTTTATTAGAAAGATAATATTGAGTCAAAACTTTTAACCTTGAGAAGAAAGATCCTGGCGTCCTCAGTAAGCAAATTATTAGATATATTTGTTATTTAGCCACTAAGTCATGTCCAACTCTCAATGACCCCCAAGGACTATAACCTGTCAGAATCCTCTGTCCATGGGATTTCCTAGGCAAGAATAGGAGTAGGTTGCCATTTTTTTCTACAAGGCATCTTTCTGACCCCAGAAACAAACTCACGTCTCCTGAATAGGCAGGTGGGTTCTTTACCACTGAAACACCAGGGAAACCCATAAGATACATAAAGGAGACAAAAGGTAGAATCCTTGGTATCAAGGGTCAAATTCCAAAGCATATTATATTTTCTTTGGCTAAATATAATCTTATGATAAAGTCACAAAATGTGTTTTTCTCCTAAATGTTGTATGTTTTCTTCTCTAATTGTTTGATTGGAGCTGAAGTAGCAAGTTTACTTCTGTTTCATTTCAGTTCAGTCACTCAGTCGTGTCTGACTCTTTACAACCCCATGAACTGCAGCTTGTCAGGCTTCCCTGTCCATCACCAACTCCCATAGCTTGTTCAAATTCATGTCCATCGAGTTGGTGATGCCATCCAACCATCTCATCCTCTGTCATCCCCTTCTCCTCCTGCCTTTAATCTTTCCCAACATCAGGGTCTTCTCTGAAGAGTCAGTTCTTCGCACCAGCTGGCCTAAATATTGGAGCTTCAGCTTCAGCATCATATCCTTCTAATAAGTATTCAGGACTTATTTCTTTAGTATTAACTGGTTTGATCTCCTTGCAGTCCAAGGGATGCTCAAGAGTCTTCCCCAACACCATGGTTCAAAGTCATCAATTTTTTGGCACTCAGCTTTCCTTATGGTCCAACTCTCATATCCATACATGACTACTGGAAAAACCATAGCTTTGACTAAAGGGATCTTTGCCAGTAAATTAATGTCTCTGATTTTTAAATGCTGTATAGGTTGGCCACACTTTTTCTTCCAAGGAGAAAGTGTCTTAATTTCATGGCTGCAGTCACCATCTGCAGTGATTTTGGAGCCCAAAAAAATAAAGTCTGACACTGTTTCCCCATCTATTTGCCATGAAGTAATGGCACCGGATGACATTATCTTAGTTTTCTGAATGTTGAGCTTTAAGCCAACTTTTTCATTCTCCTCTTTCATTTTTATCGAGAGGCTCTTCAGTTCTTCACTTTCTGCCATAAGGTGGTGTGTCATCTGCGTTGTGTGGTAGTTTGAAAATTCTTTGGCATTGCCTTTCTTGGAGATTGAAATGAAAACTGATCTTTTCCAGTCCTGTGGCCACAGCTGAGTTTTCCAAATTCGTTGGCATATTGAGTGCAGCACTTTCACAGCATCATCTTTTAGGATTTGAAATAGCTCAAATTGAATTCCATCACCTCCACTAGGTTTGTTCATAGTAATGCTTCCTAAGGCCCACTTGACTTCATATTCCAGGATATCTGGCTCTAGGTGAGTGATCAAACTATCGTAATCATCTGGGCCATTGAGATCTTTTTTGTATAGTTCTTCTGTGTATTCTTGTCACCTCTTCTTAATATTGTCTGCTTTTGTTAAGTCCATACCATTTCTGTCCTTTATTGTGCCCAATTGCCCAGTTTTATTCCTGGGTAAGGAAGATCTGCTGGAGAAGGGATACACTACCCTCTCCAGTATTCTTGAGCTTCCCTTGTGACTAAGCTGGTAAAGAATCCACATGCAATGCAGGAGACCTGGGTTATATCCCTGGGTTGGAAAGATCCCCTAGGTAAAGAAAAGGCTACGCACTCCAATATTCTGGCCTAGAGAATTCCATGGACTGCATAGTCCATGGGGTCACAAAGTGTTAGACATGACTGAGCAACTTTCACTTGCATGAAATATACCCTTGGTATATCTAATTTTCTTGAAGAGGTTGCTAGTCTTTCCCATAATATTGTTTTCCTCTATTTCTTTGCATTAATCACCTAGGAGGGTTTTCTTATCTATCCTTGCTATTCTTTGATACTCTGCATTCAAATAGATGTATCTTTCCTTTTCTCCTTTGCCTTTCACTTTTCTTTTCTCAGCTATTTGCAAGGGCTCCTCAGACAACCATTTTGCCTCTTTGCTTTCTTTTTCTTGACTATGGTCTTGATCACCACCTCCTGCACAGTGTCACAAACCTCCACCCATAGTTCTTCAGGCACTCTGTCTATCAGATCTAATCCCTTGAATCTATTTGCCACTTCCACTATAATCCTAAGAGATTTGATTTAAGTTATACCTGAATGGCCTGGTGGTTTTCCCTAATGTCTTTAATTTAAGCCTGAATTTGGCAATAAGGAGTTCATGATCTGAGCCACAGTCAGCTCCCGGTCTTATTTTTGCTGGCTGTATAGAGCTTCTCCATCTTTGGCTGCAAAGAATATAATCAATCAGATTCCAGTATTGACCATCTGGTGATGTCCATGTGTAGAGTCATCTCTTGTGTTGTTAGAAGAGGGTGTTTGCTATGACCAATGTGTTCCCTTGGCAAAACTCTGTCACACCTTTGTATAACAAGTCATCTTTATTTGCAATCAGCATCTCTGATGTCAGCATATCTCTGAAGTGGATTTTTGTTGACAATGACTTATGCAAAGACAGTACTAAGAACAGTGGTTTTCTATAGCATATTCTGAAATGACAGAATTGTTTTCCTTTTAAATAGAATGATGATACTTTTTTTTCCAAAGAAACTATTATTATTTACTGCTAGACTAAATTTTCAGCAAATGAAAACTTTTACTTTTATTCCTCAAAGGTAATATTCAATAGCTGAATGATTATATTTTTAATCATCTAATATCTTTTATCAGTGCCAAGTACCTTGACCAAGTTTTCTAATCATTCTTTAAAATTTTCAAGTGAGTCTTTTGAATTCATTTGTAACTGAAATAGAAAGTGGCTAGTATATAGAAATAGCTGTATTTCTGTAAGTGTTCTGATGTATAAAGTCACCCTGAAGCAACAATGAATTTAACAGCATTACAGGAAATTACTGAAATTCCTCCTAGAAGTATTGGAAGTATATAAAAATACTCCCCTAGAAGTATTGGAAGAGATTAAGCTTGTATAGTATATCCATAACCCTAAGTCTCTCATGCATAAATTTGGAAAAGATTATTTTCTCTAGAAATGGTATTTATAATCAATCATTTGAATGATCATTAAAGGATTCTTCTGGGAAAATTAAGTATAAATGGGTGTTTATCTTAATATAAAATTGTTGCAATCAAAATATAGTAAAATAATATTTATAGAGGTAAAACTTTTAACATGCTCAGTAGTACAGAAGAGTGTTTCTTAAAGTATTTTCAAAGACACTGTACTACAATTCTGTGATATATGTTAAAAAACTGATAATGATAGCTGTCAAATAGGAGAGAGGAAATAAAACTTTTTAAAGCAGAAAACTATAAACTAGAAATCATAGGCTACTTACTTAGTGTTGAAACAACCAACCTCACATATCGCAATAGCTCTAGCAGCATCATTATATTATAAATTTGTATTTGCTACTGGTTATGATAACTAACCTTAGTCAGTGTTCTCATTAATTGGATTCACTATAGGTCTGTTGATGAATGAAAGGAAGTGTACACTAGATTTATCCCCCACCTCAAATTTCTTAAAAATAAATTTCAGCATTTAAAGAAGCAAGTCTCCAGAATCTTGAAGATACATGTAAGCAAAACTCATTATAACACTACAAAAATCAAATGTCAATCTCATCATAGATAATGCAAATTAACTTTCAAAGCTAAAACTAAAGAAGAACTTTGTTATTTGTCATTATGAAGACATAAAATCCTTAAGTCCTGTAATAATTAAGTATTCTATGATTATCAAGTAACTAAAATAGAATAGCAAAACATGAAACATAATATAGAAAATTACAGAAAATAAATAAAGATGGTCAAATAAAAATAAATATGGTTATAATATCATGTTTTTTTAAAGGTATTTTCTTGGAAACTACTTTCAAGTAGATAATAAGCTATAGAATATTGAGGCAGAGTTTCTTGCTTTTCTGAAACAAGATAAATCCAAAAATACTTCCAAATATGCTTTGAGAAATATAGCAATAGAAGCATTGTTGGAATAAGTTACCAAGTACAATTTTGAAGTGAAAATGAAATATATATGTATACATTCTAAGAAATATGTTTCAGAATAATTTATAGCTCAATTTGTTTTAAAATAAAATGCAAATCAGGACCTCCATTTACTTCCATATTTGAGTTTTTCTGTTGTTTCTGTTTAAAAAATACCAATACTGGTCCCAAGATTTTTCTACAATTCGCAGATTTACTTCTGGCCAAGATGGATTGTCTGTAACTAGATTTATCCTTGCACAAAACAAAATAAAACAAAAACACTGGATATCAGGCACTGAAGAACAATGGCCTCTGAGAGACAAAATTTAAATTCAGTGACTCCTATGATTGCCTAGCCTACAGCCTTGAGTATCCAGGTCACATCACAAGGAGGTTCTACCAGGTGACATGACAGAGCTAGGGATCCAGCCAGATGGCACGAGTATACAGGACAAAGTGGTGGATAGCGGAGGCCTGCATGGAGAGAACTCTGGATATCTGTATAATAAGGCTGCCAAAACTCAGGGGAAAAGAGTAAATCTTTAAGAGAGCAGGGGAGCAGGAAAACATGTTACATACATCAGAGCAAAACAATAATGATGACAGAAAATTTTACTATGAAAACATTGCAAGCAAAAAGACAATGAAACATCTTCAAACCCCTGAAAGAAGAACTAAAATTCTATACTCAACAAAGCAAACCTCAAAAATATAATAATTGCATAATAATAATAATAATTGCAAAATAAATAATTGTTTGGGTATACAAAAACAATTACCAATGGAACTGAACTAAAGCAAGTGTTATAGGAGGGACTTCAGGTTGAAGAAATATGACATCACTTGGAGATAAAAAATCTACTCTAGGACTTTTCAACAAGAGCATCATTGATATTGGACACCATAATCATTTTAGGGTGAGATGAGGCAGGGTGAATCCTATATATTATAAAATGTTTATCAATATCCCTGACCTCGACCCACTGGATACCAGTAGCTTCACTACCACCTTTAGTGTGACAATCAAAAATATCTCCAGACATTACCAAATGTCAGCTGATGGGTAAAACCACCTCTTAATCAGAATTACTAATATCTACAAGGGCCAGATCCAACCAGCCCATTCTAAAGGAGATCAGCCCTGGGTGTTCTTTGGAAGGAATGATGCTAAAGCTGAAACTCCAGTACTTTGGCCACCTCATGCGAAGAGTTGACTCATTTAAAAAGACTCATGCTGGGAGGGATTGGGGGCAGGAGGAGAAGGGGATGACAGAGGATGAGATGGCTGGATGGCATCACTGACTCGATGGACATGAATCTGAGTGAACTCCGGGAGATGGTGATGGACAGGGAGGCCTGCGTGCTGCGATTCATGGGGTCACAAAGAGTCGGACATGACTGAGAGACTGAACTGAACTGAACTGAACTGAACTGAACTGAACAAGGGCCAAAAGAGAACCGGCTATGATAATTACATGAGTAAATATTTAAGATTTTTTTTTTACTACTTAAATCTCCATAAAATATTTTATTACTTTTTAAAAATTAATAAGTCTAATCTGTAGTTTCTTCCATATATTTAGAATATATTATAAGAGCATAAAGGCCAAGAAGTGTGAAATAGCGTTCTTCTATAAAACAAGTAACATAACATTATTTGAAGTTAGACTATAATAAGTTCAAGATGTGTTCTATAAACTTTAAACACTGAAATAGCACAACAATAACTTTGAGCTAATAAGTTAACAAATGAGTTTAGAATCATTAAAAATTCAATTCAAGGAGAATGCAGAAAAAGAGAAAGGGAGGAACAAACAGATGTTAACAGAAAAGGAATAAAAAGTTGATTAACTCTCAGTTATTATATTAAATTTAAATGATCTAAATAGCCTAATTAGAAGACACAGCTTCACAGATTGTATGAAAAAGCAATACCATACCCTATGTTGCCTAGAGAAAACTCATTTTATTATAAAAACAGAAATTCCTTGACAATAACAGGATAAAATAATTTGTACATGCTAACACTAGTACAAAATAAAACCTAGAGTGACAGTATCAATGCCAAAGTAAATGTTAAAGCAAAAAAACATTGCCAGGGATAAAGAAGTTTACTTCATAATAATAAGTTTTTAAATGTCATAAGAGTTCTAAACATTTATGGGCCAAATAATAAAACTGTAAAATGCATGATACAACTCCAAGGAGAAGAGACAAACCTACAACTATAACCAGAGATTTCAATTATCCTCTACCAAAAATTGATTTAAAAGAGAATTGAAAAAAGCATCAGTGAAGACAGAGAAGATATAAAATACATTATTAATAAGAAAATCACAAGTAACAAATATTGGTGAGGATGTGGGGAAAGCGGAACCCCACACGTTCTTGAAGGGAATGCAAGTTGGTGTAACCACTGTGTAAAACAGTATGGAGGTTTCTCAAAAATCTAAGACTAGAACTACCATATGACCAGCAATTCCACTCCTGGGTATTTATCTGAGGAAAAAAGAAGGAAGAAAAACAGAAAAAAAAAAAAAAAGATAAACTCACTCCAATGTTCATAACAGTATTATTTACAATTGCCAATATATGGAAGCACTCGGTTTCAAACAGATGACTGAATAAAGAAAATGTGATATAAATACATATATATACATATACACACATATATATCTCATATACACATACACAGTAGAATTCTACCTAGTCATAAAAAAGGATCAAATCTTGTCATGTGCATATGTGTGTGTGTGTACATATATTATATGTACATGCATGTGTGTGTGCTACTGCTACTGCTAAGTCACTTCAGTTGTGTCTGATTCTGTGCGACCCCATAGACGACAGCCCACCAGGCTCCCCCATCCCTGGGATTCTCCAGGCAAGAACACTGGAGTGGGTTGCCATTTCCTTCTCCAAGTGTGTGCTAAGTCATTTGCAACAATATGGATGGACTGAGAGATTATTCTAAGTGAAATAAATCAGAAAGACAAATAGTATATGATACCACTTGTATGTGGAGTCTAAAAAATAAAAGTAACAAATATAACAAAAAAGAAACACACTCATACAGTGTGTGCTCATAGATATAGACTACAAACTAGTGGTTACCAGTGGAGAAAAGAAAAGAAGGAGGAACAAGATAAGAGTAAGTGATAAAGTTCAGTTCAGTCGCTCAGTTGTGTCCCACTCTTTGAAACCCCATGGAGTGCAGTACGACAGGCTTCCCTGTCTGTCACCAGCTCCCATAGCTTGCTTAAACTCAAGTCCATCAAGTCGGTGATGCCATCCAACCATCTCATCTTGTCGTCCCCTTCTCCTTCTGCATTCAATCTTAGCCAGCGTCAGGGTCTTTCTCCAGTGAGTCAGTTCTTCACAACAGGTGGGCTAAGTATTGGAGTTTCAGCTTCATCATCAGTCCTTCCAATGAATATTCAAGATTGATTTCCTTTAGGCTTGACTGGTTTGATCTCCCTGCAGTCCAAGGGACTCTCAAGAGTCTTCTCCAACACCACAGTTCAAAGGCATCAGTTCTTTGGGGCTCAGCTTTCTTTATATTGCAAATCTCACATCCATACATGACCACAGGAAAAGCCATAGCTTTGACTGTAAGGACCTTTGTAGGCAAAGTAGTCTCTGCTTTTTAATATCCTGTCTAGGTTGGTCATAGCTTTTCTTTCATGGCTGCAGTTACCATCTGCAGTGATTTTGGAGCCCAAAAAAATAAAGTCTGACACTGTTTCCATTGTTTCCCCATCTATTTGCCATGAAGTGATGGGACCAGATGCCATGATTTTCGTTCTTTAAATGTTGAATTTTAAGGCAGCTTTTCACTCTCCTCTTTCACTTTCATCAAGAGGCTCTTTAGTTCTTCTTCACTTTCTGCCATAAGACTAATGTCATCTGTGTATCTGAGGTTATTGATATTTCTCCTTGCAAACTTGATTCCAGCTTGTGTTTCACCCAGGCCAGCATTTTGCATGATGTACTCTGCATAGAAGTTAAATAAGTAGGGTGACAATATACAGCCTTGATGTGCTCCTTTCCCAATTTGCTCCATGTCTGGTTTTAACTGTTGCTTCTTGACCTGCACACAAATTCCTCAGGAGGCAGGTAAGGTGGTCTAGTATTCCCACCTCTTTAAGAATTTTCCACAGCTTGTTGTGATCCACATGGTCAAAGGCTTTGGCATAGTCAATAAAGCAGAAGTAGATGCTTTTTTCTGGAATTCTCTTTTTTTTTTCCAATGATTGGATATTGGTGCTTTGATCTCTGGTTCCTCTGTCTTTTCTAAATTCAGCTTGAAAATCTGGAAGTTCTTGGTTCATGTGCTGTTGAAGTTTGGCATGGAGAATCTTGAGCATTACTTTCCTAGCATGTGAAATGAGTGCAATTGTGCAGTAGTTTAAACATTCTTTGGCATGGCTTTTCTTTGAGATTGGAATGAAAACTGACCTTTTCCAGTCCTGTGGCCCCTGCTGAATTTTCCAAATTTGCTGGCATATTGAATGCAGCAATTTTACAGCATCATCTTTTAGGATTTGAAATAGCTCAACTAAAATTCATCACCTCCACTAGCCTTGTTCATAGTGATGCTTTCTAAGGCCCACTTGCCTTCATATTCCAGGATGTCTGGCTCTAGATGAGTGATCACACCATCGTGATTATCTTGGTCGTGAAGATCTTTTTGTACAGTTCTTCTGTGTATTCTTGCCACTGCTGCTTAATATCTTCTGCTTCTGTTAGGTCCATACTAGTTTAGTCCTTTATTATTTCCATCTTTGCATCAAACATTACTTTTGTATCTCTAATTTTCTTGAAGAGATCTCCAGTCTTTCCCCTTTCTACTGTTTTCCTCTATTTCTTTGCAAAGAACAGAATGAAAAGGCAAAAGGGATTAAGAGGCACAAACTGTTAGGCAAAAAATTAATTAGATACAAGGATATATAGTACAACACAGGTAATACAGTCAAAATTTTACAGCAACTATAAACAGAAAATAACCTTTAATATTGTCAGTTTGAAACATATAATTTGTATGTCAAGCTATACTTATAACAAATGTTTTCTTTCATTTAAGTATAGTTTGATGTACAGAGTCACAACTTTCAAATGTTACAGTCCATTTATGCAAGAACTAACTACATATACCTAAATAAAAGAAAAAAAACATTTTTTTCTTTCATTTAGGTATAGTTTGTTGTACAATATGTTGGAGTCACAATTTTTAAATGTTATAGTCCATGTATAGTTGCTATAACATGTTGACTGTATTCCATATTTTGTACTATATATCCTAGTAGCTAATTTATCGGAGAAGGAAATGGCATCCCACTCCAGCACTCTTGCCTGGAAAATCTCATGGACAGAGGAGCCTAGTAGGCTCCAGTCCATGGGGTCTTGACGAGTCAGACACGACTGAGCGACCTCACTTTCACTTTTCACTTTCATGCATTGGAGAAGGAAATGGCAACCCACTCCAGTGTTCTTGCCTGGAGAATCCCAGGGACGGCGGAGCCTGGTGGGCTGCCATCTATGGGGTTGCACAGAGTTGGACACGACTGAAGCGACTTAGCAACAGCAGCAGCAGCAGCTAATTTATTCTATGCCTAATATTTTGTACCTCTTAATCTCTTACTCTTAGCTTATTCCTCCTCCCATCCTTCTTCACACTGGTAACCACTACTAAAGAATCTGTCTGTAATGCAGGAGACCTGGGTTCGATCCCTAGATGGGGAAGATCCCTTGGAGAAAGGGATGGCAACCTATTCCAGTATTCTTGCCTGGAGAATCCCATAGACAGAGTAGCCTGGCAGGCTACAGGCCATATGGTCGCACACAGAGTCAGACATGACTGAAGTGACTTAGCAACTGCACACACACACATACATACACACAAACATATATATATAATTAATCAACTTAGAGGAGTCAAGGTGGCAGAGGAGTAGGAGGATGTGGAGTTGATCTCTCCCCACAAATGCATCAGGAATACATCTGCAAAGGAACAGTTCTCACAGAGGACCTGCTGAAGAATAGCAAGGACTTTGGACACCTAAAAGGACAAAAAAAGATTTCCATATAACTGAATAGGATGAAAGAGAGAGGGAAGGGGAAGAGGAAGAGGAAAGAAAGCAGGATGGGACCTGAACTCTGGGGGAGAGCTGAAGGAGAGAAAAGCTTCCCAAATCCACAGAAGTCCCCTCACCAGTAGGGAGATAAGGTGGGACAGAAGGGGAGCTTCATGGACTGTCAGAGCAACTCATCTGTGGCAGGCAGGACAGAGTGAGACTGAGACCTACACAGATGGTCGTTAACAGCCCTCTGTGCCATACCTGAGAAATGTCTGCTGGTGTAGATGAGGACTAGATGCTGGAATGCAGAGGTGGGGCTGAAGCCATAGTTGAGTGACAGTAGCCATGCAACTAAGGAAAAACAGCTAAAATCTCTCCTTGTAGCTGCAGAAATTGCAGATTGACACCCTTACAAGTTGTTTTGTAAACACAGCACCAACAGAATAACTGAACAGATAACAAGTTCTCTCATAGCCAAAACAGGTCTAGCTTTAGCAGCTATAGGCTTTGTGAGCCCATATATATGGATGTTTGGCCAGACCAGAGTCTCAGCTTCCCCACAGTACCCACAAAGGTTCAGATCCGTGATTACTACAATCTCAGCACCTGATTTCAGTAGCTCTGTGGTGACCTGGTGAAAACACCTGACAGACACCAGGACCAATTACGAGCATACCCATGGTTAAGGTGGGACCAAGGGAATTGCCAACAATAAATGTTCATACAATGGTAAAAAGTGACACAACAGAGAATACATACCGGTAAATAGCTCCAGAGGATAAATACTCAGTGGCTTCTCTCCCAGTTGAGTGTTCCAATCCTGGATAACTTTCACCTCATATCAGTAACACAGCTCAGAAACAGAGCTGGGGGCCTCTATTCCAACAACTAGGGAGCAGACCCTGCCCCTGACATGGCAATGATGCCCACAGAGCAAAGTGGAGGCTCTGTTTAATATCCAGAGGAGGTTTTTGTCACTATAATATCAATATATAAAACAAGTGTTAACAGCCATAAAAGATGAAATCATGCCTTAAATGACACATTGGGCCAAATGAACTTAATATTTATAGAGCATTCCACCCAAAAGCAGCAGAATACACATTCTCCCTAAGTGCACCTGGAACATTCTCCAGAATAGGTCATATCTTGAGCCACAAATCAAGCCTTGGTAAACTTAAGAAACTTGAAATCATATCAAGCATCTTTTCTAATCACAATGCTATGAGATTAGAAATCTATTATAGGAAAATAAACTGTAAAAAGCACAAACTGAGGATGCTAAACATTAGTACTAAACAACCATTAGAACACTGAAGATATCAGAAGAAATCAAAAAATATCTGGAGACAAATGATAATGAATACACAACAATCCAAAACATATGAAATGCTGCAAAAGCAGTTCGAAGAGGATAGTTTATAGCAATACAATTTTACCTTAGGAAACAAAAACATCACAAATAAACAACCTAATTTTACACATAAAGCAACTAGAGAGAGAAGAATAAACAAAACTGAAAAAGAACTGAAGTCACTCAGTCGTGTCTGACTCTTTACAACCCCATGGACTCTAGCCTACCAGGCTCCTCCTTTCATGGGATTTTCCAGGCAAGAGTACTGGAGTGGGTTGCCATTTCCTTCTCCAAACAAAACAAAACCCAAAGTTAGTCAAAAAAATGATATCATAAAGATCAGAGCAGAAATACATGAAAAAGAAATGAAGGAGACAATAGAAAATATCAAAAAAACTATAAGCTAGTTCTTTGAGAAGATAAACAAAATTGAAAAACCATTACCCAAACTCATCAAGAAAAAAAAAAAAAAAAGGAAAAGACTCAAACCAAAGAAACTAGAAATGAAAAAGAAGAAGCTGCAACAGATGAGGCAGAGCTACACGGACTCAAATGAGACTACCATAAGCAACTATTAATAATTTCAGTGGGCTCTGGATTACAGAGACTATATCTAATAAAATGGACCACCTAAAATAAATGAATAAATCCTTAAAAAGGTACAACCTTAGAAGACTGAGCCCAGGAAGAAATAGAAAATATGAACAGACTAATCTCAAGTATGAATTTGAAACAGTGATTGTAAAACTCCCAACAAACAAAAGTTCAGGGCCAAATGACTTCAAAGGAAATGCTGTCAAACATATAGAGAAGACTTAACACCTATCTTTCTGAAATTTTTTCACACATCAAAGAAAAAAGAGAAAAGTGGCTTGAAGTAAATGAAAAATTTTAAAACATATCAAAATGTAAGGAATGCTGATGAAACAAGAATTAGAGGGAAATTCATAGCTTTGAATGTCTATATTAGAAAAAAATTAAAAGTCTCAAATCAATGACCTCAACTTCCACCTTAAGAAACTGGAAAAAGAGCAAAGTAAGCCCAAAAGAAGAACAACATAAATTACAAATGTCATTTTAAACAGTGAAATAGTAAAATAATCAAGAATAATCAATGAAATAAAAACTGACAACATTAATAAGAAGACCAATATGTATATATTAGTTGCTCAGTCATGTCTGACTCTTTTCAACATCGTGGACTGTAGCTCACCAGGCTCCTCTGTCTGTGGAAATCTCGAGGCAAGACTACTGGAGTGGGTTGCCATTTCCTTCTTCAGGGAATCTTCCTGAGACAGGGATTAAACACAGGTCTCCTGCATTGCAGGCATATTCTTTACCATCTGAGCCACCAGCAAAGCCTTAGAAGATCAATGAGTGGATAAATCTCTAGCCAACTTGATCAGTAAAAAAGAGAGAAGACTCAAGTCGCCAATAAGAATAAAAGAGGGCAACGTCAGATTCAACTGGTATAAAAAGGATTATAAGAGAATAATACTAAGAATTTTATTCTGATAAATTGGCAATTTTGGAAGGAATAAAATTCATGAAAGACACAAATAAGTCTCAGGAGGAAAAAGATAATGAAAGTAGTTCTATTTCTAATAAAGAAGTTTACTTTATGCTTGAAATCTGTCCCACTAAGGAAAGATTCTACTCACATAACTTCACTAGTGAAGTCTACTAAATATCTAAGGAAGAAATATACATATATATCTAAATATATATAAATATATATTTTCTCAGAAAATTGAAGAGAAGAGAGTTATTCCTCTCTTAGTCCATGAGACCAGCATTATCCAGATACCCAAATCAGATAAAGATATCAAAAATTGTCAATTTCCCCCATAAGCTTATATGTAAAAATTCTAAATAAAATTTTAGTAAATTGAATCTAAAAATATATAAAAACAATAGTACATCATAAACAAGCAGAGTTCATCCCAGATGGCAAGGTTTTTTGAAATTGCAAAAATAAACCACTATAATTCATCAAACTAACAAGTTTTAAAAGAAATGTGTGTATATATATATCAGTATATGAAGAAAAAAGTATTTGACAGAAACCAATATCAATTCTTGATAAAAAAAAAAAGCTTAGAAATCTCTGAATAGAGTTGAATACCATCATTCTCATAAAGTATTCAACACATCTACAAAGAATCTACATCTAACATTAAACTTAATTGTGGAAGACTGATTGTTTTTCCAATACCAGAAACGCAACTAAGATGTCAGCTCTCTGAACTCTATTCTACATTATATTTGAGGTTCTAGTCAATGCAATAAGACAAGTAAAACAAAACAAAAATCCAGATGGGAAAAGAAGTAAAAATATCATTTTTCTAAAACAACATGGTTGTCTACATAAGGATTATAAACTTTACAGAATCTATATAAAGTTCCTATAATTATTAAGTGGTTTTATAAGTCTGAAGAATAAAAATATCAATTGTATTACTATATAGGAACAAAATAATCAGAAATTGAAGCTAAAAACAAAACTGCTTACAATGGCACAAGAATTATTAAATATTTAAGAATAAATCTGACAAAAGATAAACAAAGCTAACACATTAAAACTGCAAGACATTGCTGAGTGACATTAAAGGAGACCCAAATAAATAGACATAGATACCATGTTTGTGGGTCAAAATGGTCAGTACCACTAAGACATCAGTTGCCTCCAAAAAGATCAATATTGGGCCCATTTACAAAAATTCAATGCAATTTTTTCCAAAATACAGCAGATCTTTAAAGATAAATTAGTAACTGACTCTCAAATTCATATGCAAATGAAAGGACCTAAAATGTCCTAAATAATTTTGTTAAAAAAAAAATTTTGGAAAGCTAACACTTTCTGATTTTAATACTTATTATAATATGTATTATGGATATTCAAGTTGGCATATAGATCAAAAAACTAAATAGAGACCAGAAATAGACCCATACATAAAAGGGGAACTTGTCTTTTAAAACATTGCAAAGCCAGTTCAATGGAGAAAGAATCTGAACAGATATTTTTCCCAAAAAGACATACAAATGACCATTGGTACATGAAAAGACGTTCAGCATCATTAATCATCAGGGAAATGCAAAGCAAAACCATAATGAGATAGCACCTCACATCTAGTAGAATAACTTCATCAAAAAGAAGAAATAACAAGTGTTGGCAAGGATGGATAAAAAGGAATGTTTGTGTATTATTGGTAAGAATGTAAATTGGTGCAGCTGCTCTAGAAAATAGTGTGGAGTTTCCACACACACACACACAAAAAGACCTACCACATGATCAACCAATGCATTTCTTGATGTAAACCCAAAGGAAGCAAAAAATCTCAAAAAGATATCTATACCTTTGTATTCATTGCATCACTATTCACAATAGCCAAGATATGAAAACAACCTAAGTGTGTGTCAACAGATGAATGGATAAAGAAGATATGATATGTATGTAAGTGTGTATATATATACACATATATACACACAATGTCATATTGCTCAAACATGAGAAAAAGAAGGAATTACTGTCATTTGCAACAACAAAGATAGTCCTTAAGGACATTGTGCTAAATAAGTCAGACAAGGAAAGGTTGTGTATGACTTATATGTGTAATCTTTAAGTCAAACTGACAGAAACAAAGAGTAGAATGGTGATTACCAGGGTACAGGAGGTGGGAACACTGGGAAGATGTTGGTTAAAGCATAAACACTTTCACTTGTAAGATGGCTGAGTTTTGATGATCTAATGCAATGTAATTGTGAATATAATGTAGCATATACTTGAAAGTTGTTAAGAAAGTAAATCTTAAACATTCCCACAACAACAAAAAATGATAATTATTCAAGCGATGAGGGTGTGAGCTAACACTATAGTGGTAATCATTTTGCAATATGTAAGTGCATCAAATCCAGCAGATTGTACACCTCAAGCATACTATGTTATATGTCAGTTTTACCTCAACAAAGATGGGAAAAAAAATTTTTTTAAACAAATAAACTTTTTTAAATGACCCAGAATAATTGCCACCCTTAGTTCAAAAATAAGTAAAATTCCAGGAGACTTACCTTCTTTTCTACCAACCTGCATGGCCTCTCTCTGTATTTCCTACTTGAGCCTTTTATGACAGTAATCTGAGAACAATTTCCACTTAAACTCTAATTGAGATCTACATACTTCTGTCCTCACTAATGTAGGTAGTTATATACTTTCTGGCTTTTTAAAATTCACTCCACAACTATAGTAATTATTTATTTTAAATAATTATTTGAATAATTTAATAAAATTTAATAGAATAATTATAATTTAATAAAAATTTACTTGAATAATTTTAAAACTTTAATAAATGATTAAAGATGTCAGATTTATAAAGGGGTCACTCTGATAATATCTTTCAATGTTTGAATTAGGAGCAAGGAGAGGGAGTGGGTGAGATGATTTGGGAGAATGGCACTGAAACATGTATAATATATAAAAAACGATTCGCCAGTCTAGGTTCAATGCAGGATACAGGATGCTTGGGGCTGGCGCACTGGGATGACCCAGAGAGATGATATGGAGAGGGAGGTGGGAGGGGAATTCAGGATTGGGAACACATGCACACCCATGGAGGATTCATGTTAATGTATGGCAAAACCAATACAGTATTGTAAAGCAAAATAAAGTTAAAAAAAAAGAAAAAGATTAAAAAGATAGAAATACTGGAGAATATCATCTCAACATAATACTAAAAGCAATAATATTCAAATTGCTACATGTAATTGCTATATTTAAGGCCAATAAGATGAGAGCCTTTGTCTGATATTGTCAGATATAACACAATCAAGTGGTAAATGCTCAATAAAATCTTTTGGTTCAATAACAGTGCTAATTGTAATATATATAATGTATTAAGTCAAGTAGTATCAGTAGAACAACATACTAAGTTCTTTAAATACATCCCTTATTTTAATCTTCACACACAAAAAAATGTCTATAGCATAGATATTATACCTTATCTTACCAACAAGAAAATGGAGATGCTGAAACTAGTGTCAAATTCCAGCATCTTTCTAAACATTTTAAAATTCAAAACAATTTTTTAAAAACTTTTTCCTGTCACTCTTTGCTTTAATTGTACTTGATAGCAGATTCTGTTTGAAAAGTGCCATCTGAGAAGTCAGTGAAGCACACTAATTCAATATTATCATCATCACGCCGCTATGACACAAGACACCCCAGCTATCCCACAGGAGGAATTCCGTCAGGAAATTCTGAGGGCTCTGATGTCTCTCACATTTGTGTTTGGAATGTGAATAACTGGACATTAAAGGGGAAAACAGGCAAGGTATAAGTTTGCCTTTTTACAAGTGGGCAAGCAGCACAGCACATCCAGAGCACTTAGCAGACAGCTGGATTATGAGATGAATGCTAGTCATTAAGCCAATAGTGAAAAATGTGTGGGAGAATTTTCTTCAACATGCGTCTCTGTCAATCCTGAAAGAAAAGAGACAAAACTGTGGAAGGCAAAAAGCTCAAAGATAGCTTGGGTTAAATGCTTTTTAAAAGAGACAGCAACTTGGCACCTATATCTCTGTACTGCTAAGCAGTATTTAACATTTATGACACTGCTAGTTGCTTGTAATTTTTACATACAGTGATTATTTACTGAGTCAGACATACATATATTTTTATTTCCGTTCTCATTATGTAACTCATTGAGAAGTTATGTTGCTCCTAACTTTGCAGGCAGATTCTTTACCAGTTGAGCCACAAGGGAAGCCCTGTTGCTCCTAATGATTCTGAAAACAGCAGACCTTAACTTCAGGAAAGCAAGGCTCTATCAATTGTGTTCATGAAGTTATCTATCCCCAGTACACAGAACAATAGGTGTTATCTGTGATTTTCAGTAAATATTTGCTGAATAGACAGAAAAACTAATGGGTCTGAGTAACTGCACTGCAACCCTGAATGTCACCAGAGGAGCAAGAAGGAACACATTGCCTCACACATTCACCCTGATTGCTCCTTCTGGTCCTCAATTACTTGCATGTCTGTACCTAGTGAATTCCCATTAGCCCATGCCTATCCCACTATTCTCACCATACCCAGAAAAGCTAAGCTCCAGAATTATGGAGCACATTGACCCATCTAACATGAATTCGTCTCTCCTCAGAGACTTTGTCTTTCACACATAGCCTAGATCATGATAACACTTGTGGACCTAGGGCAGAAGTAGAAATGGAGAACCATTTCATCTGTTTAAAATATTTAAAATATATATATTAATCTAATAAATTACCAAAATAAATATGTTCTATTCTCCTGTGAGCATGCTAAGTCACTTCAGTCATGTCGAACTCTTTGCAACCCTAAGGACTGTAGCTTGCCAGGCTCTTCTGTCCATGGGATTCTCCAGGCAAGAATACTGGAGTGGGTTGCCATACTCTCCTCCAGGGTTCTTCCTGACCCAGGGATCAAACCTGCTCCTCTGAGTCTCTTGCATTGCAGGCAGGTTCTTTACCACTAGTGCCACCTGGGAAGCCCTCTACTCTCCTACCCTAACAGTTATACAAAATGTAACGATTCAGTAGGCCAAGTTGAAATATAGAAGTTGAAATTTAGAAGATGCTGACTCCTCCATGTGTTTTAATGGAATCTGGCAGCAGGAAGACAGTAGCCCAGAGACCCCATGTTTCCACCCTAAGCCTTGTTCTTTTCCGTTAACCCTTAGCCTGCCTTGTTCCACTTCTCATCCCCAGCTCCAACCTGAACTTCAAGTAGTTTTGCACATGCATTGCTGGATACTCAACCTACTGTTCATCCACACAGCCTAAAAACAAAAATCTCTTGGCTGCCTCTCAAGCATAGACACATATACATGAGTGATGAGACCCACCTTATGATGAAAGACCTGAGCAAAAAGTCCATGTAAACCCTGGGCTCAGCTCAGGGCCTTTCCATGTCCTGAGAAAATGGAGCATGGTCAGGTAGCCCTATGCAAAAGCTCAGGTGGCATGTCACTTGACCCGATGAACTCCTGGCTCTGCAGAAAGAGGTATAGCCTCAGTTCAGTTCAGTTCAGTCGCTCAGTCATGTCCAACTCTTTGCAGCCCCATGGATCGCAGCATGCCAGGCCTCTCTGTCCATCACCAACTCCAAGAGTTCACTCAGATTCATGTCCATAGAGTCAGTGATGCCATCCAGCCATCTCATCCTCGGTTGTCCCCTTCTCCTTCTGCCCCCAATCCCTCCCAGCATCAGAGTCTTTTCCAATGAGTCAACTCTTCGCATGAGATGGCCAAAGTACTGGAGTTTCAGCTTCAGCATCATTCCTTCCAAAGAAATACAGGGCTAATCTCCCTCAGAATGGACTGGTTGGAACTCTTTGCAGTCCAAGGGACTCTCAAGAGTCTTATCCAACACCACAGTTCAAAAGCATCAATTCTTAAGCACTCAGCCTCCTTCACAGTCCAATTCTCACATCCATATATGACCAAGGAAAAACCAGAGCCTTGACTAGATGGACCTTAGTCGGCAAAGTAATGTCTCTGCTTTTGAATGTGCTATCTAGGTTGGTCATAACTTTTCTTCCAAGGAGTAAGCGTCTTTTAATTTCATGGCTGCAGTCACCATCTGCAGTGATTTTGGAGCCCCAAAAAATAAAGTTTGACACTGTTTCTACTGTTTCCCCATCTATTTCCCATGAAGTGATGGGACCAGATGCCATGATCTTCATTTTCTGAATGTTGAGCTTCAAGCCAATTTTTCCACTCTCCTCTTTCACATTTATCAAGAGGCTTTTTACTTCCTCTTTACTTTCTGTCATAAGGGTGGTGTCATCTGTGTATCTGAGGTTATTGATATTTCTCCCAGCAATCTTGATTCCAGCTTGTGTTTCTTCCAGTCCAGCGTTTCTCATGATGCACTCTGCATAGAGGTTAAATAAGCAGGGTGACAATATACAGCCTTGACGTACTCCTTTTCCTATTTGGAACCAGTCTGTTGTTCCATGTCCAGTTCTAACTGTTGCTTCCTGACTGCATGCAGATTTCTCAAGAGGCAGTTTAGGTGGTCTGGTATTCCCATCTCTCTCAGAATTTTTCAGTTTATTGTGATCCAAACAGTCAAAGACTTTGGCATAGCCAATAAAGCAGAAATAGATGTTTTTCTGGAACTCTCTTGCTTTTTCCATGGTCCAGCAGATGTTGGCAATTTGATCTCTGGTTCCTCTGCCTTTTCTAAAACCAGCTTGAACATCAGGAAGTTCATGGTTCATATATTGCTAGCCTAAGGAAAGCCAAATAGGACTCTCAAGCATAGAGTCCAAGGCACCAGCTTCTGACTCTTAAGACAATACTGCTTTAGATCTTATATCAAGAAATAATTGTCATGTCTCCTTTCAACATCCATTCTCTTGACAACATTGCTCTCCTGGCTGTCAACATTTGTTCCACTACTTGTAATTCTGATATCTCTCCCTCTGTTGCTGCTTTTCTTCTGCACATGAATGCATTTCCATCTCCCCTTTCCATTTAAAGCTGTTTTCATATACCTTCTTCCCTTCAACACTGAATGTTTAACTAAAGCACTGAATCCTCTCACAGAGACAAAAATAAATGTCCAAATCTCCACTCAGCAATAATCATTACCAGCTATTGGTGAACAACATTCCAGATGTTTTTCTATCAATGTATGCAGATAGACTCTATAAGAGGCAAAAATGTTTTAATTAGAATAGTATGAGATATGATGTTTATTAAAAATGATAGAAATTACTTTTTCTAGAATTCAACCTTCTTAAGAAACTGAAGTGAAACAATCAGAATCACTCCACTTAAATGTTTCTTCATAACAGTCAGAATTAGATCCTGAAAGGCACTTCTACAGAGGCATCAAGAACAGTGATGCCTCTGTCCTTATTTTATAAATGCTGCTGGGGAATACAAGTGAGTTCTCTCACTTTTACCTTCAAAAAGCCATCAAATGGACTTTATGTGGCAGGCCCCACCCCCTTTGCTCCCTCCTTGGCCATTCTGAAGCAGGTTCCTTAAACTGTTGTATTCAGACTCTACAGAATGATGGAAATCAAAGGTTTGCAAATGTGCAAGGGAAAAAGTTGGATTTTCAGAGCCTTTAACTGAAATTGAGAATTCCCCTTGATTTTGAACATATGTAGGTAACAAATTTCAGTTGTATTAGAATTGCCTATGAGTTTATCACTAATAGAAATCACTATTTTTATATATTACTATTCTTTTAGATCTTAAAATAGCATTGCTGCTAAGTCACTTCAGTCGTGTCTGACTCTGTGCGACCCCATAGACAGCAGCCCATCAGGCTCCCCTGTCCCTGGGATTCTCCAGGCAAGAACACTGAAGTGGGTTGCCATTTCCTTCTTCAATGCATGAAAGTGAAAAGTGAAAGTGAAGTCACTCAGTCATGTCTGACTCTTAGTGACCCCATGGACTGCAGCCTACCAGGCTCCTCTGTCCATGGGATTTTCCAAGCAAGGGTACTGGAGTGGGTTGCCATTGCCTTCTCCAAAAATAGCATTAATAGTCATCATTCCTTCATTAATCAAAGAACACGTATATTTTTTCAGCACAAAAACCTAATATAGTTTCATAACAGTTGATTCTCCTTATAAACTTAAACATTTTATTGTATGAATTTAAAAACTACTGAGAACACAATTTTGTTCACTTTTTATGGCTAATATTCCACTATATATATGTACCACATTTTCTTTATCCATTCATCTGTTGAAGGACATCTAGGCTCCTTCCATATTCCTGGCTATTGTAAATAGTGCTACAATGAACACTGGGGTACATGTGTTTTTTTGAGTTATGGTTTTCTCAGAGTATATACCCAGTAGTGTGAATGCTGGATCATATGGTAGTTCCTGTAGAAAGAAATGGCAACCTACTCCAGTATTCTTGCCTGAGAAATCCCAAGGACAGAGGAGCCTGGCAGGCCACAGTTCATGGAGTCACAAGACTTGGACAGGTCTTAGTGACTAAACCATCACCATCATGGTAGTCCTATGTTTAGTTTTTTAAGGAACCTTCATGCTGTTTCCCCTAGTGGTTGTACCAATTTGCATTCCCACCAACAGTATAAGAGTGTTCCCTTTTCTCTACACCCTCTTCAGCATTTATTGTTTGCAGATTTTTTGATAATGGTCATTCTGGCTTGTATTAGGTGATACCTCATTGTAGTTTTGATTTGCATTTCTCTAATAGTGATGTTGAGCATCTTTTCATGTGCCTCTTGGCTATTTGTATGTCTTCTTTGGAGAGATGTCTATTTAAGTCTTCCACTCACTTTTTGATTTTTTTTAATATTGCATTGATAAGCTATTTCTATATTTTGGATATTAATCCTCTGTCTATTGCTTCATTTGAAAATATTTTCTCCCATTCCAAAGTTTGTCTTTTCATTTCATTTATGGTTTCCTTTGCAGTACAAAGCTTTTAAGTTTAATTAGTTCCAAATTTTTTCTTCTTGTTTTTATTTTCATTATTTTAGGAGGTAGGTCAAAAAGATCTTGCTGAGATTTATGTCAGAGTATTTTTCCTGTGTTTTAGTCTAAGAGTTTCATAGTGTCCAGTATTAAATTTGCCTCTTCAATTCATTCCAAGCTTACTGAATCAGCTGAAGTGATGTGGATTAACCTAGAGCTTGTCTTACAGAGTGATGTGAGTCAGAGAAAGACATCACATATTAACACATGTATACAGAATCTGATGAACCTATTTGCAGGGAAGGAATAGAGGCACAGATGTGAAGAATGGACTTGTGGACACAGAGTGGGGAGGGAGAGAGGGAGATGAGTTGAGAGACTGGCATTGACATAGATACACTACTATGTGAAAAATAAATAGCTAGTGGGAAGCTGTTGTATGGTTCAGGGAGCTCAACTCGGTGCTCTGTGATGACCAAGATAGGTGGGATGGAAGGGGTATTGGAGGGGGGCTCAAGAGGGGCAGAATATATGCACGCATATGGCTGATTCATAATGTGCAGCAGAAACTAAAGCAACAAGATAAAGCACTTATATAATAATAATAATAATAAAATACTGAGAAGACATCCACAAGCTTCAACTGCCTGCAAATGGAGCTTTGATATCAAAAAGGTTAAGAATCTTGTTTTGAATGCTTTTGTCAGGCCCTAGCCACCAATTCGCTTCATCTGAATTACAGGGAACAACTTTGGTCCTTTCTTAAGTCAGGTAGAAACTAATTAAGAAAAAAGGTATAACAATCACAATCCCTAACAAATTCAGTGCTCATAATTTCCAAGGATACAGCTTCTTTATTCTCAGTAAAATAAAATCACATTCCACAGATACCAGATTCTCATATCACTGGCTTACAGATGGGTTTCCTGCCAGTCAACATGTGCAGTTGCCAGGACTGCGGCTCTGACACTCTGATAAGGTTGGAATCATGCCTTTTAAAAATAACAACATTCTTAAGGCAAATGATTGTTTTACAATGGCCTTCTGACACTGTCCATACACAATGAGATCATTAAGTCAATCAGATCTGAATCATGGGGTCATTCTACTCTAATTCAGTCAATAACAAAGCTATTTATCTCTTGCTACTTTTCATCTTATGATGCCAGCGTTTCTATTATGTGCATTACTATATCCATAACTCCTTAGAAAGTATAAGTGATGGATGGAATATATGTCAAAGAATACACACACACACACACATATATACCTGACACATACTTTTCTGTGCAAGATTGAAATGGCAGTATTGGTAATATAATAAAAGGTAAATATTCAAGTTTACAGTGTTTCTATCAGCCTTAGATGTTTCCACTGCAAAACTAAACATGCATTCATGTGCACTATAAAAACATAACCACATTAAGCAACAGAATTACCATCTACCCCATTATACTGTGAATATGTGAAAAATAGAAACCATGATTTCATATATATATATATATATACATATATATATATATATCCCTAACTCATAATAAAGGGCTAGGAAATTGCCTCCAGATTTTTATCAACACAAAAGTGCCCTTGAAATCAGTGTGTGTTTTGTTCAAGAAAAGAAGGAAAAGTCCATTGTATTGTGTTCTAGTTTCAAAATGATATTTTTGTTTCTCATATTATTGGTATTTAATGTCAATTTTCATTTAATAAGATTTGCATGCAACTGTCTGTGGATCAAATAAACCCTATGAGTCAGAGGCTGAAGAAAGGAAAATTCTAGAAACAAGATTCAAACGTCATTCTCCATATACATTCTGCTAAGTATATGGGGGATATTTGTACAACATTAGTCTGTTCATTTGTAAAATGGAAGTTATGGTCTTATTCAAAATTTTTTTGTGGGTTTTAAATGAAATGCTTCTGCTGTTGCTAAGTCGCTTCAGTTGTGTCCGATTCTGTGTGACCCCATAAACGGCAGCCCACCAGGCTCCCCCGTCCCTGGGATTCTCCAGGCAAGAACACTGTAGTGGGTTGCCATTTCCTTCTCCTTTAAATGAAATAGTAATATACAAATAAACTATGGGGTAGAAAGTAGCAGCTCAATAAATATTAATCCTGTTATCTCATTCCCCTTTAAAATAGATCTTAAGATATTCTCATAGTGTCCAAGGAAATACTAATTTTATTCAAACCCTTTACATGAAAAATTATAAAATAAAATGTCCCCTTGTCCTGAGAAAGTGTCTTATGGCTCTGTGTAATAGAGGGATCTATGGAGAACTGGAGAACATGAGCCTGGCTAACATACAAACTGCAAACATTAAAGAACCACGGCATGAGCCAAATAAATAACCAAAAAGGAAGCATTCAGTCTGCTGGGCAACCCAACTAAAATTGATGTTATCAGGGAAAATAATTTTCTCAGCCATGAAGGCTTCTTCTTTGGTGTGGAAGAGTCCTGAAGCTTCCTAAACAGGTGGGGTGACCCAGAGGTAATCTATTTGTGTCATCACTGTTTCCGTTATTTGAAATTGCTGAACTTGATTCAAGTCTGGATGGTAAAGAAATTTTTAGGGTCCACACAAGTGTATAATGCTCTGAATAGAGCTCTACTTCTTTGAATAACAACACTTCCTTTCATGACACTGCTCTGCATGCAGAAAGGGCAAACAGTTTAAAAATGAAGTACAGCCAGCACAAAGGAGCAGCCTCTACCAATTTGCCTCCTACCCAGAGGAATGCATGTCTCCCAAGCTAGCCCTGCACTGCAGGATGAGAATCCAAAGGGAAAAGTTCTCTTTAGTGTACTTCCTTTGTGCTCCTTAACTAAATCATGCATTTTTGATTTGTTATCTGAAACATTCTTTCTAAAAGAAATTTGCTTTTCTATAAGATGGGTGCTCTCATTCATTTTTGCCTTCTTGTTTTCAAGGTAGGAGGAATATAAATCATGCATCCAGTCACACATGACTGTTAATGCCATCTAACTGGGGACCCCAGATATGTGAAAAGTTTAAGTGAATTTGATTCATCTGCTCTCTGACTGTTGTGTTGGGAATACTGAGGTACCATGGGAAAGTTAAATGTAAGTTACAGTCTTTAGATCATTGGAGCCACCTCCTTATAGTGGGTGATCTGACTTAAGATGTTTTTCTCCCTTCTGCTCTATCAGTATTCGCCTGGATTTGAGTAAAATAGAAATCAAAGACTGGTGAATATGAACATCTACAAGGAATGAAGGGGCTCATTCCATAATGGGTAAGGTGGCAGGTTCATGATCAGCCGGGGGTATAGAGAATCTGACAAATTATAAATAATGGGAGAACAGAGCACATGAAGTGGAAAATGGCTGAGTACGGCTTATATACGTTCTCTGTTCGGAACTGAATACTCAGTGAGGTGGGGGCTAGATCAGAACAGCAGAGAGGAGGAAGAGTACAGGAAATGAAGTTGTACCTTGTTGTACTTGATTGTTGTGCTATGCTCTGCTTAGTTGCTCGGTCATATCTAACTGTTTGCAACTCCATGGACTGTAGCCCACCAGGCTCCTCTGTCCATGGGGATTCTCCAGGCAAGAATATGGAATGGGTTCCCATGCCTTCTTCCAGGGGATCTTCCCAACCCAGGGATTGAACCCAGGTTTCTTACATTGCAGGCAGATCCTTTAGCAGCTGAACAACCAGGGAAACCCCACCTTCCTGATTACCATATGCCATATTAGGTGCAGATAACAACCTACTAGACAGTATAAGATGTAAATGAGATAGCTTCTGTTGTGGGTTGGATCCAGGGCCTTAGAAAATCAACTAGTAAGAACTCATTGGAAACTAAGTGTTACCAAAGGAAACTGCATTCCAAGAACTAATAGAGAGGATTCCTGGGCATTGAGTGTCCAGGCCCTGGGTGTGTTCAAAGTCAGGTAGGTGTCAGCTTTATGGTTGTGAGTATTCTCCTAGGTTGGTAGTAGAAGCCCAGCAACTAGATGTAAGGACAAAAAGGTGATCTGATACCTAACTGGGGCAATATAAGATATCAAGTGATGATCAGATTATCTGGCAGGACCTGAAATGCTGAACTTAATCATACATTAAGACAGATCCCGGTCATACAAACTGTACAAACACATCCAGAAACTTTGGTGCAATAGGCACAAAGCTTTCCAGGACTCATGCAGTCACACTGACTCCAGATTCACAGCTGCTAAGCAATTTCCTCCTGAGAAAACTGAATACAAGTCAAGAACCAGAACATGGTTAGAACTATGGTTAGAGCCAGACATGAACAACAGACTGGTTCCAAATTGGAAAGAAGTGTGTCAAGCCTAATTATTGTCACCCTGCTTATTTAACTTATATGCAGAGTACATCATGTGAAATGCCAGGCTGAATGAAGCACAAGCTGGAATCAAGATTGCTGGGAGAAATATCAATAACCTCAGATATGCAGATGATATCACCCTAATGGCAGAAAGTGAAGAGGAACTAAAGAGCCTCTTGATGAAAGTGAAAAAGGAAAGTGAAAAGGCTGGCTTAAAACTCAACATTCAAAAAAATAGACCATGACATCTGATCCAATAACTTCATGGCAAATAGACGGGGAAACAATGGAAACAGTGACAGATTTTATTTTGGGGGCTCCAAAATCACTGCAGATGGTGACTGCAGCCATGAAATTAAGATACTTGCTCCTTGGAAGAAAAGCTAAGACAAACCTAGACAGCGTATTAAAAAGCAGAGACAATACTTTGCTGACAAAATTCTGTATAGTCAAAGCTCTGGTTTTTCCAGTGTTCATGTACAGATGTGAGAGTTGATCCATCAAGAAGGCTGAGTGCCAAAGAATCAATGCTTTTGAACTGTGATACTGAAAAAGATTCTTGAGAGTCCCTTGGACAGTAAGGAGATTATACCAGTCAATCATAATGGAAATCAACCCTGAATATTTGTTGGAAGGACTGATGCTGAAGCTGAAACTCCAATACTTTGGCCACCTGATGCGAAGAGCAGACTCATTGGAAAAGACTCGGATTCTGGGAAAGATTGAAGGCAGGAAGAGAAGGAGACAACAGAGGATGAGATGGTTGGATGGCATTGCTGACACAATGGACATGAATTTGAGCAAGCTCTAGGAGATAGTATGGGACAGGGAAGCTTGGTGTGCTTCAGTCTATGGGGTCACAAAGAGTTGAATATGACTGAAGAGCAACTAAACTATTTCCAAAATCGTTTCTTTAATATTTACTTACACCCATACTTTCTACAAAAAGACATGTTATCAAATACTGGCACAGATTGTTGACCAAAGATTCTGGTTCACCCACTCACAGTAAACAACTGTTATCAAGATGCAGACACCAAGCCAAGGATTACAGTTCTTAGCCCTCTTACCTCAAGTGGTATATCATGTGAATTGTTCTTACCTTGCAGAATGATATATGTCATTTCCAGCCATGCTGCTTGAGAAGCAAACGTGCCCACTCCATCCTCTCACTCTCCATTTGCCACTGTACACAGAGGGCTATGCAACCCTAAGAGAAGGCTGAGCCACGTAAGGAAGGCAGCTTCAGTCCCTAGATCACCATGAGAAGAATAGTCCAGTCAGGAATACCAGCACTGAACTCTTATGCAAGCAAAATATGAACTTCTTTGCAAAATCACAGAAGGATGTAACACCTGCAAGTATTAGACTAATAAATGTACTGAAATAAATACCGCACAGTGAAAATCAGGAAATGAAAAGATCAGCCCAAAAGGAAAATGTGTAAAGCCAAAATTTAATGTTAATGCACAAAAATATGTGCCTAAGATTGGTAGTGTTTCCATCAGATGTACAGAGGCCAGAATAAGATGTGTCTGACTTGAAGAGATTCTCAGTGGGATCCTCAAAAAGGGAAGCCTATAATGTAATGGACAACTAGAAAATTGATTAAAATACATGTTCTAGAGTACAGAAGTCTGGCTTCCATTACTGGCTTTGCAAGATACTAGCTTACTTGGGGAGAAGGCAATGGCAACCCACTCCGGTACTCTCGCCTGGAAAATCCCATGGACGGAGGAGCATGCCTAAGTAAGCTGCTGCTTCACTTTTCACTTTCATGCCTTGAAGAAGGACCTGGCAACCCACTCCAGTGTTCTTGCCTGGAGAATCCATGGGACGGGGGAGCCTGGTGGGCTGCCGTCTATGGGGTCACACAGAGTCGGACATGACTGAAGTGACTTAGCAGCAGCAGCAGCTTACTTAGGCAGGTTAACTAACTTTTCAAAGCTTCCATTTTCTGAACTATAAAGTGAGGATAAGGATATTCCATAGGATTGTTGTGAAAATGAAATAAAAATAATCCATGTAAAATGCTTGAAAAAGTTCATTCCACATAGTGCTACATGAATGTTCTAAATAAAGCTGAAGCCATCATCCTTATAAAACCATCATCCTATATTTAAAAAAATACTTTTTTAATCATAAGATTGGCTATTAGAAATGATAATGAGTTCAAATCTCTGAAGTATTAAAGAAACCCAGATCCTAACTGACATCTCCTGACACCTGGGAAGGATTAGGAGCAAGGTGCCAATCAGATGTCATAGCTCAGAGCTGCTCTGTGGCATGTCAGAAGCAGATTCTGCTCCACACCCCATGTACATGTGGCAGGGTTCCAGACTTCACCTTCTTGCAGATAAGGTTTCTAATGCTCAGCTCCTGGCTTACTGAGGATTAACCTGGATAGAACTGGCCTCTACCTCACAAACAGTGGGGCCTGAAAATGAATGGAATTAGCGATCACAATGACTGACCTTAACAGGCCTTCAAGAGCAATAATTTAAATTCCTTTAATAATGCAGTTAATCTGCCCATTAAAATCAGAAAACTACATAAATGTATTATTTCTGAAATGGGCTGAATGTTATGTGTCCCCAAATTCACATGTTGAAAGCATAACCTGCAAGATGATGGTACAGGAGATGGGGCCTTTGGGAAGTAATTGTATCATGCAGGCAGAACAGTCACAAATGGGATAGGGCCCTTACAAACAGAAACCCTAGAGAGATCCCTTACCCCTTCAAGTGTGTGGTTACAGCAAAAACACCTCTGTTTATGAATCAGGAAGTGGACCCTCAACAGGCACCAAATCTGCCCATACCTTCCTCTCTGACTCCCCAGCCTCCAGAACTGTGAGAAATGAATTTCTGTTGCTATAAGCCACTGTGGCTAAGGTATTTTGTTACAGCAGTCCAAATTGACTAAGCCAATTTCCTAATCCTTTCATTAGTGTTTTGAGTTTGAATTATTCTTCCTTCTAAGGAAAGGCAAGTAGTTATCTGATGACATCCAGCTATGTATCAGAGATGGAGGAGACATCCATCTCTAAGATACATGGTCCCTTTCCATTGAGGTGTCCCTAATTTGAACCTTTCCTACCTCTCAGCTTTGAAGGATTAGACAATGAAAACTACACACATACACACACATGCAAAAAGTCCAAGGTCCAAGTCACCTGTCATCCCTCAGGATGTGATTTTCTTCATCATTTAACTGTCTTCCCCGGAAGAACAAATTATGCCACCCTGAAATGAATGCTAATCTTTTAGTCTACAGGGAAAAGGCAACAAACAGCCAAATATCTGCTCATCACAATGAGCTTAAATGAAGCAGGATTTAAGCTGCTCTTATGTGGACAACCCATGATCTTTATTAGAGTTTACTTTGCATAATTACCTCAGGGAACTATGATAAGCCCAGAGCCATTTCTCAGTCTTGCATTCATTGTATGTTGCTTTGCCCAAGGAGGTAAATATAAATTAGAGGATCCTGCCAAGCTCCCTAGATTACTGAGTTATCCATCACAAAGAGAGAAGCGTAGCATCCTGGAACCCTTTGGGTATCTGAGAACACACTTTGAGCCAAAGGAGAAATATACAGATCATTTATCTGCCTCAGAGAAAAATAGAAAGTTGCTGAGGGGGTAGTATGACAGTAAGTATTTACACAGATTTGTTTTCCCAAAGCTAATCTGGAGGACTCTGAACAGTGTCCTTAGTAGAGCTGTAACTTGGAATGACTATAACCAAGAAAAGCTGTGGGAAAAAACAGGTTTATCTTAGAGAGTATGGCCGAGACCTTGCCACAAATTCTCCTCCTGGAAAGCCGCAGGGAATGAGAGATGGTTTGAAGAGCTGAGAGACACAGGAAATGGAAGGGCCCAGTAGAGTGAGGCAGTTTGAGGAGACAACAGACACAAGTGTATGGCCAGGCTGCTCATGATGGTTGTTTTCTCTCTGTACATCCCCTGCTTGACTACTGCCTGCTCTACCTACACTCTCCCCACCCGACTGACCTTATGCATACTTTCCCCAGGCCCAAGCTAATGACTGATCTAACTTTGGCCACTATGACAGCTTATCAAAGGGGTAGTGAGGGGCAAGCTCCTCTACTGGTTTCTCTGGTAACTGATGAGTCCCTATAATCACAACCTCCCCTTACCCCTGGAAGTGAAGACATCTGCCACACATGGCAGAACATCACTTCAGGACCTTGCTTAGAACATGTAAGATTCCCCCATCCATTAAGCCATCAATGTCTCTGTCACTGACTCCAGGCTCTTTCTTTGGTCTTGAAGCTGTGCAAAAACAAGATATATGATGTTGCCCCGAAATAAAGAGAAGCCCCAAGTAAATGCCCACTTGGTCCATCCACTATTGTGGATATGAAGATATGTGGATATTAAAGAGATATGAAGTGAGACTTTCAGCAAAGAAGAGCTTTGGCACCTGAAAGACCCCACCTCCCTTTCTACAGAGCAATCAATCACTCCTCAAGCAAAAGGAAGTGTTGGCGCCCCTTGTTTATGTGCATACAAGGAGAAAGAAGTTGATCTCTAGGAGGAAAAAAAATAATAAACATGCATTCATTTTATGCCTTGGAGAACTTTAATTCTAGAAGTTCTGGCAGAAGTTCAACCATAGGATTCCAAGTAAAGATACGTCACAGAAAATAACGGTGTCTTTGATTGCAAAGAATCTCTCATCAATAAAACAGAGCTACCCTACTGAATCCCAATTTTACTTTCTAAGAGGAAAGTATAATTGAAACCTATGAGGTTTGGAGCAGCTGGAAAAGTATAAAAGGTCATCTAAACCAATGGTTTTCTTAGTCGATGGAGCATCAGGGTGCCAGGAGAGAAGCATCAACAACCACCTTGCCTTATAATTGAGGAATGTCACTCACAGAGGTTAAGGGATAGACCAGATTTGCCGTAAATGAGCTAGAGCCACAACTTGGGTTTCTTTTCTGACATTCCACCTACCATGTCACCTGCTTATCATGTCTTATATGATTGTTTCTTTCATTTTTTTTCTTCAGAGCTCTATTGATTAAGATTTTCTGAAATTCTCAGACTAAAAAGCATAGCTCAGACTGTACACACTTAAGAGTAAATTGGACTAGGCATGTCCTATAACCATAAGCTTCCATTAGGAAGTTTTGGAACCACCTTTACTACATTCAACAGAACAACAACAAAAATCAACAAGAAAATTCCAAGATCTAGATTCCCATAAGAGTCTTCACAAGCTTAATTTTCAGGCTATTTCACATTTAGGATTAATTGCCATACATGTGACTTGAGGTGACTATCGCTCAAAGCCAGTTCTTTCATTACTGAAGTTGTTATTAGCATTTTGGAATTAGAGAATAAGGCCATATCTTCGAGAACTTCCTGGGAGGCACAAAACACTAATCCATCAACATACAATAATGCCTTTTGGTGTATTAGTGTACCATCTTAGCTAATTGTTATGAATCGAAAGGAATGGGAAAAAATACTGGTAACTTTGAGAATAAAGTAAATAGAAGGAAGAATATATAAATATATATATTCATTTTATGCATGAAAAAGTTGAACAAATAAGAGTGAGAGAAGACTTGATTGCAAGGAGGGTGGATGTTAGGTAGGAACTTAGGCAAGATGCTGAAAAAGATTCAAGCTGATTTCTATACCCCACCACAGACAGGCCCCATTGTGGCCCACGAAAGCTCACAGATATGCTACAAAATAACCAGAGACTTTTCTAAATCAGGTAGATGCATCTTAGGGACACAGTGGATGCAAACTAACTACAGGGGCTTCTCCATCTACAGCACATGGTGCCCTTGATGCACAGCTGTGTCCTCAAATGACCTTAGGCAGCTGAAGCCCAGACTGAATTATGGGAAAGACATGAACCATAGAGCCTGTTGTTATGTAACTAGCAACTGCCAATCAAAACTGTCAGTCCATGCCCATTTAGATGAATACATAATAACTCTGCCTGGAGAACTCTGTATATCATCATTGCAGCACCAGTGCCTCTCTTGACTTGGCCCACCTCTCCCTTGAGGTATTCTTTCTGTCCTTCTTTATTTTTTTTTATTTTACTTTACAATACTGTATTGGTTTTGCCATACATCAACATGAATCCACCACAGGTGTACACATGTTCCCAATCCTGAATCTTTCTGTTCTTTTTTAATAAGTTTGTTTTTGCCATGGGTAAGACCTCAGATTCCTTGTGTATTCACCAAGAATGAAGGCCCACAGAGGAGGGTCTTCTTCAACCCTCTCCAAATCTTGTAACATGGAGAGACATAAACCTTACAGGTGAGAGCTGGAACTGACCTGGACACTTTAAGGATTCTGGGTGCTTAAAAACAAAAACCCAAGTAGAAGATCCATGAGCAGAAAAGAGAGACTAGAGAGAGGGCAAAGATATTTACTAATGACCATTCTTACCCAGGGTCAGGCTTGCCTCATTCTATTTCCAAGACTTAATACAGGGATTACTAGAACTAATCACTAGGTTTCCCAGGTGGCACTAGTGGTAAAGAACCCACCTGACAATGCAGGATAAATAAGAGAGACAGGTTTAATCCCTGGGTCTGGAAGATCCCCTGGAGAAGGAAACAGCAACCCACTCCAGTATCCATAGACAGAGGAACCTGGTGGGCTACAGTCCTTAGGGTCACAAAGAGTCAGACACAACTGAAGCAGCCTAGCACACACACACTAGAACCAAAACCAATAGTGACATTTCTTTTTAAAATGTGGAGATATATATATATAGATATATAGATATATAAAATTATCTGATTTGCTAGCCAATATTTCTTTTCTTGTATTTTTTCTGTCTGCATATGTAACATTATAAATGACTTTGGGAATAATCTTCAATTCCATCTATTCAACTCTTTGCATTTCCTCACTACAGCCTACTGAAATCCTCACATAATATTCAGATTGATTTTTGACTGCCCTTATGATATCCACAACTATAGAAGCAGTCAGAGTGATATAGACAACAGTGTCATCATACCTTTCTGGATGATTTCACATTTGCAGTCTTCGGATATAAGACCCAAAACATGTCTGCACCCCTTGTGTAAACAGTGAGTCCAAGGCTTTGCTGAGGATATAGGTTCCTTCTGCCAGCTTCTTCATTCTTTATTTTTTCCCCTTTTAAATCATTCAAAAATCTTTGTACCCACATCTCATTTTTTTTTTCCTTTAACTATCTTTCCTTTCTTTTCACTTAACCATGCAAATTGTTTTCAGATATTCTTTGTGTGATGTTAGCAGCACAAATTAAGGTTAAATTATATGGCATTTTAAAAGCCATTTTGAAGGTTAAAAATAACTTTTGTTGTGTTTCTTTATGACTGAATGCTCTGCAAAGAAACCTCCCAGGGCCCCCACTCCCACATCCCTACAGTTCCTCATATTTGGGAGCAGTAGTCGAAGTCAAATTCTGTGCTTTTCTATTGAGAAACGACGTTTGCAACTCTGTGGTTATTTTGTTGGATCAACCACTATAATTAGCATCCACTCTGCAGCACACCACCCTTCTCTCACAAGTGTATGTCCTAAAATAATTCTCTTTATTGTTTACATTGTTTTGAATACCAACATTTATTAGCACATTGTCAATGAATCACTCAATTTAAATGCCTCCCCCAACTCATAATCTTGTGATAAAAGATATTGTTCAAAATTTTAAAGACATCATGAAGAAGAATATTAACTGAAACTCCTGTGTTTGCTTGCCAATTGAAGAAAAATCTTTCATTTAAAAAAGGGTAAGATAAATGGTAGTGATAAGATCTTTCACAAGACTAGAATGCTGCAACTTGCTTGAGCAAATTTGCTTCTGTCACTTGAGTGTGCGTGCCTTGGATTTTGTCTCGTCACAACAAAGATTTGGAGTGACGGACATTAAAGCCCCCTCAGTGTGTCACAGCTCTCGGGTCTTGGACAGACCATGTTATAGCTCTCAGGTCTTGAACAGATTGTGTTATAGCTCTTAGACAAATCAGTGTTACAGCTCTATTTTATTTAGAAGACAGCATGAAAATCCATCTTCAAGGTGTGAGGGTATGTGGATCCAAAGATGAGAAGAGAAGAATGCCCCAGCGACTGGGGGGGGGGGGGGGGGGGGGGAGGGAGGGAGAGAGAGAGAGAGAGAGAAGAGAGAGCTAGCTTTGGATCCTCTTTTTATATCCCCCGCCCCCTACCCCACCCTGGGCCTGTCCTATGTAAATTGGGCCAGCCAGGAGTGTTGTTTATTTTACCTGAGGTCCTCACTCTGGTCCTTGGACCTTCCTTTATTCTATTTTTGAGGGCTTTTCTCTTCCTTATCTTTTAGCCACCGCCATTCTGGACTCTTTTTCCCTATTCTAACTACCTAACACTTCTAAAAGCCTACCTTGTAGGAAGGCTTACATTAGAAAAGCAAAATTTCACTAACTTAACAGACTTGTAAGCCCACAGAGATATAATTACATATTCTCTCCCTCAACTTATAAGTTCTTTGAAGTCTCAGGTTGCTACAGCAGAGCACCAGAGAGTTGTACATTTGAAAATGAGATCCAGTTTGATGTCTTCTGGTTTGGCTTTCATTTCCAAACACAGTAGACCAGTTTAAACCAATGAAGCTGATGCCAGGGATTCTATTTGGGTAAAAATCTGGAACAGTCTATTTTGACTCTAATACGTACTTGATCTGCCATTTAAAATCCTTTGTATCCATTCAAAAGCAAATTGCTTAAAATTTCTACTGTAGACCTGCCATAGTTTGATTAAAGACCTCATGAAGAATATAAGTTAATAACAGATATGAATCCTTTTTAGAACTAAGCATAACTCCTCTGAACCTAAAGAAATGTTGCAGTGCATTGTACGTTCCTATACACCAGTTCACCAAAGCAGTTCTCCTGCTTTCTGGAAACAAAACAACTGTTCATCAACCCCCTTACCCCAGGCAAGGACAGAAAGGCTAGTTTCAGCTGGATGATGTGGTTCAGGTGTCTTTGTGCCCACAGAGCTCAACCGAACAAGGAGTTAATGAAATTTCACTTTTTATGAAAGGAATCTCAGGATGGGGGAATCATTTACTTTTTAGTTACTGAAGTTTATCAAGTCCCAGAAACTTCAGTGCTTTCAAAAGGAAAATACAATTGCTATGGCAGAGTGTAGCCAATTGTGTCTTTTAAAAATAAGGCAGGGTAGGTACATTTCACACAGAACCTTCAAAGAGATCAAATACTCTGCCGTGAATAAGATAGATGAAAAAATGTTCTCTTTTGTAACCATAGGTAGTCCTTGATTTCATAGCAAGGTTGTACTGGCAATCGAAATTTCCCAAATCATGGCATTTGAAAGCTAGAAGAAATCTCCATCTTTCCTGAATTACTTGAAGTCAGTGACTGCTAAACTATTAGTTTGAAAAAGAGATATTGTGCTTGATGAGGGCTTCCCTGGTGGCCCAGTGGTAAAGAATCTGCCTGAAATGCAGGAGCAACAGGAAATGCAGATTCAATCCCTGGGTTGGGAAGATCCCCTGGAGGAGTGCATGGTAACCCACTCCAGTATTCTTGCCTGGAGAATTCCATGGACAGAGGAGCCTGGCAGGTTACAGTCCGTAGGGTCGCAAAGAGTTGGACACGCCTGAAGTGACTGAGCACACATGCACACGTTTAGTGAGCTACCTGTGCTATCAAAGCCATTCTAAAAGATCAAGTAAAGAAATCTTCAGTCTTGATTAATTGATGAAACTATTCAGAATCCATGTGATACTGATATTCTGTAGGAAGTCTTAGCCTATTCAGCCTTTAGCCATAGTAATGGAGACTTTTTCCTCACTACAAGTTTAAAACTGCAGTAAATTCATTCAATTCATGCTTTAGTCACATACAACAGAAATTTATGAAAAGTTCACCCTGTCACTTTCCTAGGAATGCCTCCTGATGAACATCCATTGATGACTGATTGATTCAAAAAACCATTGTGGGAGAAAGGAAAGATAACATATTGAAATTATGCACCCCTGAAGGGCTGTGTATAGTAAATCCAGTATATAGTCCTTTTATTATTTATTAAATTATAAAGGAAATGAATATTGATTTCAGTAATTGAGGTTAAAAGTAAGCAAGTAATTGCCTTATGCTAAGGCAAGATAAAAACTATATACCGTTTCATGGAAAGGATGAAAAAGATGTGAACATATTCTTAAATCATTACCTAGGTAATTAATAAATATAATGGAAGCATTTTACCTCCTAGCAACCGATGGGAATACCCAGAAACATAATGAAAACTAATAAAAGTATCCAAATGTCATACTGCAGAGTGTGGTAAGAACTGTTGTTCCCACACTGTTCTCAAACACATCTGCACACACAGATGGTAAACTGCTACCAGGAGCTTGAGTTGGAAAAGAAGAAAAAGGGAAGCCATCTTTTTAAAGTACCATTTAAATGTTTTAGAACATCATATACTACATAAGAAAAGAACAGCTTTCTTTCTTTTTATTTTTTCCAATCTGGGGAGGGATCAGTCATATTTTTCTCACTCTAAATGATACCTGCTCAGGAATAGAAATTTCAAAAATTCAGAAAAATATACAGAAGAAAAACTGTTCTCACAAATCCACTGTTTTGGTGTATAATACCTGTTTGGGCAGTACATAGTTATTTCATACAATTCTGATCACATGGAGATCAGTCAAAATTAAGGAATGTTCAAAAGCAGTTGGTATTCAGCAAAGATTGTTGAAAATGAGTGATAAAATAATCTAAAATAGAAGGAATATTTCTATCAGAGGTATCACTAGAGTTCAGTTCAGTCTCTCAGTCGTGTCCAACTCTTTGCCACCCCATGAATCGCAGCACGCAGGCCTCCCTGTCCATCACCATCTCCCGGAGTTCACCCAGACTCACGCCCATAGAGTCAGTGATGCCATCCAGCCGTCTCATCCTCTGTCGTCCCCTTCTCCTCCTGCCCCCAATCCCTCCCAGCATCAGAGTCTCTTCCAATGAGTCAACTCTTCACATGAGGTGGCCAAAGTACTGGAGTTTCAGCTTCAGCATCATTCCTTCCAAAGAAATCCCAGGGCTGATCTCCTTCAGAATGGACTGGTTGGATCTCCTTGCAGTCCAAGGGACCCTCAAGAGTCTTCTCCAACACCACAGTTCAAATGCATCAATTCTTTGGCACTCAGCTTTCTTCACAGTCCAACTCTCACATCCATACATGACTACTGGGAAAACCATAGCCTTGACTAGATGGACCCTTGTTGGCAAAGTAATGTCTCTGCTTTTGAATATGCTATCTAGGTTGGTCATAACTTTTCTTCCAAGGAGTAAGCATCTTTTAATTTCATGGCTGCAGTCACCATCTGCCGTGATTTTGGAGCCCCCAAAAATAAAGTCTGACACTGTTTCCACTGTTTCCACATCTATTTCCCATGAAATGATGGAACCAGATGCCATGATCTTCGTTTTCTGAATGTTGAGCGTTAGGCCAACTTTTTCACTCTCCTCTTTCACTTTCATCAAGAGGCTTTTTACTTCCTCTTTACTTTCTGCCATAAGGGTGGTGTCGTCTGCATATCTGAGGTTATTGATATTTCTCCCGGCAATCTTGATTCCAGCTTGTGCTTCTTCCAGCCCAGCGTTTCTCTTGATGTACTCTGCATATAAGTTAAATAAGCAGGGTGACGATATACAGCCTTGACGTACTCTTTTTCCTGTTTGGAACCAGTCTGTTGTTCCATGTACAGTTCTAACTGTTGCTTCCTGACCTGCATACAGATTTCTCAAGAGGCAGGTCAGGTGGTCTGGTATTCCCATCTCTCTCAGAACTTTTCATTTTATTGTGATCCAAACAGTCAAGACTTTGGCATAGTCAATAAAGCAGAAATAGATGTTTTTCTGGAACTCTCTTGCTTTTTCCATGATCCAGCACATGTTGGCAATTTGATCTCTGGTTCCTCTGCCTTTTCTAAAACCAGCTTGTACATCTGGAAGTTCACGGCAAATTCACATTTTGCTAAAGCCTGGTTTGGAGAATTTTGCGCATTACTTTACCAGCATGTGAGATGAGTGCAATTGTGTGGTAGTTTGAGCATTCTTTGGCATTGCCTTTCTTTGGAATTGGAATGAAAACTGACCTTTTCCAGTCCTGTGGCCACTGCTGAGTTTTCCAAATTTGCTGGCATGTTGAGTGCAGCACTTTCACAGCATCATCTTTCAGGATTTGAAATAGCTCCACTGGAATTCCATCACCTCCACTAGCTTTGTTCATAGTGATGCTTTTCACATTCCAGGATGTCTGGCTCTAGGTGAGTGATCACACCATCGTGATTATCTGGGTCGTGAAGAGCTTTTTTTTAGTTCTTCTGTGCATTCTTGCCACCTCTTCTTAATATCTTCTGCTTCTGTTAGGTCCATACCATTTCTGTCCTTTATCGAGCCCATCTTTGCATGAAATGTTCCCTTGGTGTCTCTAATTTTCTTGAAGAGATCTCTAGTCTTTCCCATGCTGTTTTTTTCCTCTATTTCTTTCATTGATTGCTGAGGAAGGCTTTATTTCTTCTTGCTCTTCTTTGGAACTCTGCATTCAGATGCTTGTATCTTTCCTTTTCTCCTTTGCTTTTCACTTCTCTTCTTTTCACAGCTATTTGTAAGGATTTCTTTTCCATGGGGATGGTCTTGATCCCTGTCTCCTGTACAATGTCATGAACCTCATTCCATAGTTCTTCAGGCACTCTATCTATCCGATCTAGGCCCTTAAATCTATTTCTCACTTCCACTGTATAATCATAAGGGATTTGATTTAGGTCATACCTGAATGGTCTAGTGATTTTCCCTACTTTCTTCAATTTAAGTCTGAATTTGGTAATAAGGAGTTCATGATCTGAACCACAGTCAGCTCCTCATCTTGTTTTTGTTGACTGTATAAAGCTTCTCCATCTTTCGCTACAAAGAATATAATCAATCTGATTTCGGTGCTGACCATCTGGTGATGTCCATGTGTAGAGTCTTCTCTTGTGTTTTTGGAAGAGGGTGTTTGCTATGACCAGTGCATTTTCTTGGCAAAACTCCATTAGCCTTTGCCCTGCTTCATTTTGTATTCCAAGGCCAAATTTGCCTGTTACTCCAGGTGTTTCTTGACTCCCTACTTTTGCATTCCAGTCCCCTATAATGAAAAGGACATCTTTTGGGGGCATTATTTCTAAAAGGTCCTGTAGGTCTTCATAGAACCGTTCAACTTTAGCTTCTTCAGCATTACTGTTTGAAGATACTATACATAATATCTACAGAGGTACTGCATACTCACTATAGGCAGCAACGCTTGGGGCAAAAGGAAAATATATGTCTGTATAAGCTCTGAAAACAATTCAAAATGGACATTCTGAACATATTTTGAACAATGTAAGCTTAATTAAAATGCACTGTACATCCCTCCCTTGAGAAGCAGAGCCCTCAATGTGGCTCTGTTCCCTACGCAAGCCAGCCAGATCCTTGGTAACTGATTGCTTACACTGGTTGTATTCCAAGGGGGAAGAGGCATTGATCCAATGTGTGACCAGTCAGACTGTGCCTTCCATGCCCATGTACTTCTGCAAGGCCAGTACTGGCAATACAGACATAGGGAATGTCTTCCTCCCTCATGTGATGCCACATACAATTTCTTCTGACAAGGCAATCCATTACTCAGCAAAAGGAGAAGGGGAATTAGCGTATACCCATAGGATTCACTGATCTCTCCCTGACAGCCCAACTGATGGAGCAGTGAAGCAGCACACTGTAGACTAGGTCACACGGTCAGCTGGGTTAGCTTGTGCAAGACAGTCTCTTGTAGGTTTGGTTCCTCAGGAAGCTGACCCTGAGAAGCTGATTAGCGTAAGGGGTCTTGGGATTAAATTCTGTGGAGGAGATGGAAGGAAGCAGGGTTGAACAGAGACAGAAGCTGCGATATAGGCTGAATGGAAACCTTACCTAACCCTGCAGACAGAACTGAAGATGAAGCCATCCAGAATTGGGATAAGGGGGATGGGCCTTAACACCTGCATATTAACTAGTCATGCAGCACAGCAGGCCCTAGGAAGTAGACTGGGACCTCTTGAGCTGAAGCAACCCCAAAAAGAGCTGAAAGCTCGCTGCCAATTGCAGCCCCAGTGGCTGAGAATGAATATTTTATTTCTGAAGAGGGGGCCTGTATAATGCATCAAAATGTCTGCCTTAAGTCTTGTCCTAAAATGCAATACATGCTCTGAACCAGGATATAAAACATGGTTTCTGGGAACAGGTGGTGGAAGTGAAGGTGATTCCCTTCACTATTATCCTTAATAACCTACCTGCAGAGGGTTTGCTTCCCAGATCCTAACATCTCTGTGCTCTGCTGTTTTGGCTGTCATGGTTCCCAAGAAAGGAATACTTCCACTAGGAAATAAACAAAAACTTCCTTTTAACTAGAGGCTGAGACTGCTATCCAGCCATGTCTGATTCTTTATGCCATTGAGATGGAAAAAAAAAATTATGTGTTTCTAGGGAGATTGACTCTGATTATTAAGAAGAAATTGTGTTGCTTCTAAACAATGAAGAGAGGGAGAAGTATGCACAAAATCTGAAAAGAAAAAGCCCAGTGAGTGAAGTCAATGGGTTACTCCCATAACCCAATCCAGAAAAGTCTACTAATAGTACCAACCATTCAGCAATTAAAGTTTTAAATAACTCTACAGGTAAAGAAATCTAACCAGCTAAGGTACTGGGGTAAGAAAGAAGAACATGGAAAGGATATTGGGAGAAAGAATTCATGAATACCAAGTACAGCCACATGACCAGTGTTAGACAGGGGGACAACAGTAACTAAACATTTTCCTTTCTTTATTTCAGAACATACCTATATTTATTAACTGTTTTCTCCTTATGTCTAATGTTTGTTCACAGTGGTTAGCCTTATAAAGGCATACTGCATCCAGAAAGGCATACTGCTGGAATGCAGCCCTGTTCTCTATAGAACGCCTGAGAGAGCAAGCCTGTGCATCAGAAGCCATCTTATTGAGCATGATTCTCACAGAAATGCTAAAGCATAGATTTCCAAATGGGTCACAAACCAAGTCTATACTGAGCTCCTATGACCTAACACATTGCAAATTCCTGTCCAGAGTCTAAGATACAAGAAAACTACTTTGTAAATTATCTTCTCTATTACTCTTACTTAAAACATGAATCCTATAAGCAGGAAAAGGGAGAGAGAGAGCTCCTGAAATATTACTCACTTCACTTGGCTCCAACCATGTCATACTTTCTTCCTATTTCTATACTCATTCAAAATCTCCTCTGCAGTAGTTCTATGTTGCTCTTAGTGGAAACTTGAAGTTCAACCTTTGTTTTCCCAACTATACTTTCTTCATTAGCAATCTCATCAGTGCTCATGAATTCAATTAGGAATTAATACAGGTGTTTCACAAATTCATACCTTAACTCAGGCAAAACCATTCCTCTGAACTCAACCTATTTATCCAATGTACTACTCAACCTATTTATCCAATGTACTACTCAACATCTTCACTTGGGAATCTCCAAGATGTGTCAGACACAACAAATTAGGGCTCAAATTATCTTTTCCTCAAAATCTAGTGCTTAAGTAAGTGAACCGAAGCTCTGTCATTCAGCTTCTGAAGGTAGGAACATAGATGTGATCTTTATTGCCTCCCCAACACCTAACATGCCAAGTAACTTGTCCAGTTGATTCAGCTTTTAAGTTCCCACATCTGCAAATTTCCACTGCCATCACCCTATTCCCAAGTGACAGGGATAGCATGGTGCCCTCAAAGAAGTGTTCTTGGACTACTACAATACAATTGGACTCCACAAGCTCTTTCTTACCTCTTTATCATGTTCTTCTTAGCAGCAAGGAATATTTTTTTCCAAATGAAAGTCTGATTTTACAATTTAAAATTCCTCAGTAAGTTCCATGTTTCTTGGGCTTAAGCCCAACATTACCAAAAACCATGAGGCTTTGCCAGGTCTAGGCCCTACCTTTCATACTCTACCCTTCCCTGGATCACAGGCACATTGGCCTTCTCTCAGATCCTCAAGCATCAGTCCTCTTTTCTGCTATAGGACCTCTGTGCACACTGCTTCCTTGTCTGGAATAAGGCTGGACCCCTGTCAGGAATTAGCCTTCACACATGTACACACACACATAAACACACATGCATGCATATGCACACACGCACATGCTGCTGCTGCTGCTAAGTCGCTTCAGTCATGTCCGACTGTGCGACCCCAGAGATGGCAGCCCACCAGGCTCCACCGTCCCTGGGATTCTCCAGGCAAGAACACTGGAGTGGGTTGCCATTTCCCTCTCCAATGCATGAAAGTGAAAAGTGAAAGTGAAGTCGCTCAGTTGTGTCCAACTCTTAGCGACCCCATGGACTGCAGCCTACCAGGCTCCTCCATCCATGGAATTTTCCAGGCAAGAGCAATGGAGTGGGGTGCCATTGCCTTCTCCCCACACTCACATACTTAATTCCTATTCAGGTTAATCCAATTCATGAGAATCTTTTCCTCAAAGGAGACTTCCTTAATGCCATACTCAAGATCAAAATGCCTGGCTAGGTACTCTCATATCACATGTTCATTTACTTCATAGCTTTTAATTAAACAATAATTTCTTTGGTTCTATTACTTAATGCCATCTTCCCCACTGGACAATAAGCTCCACGAGGTCAGGGCCATGATAATTTTATTTATTTTATCCTCAGCATCTAGCAAAGTATCTCACACAGAGGTAGCACTATCTAAAGCTTTGTTGAATAGAAAGTGGGAAAAAAAAGGGGGGGGGAGGTTTCAAAGGTTTTTAGTCTTGAGAAATTTTCTAAGAGAAAGGAAAATGATTTTAAATTTATAAAGCACTTTTACACACATAATCTCATTTAGCTACACAAAGGCCTATTAGATGAACTGGCTACAATGCTTTGCCAGCTTACAAATCTCTGCTGCATGCATTATTTGCACCCCTTCACTCCAGTCTTCCTAGTTCAAGTACAGACATTTCTGGTCTATGGCAAAATTGCCTTCCTGAAAAACCTCACTGGGGGAAAACAAGGTTGTGGCAGACCAGTAAAAACTTATGAGATTATAATCAGAAGACAAAAATAATCATAGTTTTGTTAAATCCATGAGCACAGATGCTCATGGCACTGCTGGTATTTGCACCTAAAATCACCCTCAGTGCATCCTTTTCAATCTTATACCCTTGGGCTTGTGCTTCCTACTTTGAGATGTAGAGTCCTGCAGAATTCATTTCCAATAGAGTTCAACCATATAAAAATTAAAAATTCAATCCAGGAATACACATCTTCTCTACCTTTTTTAACATGGGAGCAATGTGTCCTCAGCTGCTGCTCCTGCATTTGCAGCTTCCCCCAGAAGCATCTCATGGCAGAAATTATCCCATTTTTGAAGCCACTATAGAAGAAAGCTGCTTTCTCAGATGAAAGGAAGTCACTCTAAAGTGTTTGTCATCTGTTTCCTTAAAGTCTTCCTTATTGCTAGGGTTTTTTCCTCAACTCTGAAAAAGTTTATATCTGATGACTATAAAATATTAATATTGTGGAACTTAAAATGACATATCCTCCATGTTATGCCAACATCATCCCCCATTGCCAATTGCATATAAGCTAATCCACATTAAAGAAACATGCATTTCAGCAGAACAAATTGTGTAGTGTTCATTTACTATATCCCTGTTATGAATGGCATTGGCAAACTCATTTCAGTACTGAAATTTTGTCTCATTATTGAAAATGTCTCTTCAACTTACTACTATTTGTACAAAGAAATGTACACTCTAGCAACTGCAGATCTTTCTTATCAAGGTGTTTCATAAATGACAGTCAACCAAAAAGTCTTTATGAAAACAGAAGACATCACTAAGGGGTCCCCCCCCTTTAATAGTTTAGTGTTGTTTTCTGAAGGCTGTATAGACAATTCAGTAAGCATTTAAAAAAAAATTAGGGTAAGATTATCTGTATTACAGAATAAAACACCCCATTTTGATCTTCATTCAGTTTATGACACCACCATCTTCAAATATAATATCACATACTAAAAACTGAGTCTAACTGATGCGTTCCACGATTTAAAGCTGTCATGCAGTTGACAAATAAGAAAAATCAAACCAGCTAGAACATATCCCTGTGAGCACAATGCTACACAGGAAGTCAGTATCTTTCTACAAGACATTTCATACACTCAGACATTTTACCTGACATATTACTTACCCTTCACGAAATTGAAGGCATTTTGCTGTGCTTATTCTGTTGACATTTTGTGAAATATTCTGAAATGGAATCCTTTTTGATGAGTTCTTCAAAAAAGGAAACTTAATTTTCTCAAAGCCTCTCTTAAAGTAAGGCAAAGTGAAATGAATTTCAAAATGAAATCAATGTATTTCACTCTTCTTTTAACCATAAAGTATATAAAATAAATTTGCTTAATATTATATATACACATAGGAAGATAACAAATTTTTTAAACTTTCTATTTTATCTTGAAGTATAGCCAGTTAAAAATGTTGTGATAACTTCAGGTGAACAGCAAGGGACTCAGCCATACATATACGTATTTATTCTCCCCACATTCCCCTCTCATCCAGGCAGCCACATAATATTGAGCAGTTTCCTGTGCTAGAAGGTAGCAAATTTAAAATATCTATTTCACTCTATTCAACCACCAAAATAACAATAGAAATATTTTTTTAAACACAACAAGTTATGATAGTAATCAACCTAATAAACTTCAAAGGCAATGGCAATATGAATAAAAGGGATCCAAATCCCACACTCTTGGTGGCTCTCAAAGACAATGTGAAGAACAACCATCAAAATGGAAGAACTTTGAGTGGTATATCTAATCATCTACTCCATGTAAAAGAGGAGATGGTCTGAAGTATGGATTCATATTTATTGAGGGGCAGAAGCTGGCTAGGTGGCAAGGGTCTTAGAAAAGTGTACAAGATCAATGACTTCACAGAATAGACACAAAGTGGTAAAATACTTCAATTGCATTTTTGTGCACAGAAATACTTATCAGAGGTCACTACAAAACAAATGAGAGGGGGAGCCACCCTGTGAATGTCAGTCATCACAATTTCACTGCCACTCCAATATTTAATCTGGGAGGTCATGTAAAAGTGGCTATGGTGATATGTGTAGAGGCAATAGATGGGATAACAGCATAGCTTTCTTATTACCACTGTTTATCTGATACTATGAGTACCCTTTCTTCCAAATATGATGTCTCCATGATGAGACATCTAGAACAACTATCCAGCCATCTACTGGCAAGATGATTGTTTTAAACTCCTCTCATTATGAAGAACATTTGGTCTACATTGAAATAAAGACCACCACTCTATCTGTAACACTGTCTGTGATCTTATGAAATGCCTCTATTTCTATTCTATTACTACATTCCAGAACTGATGTTATTTCAAGAAGATTTTCTTCTGACCCAAGACTGAATTTTATGACCAAAAAAAAAAAGTGAAGTTATCAGCTGACACCTGTGATATTTCCTGTTATTTTCATGCATCATCATGAAAAATCAGATGACTTCACAGAACAACATACTTAATTATTGAAGACCCAGTTATAGTATCAGCTTGGAGGCAACACCTTGAAAAGTCAGAGTGTTTTCCCACTGGAGAACTGGATATGCTGTATGGTCTGGTGGGAGCAGCACATCTTAATATTACATGTAATTGCAAACCAAAAGTTTTCCATCACGATGCACAACTTTAGGTTTTTTGGGTTTAACTGTCTTAATACCCAAGGAAAGAATACTTCTGGAAGGGACCAAATTAATAGTTTTGCTAAATTTGAGTTTGATACAACTGTATGACCCTTACAAGCATTTTAGGCAGTTTAAGTCATGAAATAAACAGAAAAGAGAGAAAAGCAGAGTTATTATTCAGTTCAGTTCAGTCGCTGTTGTGTCTGACTCTGTGCGACCCCATGAATTGCAGCACGCCAGGCCTCCCTGTTCATCACCATCTCCCGGAGTTCACTCAGACTCACGTCCATCGAGTCCGTGATGCCATCCAGCCATCTCATCCTCTGTCGTCCCCTTCTCCTCCTGCCCCCAATCTCTCCCAGTATCAGAGTCTTTTCCAATGAGTCAACTCTTCGCATGAGGTGGCCAAAGTACTGGAGTTTCAGCTTTAGTATCATTCCTTCCAAAGAAATCCCAGGGTTGATCTCCTTCAGAATGGACTGGTTGGATCTCCTTGCAGTCCAAGAGACTCTCAAGAGTCTTCTCCAACACCACAGTTCAAAAGCAACAATTCTTCTTGGCTCAGCCTTCTTCACAGTCCAACTCTCACTTTCATACATGACCACAGGAAAAACCATAGCCTTGACTAGGTGGACCTTTGTCGGCAAAGTGATGTCTCTGCTTTTGAATATACTATCTAGGTTGGTCATAACTTTTCTTCCAAGGAGTAAGCATCTTTTAATTTCATGGCTGCATTCACCATCGGCAGTGATTTTGGAGCCCCCAAAAAATAAAGTTTGACACTGTTTCTACTGTTTCCCCATCTATTTCCCATGAAGTGATGGGACCAGATGCCATGATCTTCATTTTCTGAATGTTGAGCTTTAAGCCAACTTTTTCACTCTCCTCTTTCACTTTCATCAAGAGGCTTTTTACTTCCTCTTCACTTTCTGCCATAAGGGTGGTGTCATCTGCATATCTGAGGTTATTGATACTTCTCTGGCAATCTTGATTCCAGCTTGTGTTTCTTCCAGTCCAGCGTTTCTCATGATGTACTCTACATAGAAGTTAAATAAGCAGGGTGACAATATACAGCTTTGATGTACACCTTTTCCTATTTGGAACCAGTCTGTTGTTCCATGTCCAGTTCTAACTGTTGCTTCCTGACCTGCATACAGATTTCTAGTTTGAGTAATTATTCTTATCAAGGAGCAATATTTTGTGCTACACAAACAAAGTGGAGAAGCGCATTTCCTGTCTTTTAGCATGCCGAGTGGTAAAAGTTTATGGAAGACTAGAACAACCCAGCACAAGCAGGACTGTCAAGGTCCTTCATGCCTCAGGACTGAGTTTAAGTTACCCCAACCAACCCAGGTTAAAAAGAAATTTTAAGAAAAAACTAACTAAGGTGCTGGCTTAGGGAAAAAGGAAACATAAAATAGAAAATGAAGAAAATACAAATACCAAGGATATCCTCATGATCATTTGCAGAAACGAAGACTATAGGGGTTATATTCTTCTTTGTTCTTGACATATTTTTTTTTCATTTGATTTATTTTTATCAGACACTTTCTCTCTTTCTTCTCTCTTCCTCTAACAATTTATATAAATTTGTTGTAGACAGTTAAGTTGCAATTTAATTGTCAGTTTAAATATGTCAAGGTGGAATTGTGACTAAAGTAAAACAGGAATAAATATCACTCAAAGATGGTATAGGGCTAACTGGATTTTAGATCTTATCTTTTGGGGAAAGGACTTTACATATATGGAGAACAATTGTATTGCATTTACAGAAACATGTTGTCACTCTTTTAATTCTTATTTGAAATGATGGCTTCAACAGTTTTTAAAGAAGGTTTAAGCTTGAGGACAAAGACCTTATCAGCTAACCCATCATTATTTCCACAGTATGCCAGTCTAGTGCCTAGCCTATACATAGCAAACTCCAACAATTACTGAAGATCATACATATGGAACCGAGATCATGGGTTGAGGAAAAGAATTTTCAATGAAATTAAGAAATCAGAAGTTCCATTGTAAACAAGACCAGCAACTACTGGCTTCTGGCACAAAACTGGAGTCTCACTTGCATGCTTTTACCACCAATTTCCCTATCAAAACTATCAGTCTATTACTTAATCAGTAGCTTTTGCTCTACAACTGACTGACTGACTGATATTTGCAATATTCAAAAAGTATCACGCCAAGTCATCCATTAATTCAATTGATTGGAGGAACTATGTTTGTCCTAATATTGATTAGTCTTTTAAAAGTTTCAATTGCAGTTATTATTTAGGGCTCATAATTCCAGAATTTGCAGTAAGCTTCATTCAAGCTTGTATATTTACAGTTAGCTATATTTTATTTATATGATAATACTTACTGACCCACCAAACACATATATATTACATATATTACATAGTAAGTCTTAACCCAACCACTAACAGAATTATGCACACTTTTGATACCATCAGGATTAATTATGTTTTCACTTAATTTAACAACCTTGTTAATTTTGAGGCTTACCAAGTGGCTTAGCGGTGAAGAATTTGTCTCCCAAGCAGGAGACCTGGGTTTGATCCCTAGATTGGGAAGATCCCCTGGAGAAGGGACCGGCTACCCACTGCAGTATTATTGCCTGAAGAATTCTATGGACAGTCCATGGGGTCACAAAGAGTCGGACGCAACTGAGTCACTTTCACTTTCATTAATTTTAGGCTTGTTAACAAATATTTTAACAATGTATCAGCATGACCAGATACTGTAAGAGAAGGTACATTTTAAGGTCACATAAAAGAAGGAGAAATGAGTTTAAAACTTAAGATAATAATACAGAGGAGAAATTATGTAAATCTCTACACAGTTGTGGCATTTGAAAGTGAGAAAAGCAATTAAAAGTGTTTATGAGTCAGAGCTGCTGAGCTGAGTGACCATTGGATATAGGGAAAGAAAGAAAAAAAAGGATTAGACTAGCATGACTCTCAGCTTTTCAGTTATGTCACAATGTGGATCATGGTGCCACCAGATAAATGAGCCTGGAAGGAGAAGGAGGTCAGTTTTGGAATACTATGCTTTAGGCATCAATACACTCAATTGTATTATATATAGCTCTCTGGATTTGAACTGATTTGAAAGTCAGTTATGTCTAGGTAGCAGTTAACATCATGTATTTTATGACTTTTCTCAACAAATGAAATATTTACTACTTGCTCTTCCCTTATCCAATCTGTTCTCTATATAGACACACAAGCTATACTGATCTGACCTCAAGAATCAAAGAGAGTGAAACAGGGTAGTGCACCCTGTTAGCAGAGCTGTGGGCTAGTTGCTGCTCTAGGGCTTGCATGTGGATAGGTTAGTTGCATGCTCTCCACATTCAAATCATAAGCAGCTCCTGAAGACCAATGCAGAGCAGTGAGCATGTGCCCTGGGTCCCCACTGTGCCAGCAGTTGAGCACCCCTCACTGTTTCACTATACACAGTGCCTAAACATGAGAGTTGAGTCCAGCTCCAACCTCCACAACTGACCAGATGAGCCTTCCTCTACCATTCTGGTATATATAGGACCATGCGACACACTCCCTTCCCCAAGGTCACTGCTCGATCCATTGCCTGGACTTTTGAGCTCTGGTTCCTTCATGTGCCTATTAACATTCCCGAGTCATCCTCTTTTCCACTTTACACCCCAAAGAAACGAGCAGTGACCCTCTGATGGCTCACCAAGATGGTGTGGAGAGATGAGAACTGAGAGAAATATTCTATACGAGGGCAGAGAAAGAGGGGAACTGGACATGGACAACCAGAAGAGAAAATGTTATTGATGATCAAATTGACAGTAATCTGAGTGCCTGAAGAGGGGTACAGTCAGTGGATTTAAAATTATGAAGAATTAGCTAAGAGGTAGAAAATATAAGTCATTTCTCTAGAAGCATTGTTGCTAGTCCTAAAAGGTGTAAGAAAAATTGCACAATACATATAATATCATAGAAGTTCATGAACTTTACTCACTGGAGATTTCCTGGGAACCGATTTATCTTTACTACTATTTCTACTTCTAATATGCTTGGTTATCTGGTTTCTCATTCCATACAAAATTATAATGAGCAAATCAGAAGGGAGAACACACTAAGAATAGTAAATAGAACATCACAATCTATCAAAAGAGAGGAACTGAGGGGAAAAAAAGAACACCAAACCTCAAACAGAACAATCCAGCATCATTTAGTATGAATATAAACCGCTTTAAACAACTCACCCAGAGAAAAATCATTGCATTTCAGCAAAATACAATAAATGATATTCACAAGATCAATCTTGGTTGTTAGGAAAATGACAAACTGTGTTCAATGGACTCAATTTTAGAAGATTATAAAGTGAAAAAAGCTTTATCTAATTTTTTTTTTAGATGTTGGATCCTTAGAAGGGTAGTATTCAATTACCAAGGAAATGCACGCATACAAAACATGGTATTACCCAATGATACTGAGCAAATGAGATTTTACTCAACACAGGACAGAAATGGTTACCAGTTATCAAACTCAGACTAAGACCAAATCAGCATTGGATAATTTTGGGAAAAAATTGCATAAAATACTTTCTGCTTATTATTTTATTGAGTGCTGAATTTTCAGTTAAACTTTTTCTTCAGGTGCTAATTTTATTTTCTGACAACTTCTACTTCTCATTGCCATTATGTAAAGTATGCCCTATACAGAATGTTTGGAGCAATGTTATTCTCTGAAATGGCCTTTAGTTTCTTTGAACTATAGGCTCCAAGTCCATAAATGTGCGATACATAAATACTGATAAGTTGAGGCCCTCTATTCACTTTTCTGAATGTTCAGTCTCAATACTGAAAATATGTTTCCATCTGCTGAGTCCCATCTTTACCTAGTCCTGAGCCCCCTAGCCCCAGACCAGCTGCTAGTAATGATGTTCCTCACACCAGTCCCACTTGTTAAAATAAGAACTAGCAATAGTGGAAATTAACAACATGTTAACATTTATTGGAAGCTTACTTCTTGCTACAGCACTAAAAGAAAAGAATTGGTGGGAAAGTTTGTACTGGAGGAAAAGAAAAATCCGTGAAGAAAACAAATTATGCTTTATCATTTGTGCAGCATAGGTAAAGGAAAATTGATTATTGATTTATATCTGTGCTTTATAGAAAGGATTTATCTATCTCATAGCTAAGATCCACCCAGACAGGAGAAGGCAAGGGGTACAGGAGTCACTATGACCATTACTTGTCATAGCAGTAGTTTCTTTCCAACTGACATAATCTACAGTGTGATATAGAAAGTTTTTGATTGATTGTGAAATGGCAGTCTCCACTCTATGCTGAGTTAAAACTAGCTGAGAGTTTCAACTTGTAGAACATTCAAAATGAGTTTCCAGAACTCTGGGCACAGAACATAGGAGACAGAACAATGGGAAAGCTAAAGACTCAGTTACTCAGAGAGGGATACTGAACAAAGTAGAACGAAGGTGGAGAGACAAACCCAGGAGACACTGCATCAGGGAAAAGACACCCACTTTCACTTCACTGCCATAAATAGTTCCATTAATATTTTGACTAACCCAATAAAAGGCCTTGCAACCCTGGGCATTTCAGCTTCATTTCTGCCTTTCCCAGATTCCAATTGCTTCAGTGCCTACATAAAGCTGTCCAATAAAACAAGTATTACTACTAACTTCCTTTAACATATTGTACTTTTCAAGGTTGCCCAGCCATGGTTATGCTATCATGCTGTCATTTCTCAAGTGAGTTACAGTCTTTATTTTCCTTCTCCCTCCCTCTGTTTTTGTCACCCACATGCTGGGGCCTTCATGGTCTCAATACTCTCTGGGGAATAAGGCTGCTTTCCATCAGGTACAAAGAAATGGAACTCCACTTGAAAAAGCAGCATAGCTTTTAGGTATTCATAAATCAAAAGAGCTAGTTATCCATAACTATCTAACCTGGAAAAGCAAGTACAGATGTACAAATGTGATATCAAGTAGGTGATTGGAAAAAAAAAACAAACAAACTTCTAGACGGGACACTTTTTGGTTTGACAGTTATTGGAAAAATTACAGTAGCAGAAAAAGGATCATGTATCCTGCTGCTGTTGCTGCTGCTGCTCAGTCACTTCACTCGTGTCTGACTCTGTGCGACCCCATAGATGGCAGCCCACCAGGCTCCTCCATCCCTGGGATTCTCCAGGCAAGAATACTGGAGTGGGTTGCCATTTCCTTCTCCAATAAAGAAAGTGAAGTCACTCAGTCGTGTCCGACTCTTTGCGACCCCATGGACTGCAGCCTACCAGGCTCCTCCATCCATGGGATTTTCCAGGCAAGAGTACTGGAGTGGGGTCCATTGCCTTCTCCATCATGTATCCTGCTGCTGCTGCTAAGTCACTTCAGTCGTGTCCAACTCTATGTGACCTCATTGATGGAAGCCCATGAGGCTCCCCCGTCCCTGGGATTCTCCAGGCAAGAACACTGGAATGGGTTGCCATTTCCTTCTCCAGTGCATGAAAGTGAAAAGTGAAAGTGAAGTCACTCAGACGTGCCCAACCCTCAGCAGCCCCATGGATTGCAGCCTTCCAGGCTCTTCAGTCCATCACTAATAACATGCAGGAGTGAGCCAGAGAGACTCTATTTGGGTGAGGGCAGAGTAAACTGCTCAGAATCACCTTAATAAACAAGGCAGATGGCATTCACCAGCTCTTTGACCTTGGACAGGTCATTGTACCTCTCTGAGATTGTTTTATTATTGGGATATAGTTGCTTTACAATGTTGTATTAGTTTCTGCTGTACAATGAAGTGAATCAGCAATATGTATACATCTGTCCCCTCCCTCTTGGTGGTTCTTTAGATCTTTGCTTTCTGCCATAAGGGTGGTGTCATCTGCATATGTGAAGTTGTTATTTCCCCTGGAAATCTTGATTGCAGTTTGTGAGTCATCCAGCCCAACATTTCACATGATGTACTCAGCATATAAATTAAATAAACGGAGTGACAAAACACAGCTTTGTCATATTAGATTCCCAATTTTGAACCTATAAGCTGTTCCATGTCCAGTTCTAACTGTTTCTTCTTGACCTGCACACTAGTTTCTCAGGAGGCAGGTAAGGTGGTCTGGTATTCGTATCTTTTTTAAGAATTTTCCACAGTTTGTTGTGATCCATACTGTCAAAGGCTTTAATGTAGTCAATGAAACAGAAGTAGATGCTTTTCTGGAAATTCCTTGCTTTCTCTATGATCCAATGAATGTTGGTAATTTGATCTCTGGTTCCTTTGCCTTTTCTAAACCCAACTTGTACATCTGGAAGGTCTCAGTTTATGTGCTGCTGAAGCCTAGCTTGAAGGATTTTAAGCATAAGCTTACTAGCATGTGAAATGAGTGCAATTGTGCAGTAGTTTTAAAATTCTTTGGCATTACCCTTCTTTGGGATTGGAATGAAAACTGATTCTTCCAGTCCTGTGACCATTGCTGAGTTTTCCAAATTTGCTGACATACTGAGTGCAGCACTTTAATGGCATCATCTTTTAGGATTTGAAACAGCTTAGCTGGAATTCCATCACCATCACTACTTTTGTTCATAACAATGCTTCCTAAGTCAATAAAGCAGAAATAGATGTTTTTCTGGAACTCTCTTGCTTTTTCCATGATCCAGCAGATGTTGGCTATTTGATCTCTGATTCCTCTGTCTTTTCTAAAACCAGCTTGTACATCTGAAATTTCACAGTTCACGTAGTGCTGAAGCCTGGTTTGGAGAATTGCGAGCATTACTTTACTAGCATGTCAGATGAGGGCAATTGTGCAGTAGTTTGAGCATTCTTTGGTATTGCCTTTCTTTGGGATTGGAATGAAAACTGACCTTTTCCAGTGCTGTGGCCACTGTTGAGTGTTCCAAACTTGCTGTCATATTGAGTGCAGCACTTTTACAGCATCATCTTTCAGGATTTGAAATAGCTCAACTGGAATTCCATCACCTCCACTAGCTTTGTTCGTAGTGATGCTTTCTAAGGCCCACTTGACTTCACATTCCAGGATGTCTGCCTCTAGATGAGTGATCAAACCATCGTGATTATCCAGGTCATGAAGACCTTTTTTCTACAGTTCTGTGTATTCTTGCCACCTGTTCTTAATATCTTCTGCTTCTGTTAGGTCCATACCATTTCTGTCCTTTATTGAGCCCATCTTTGCATGAAATGTTCCTTTGGTATCTCTAATTTTCTTGTAGAGATCTTTAGTCTTTCCCATTCTGTTCTTTTCCTCTATTTCTTTGCATTGATCGCTGTGACTGTGTAGGTCACAATAAACTGTGGAAAATTCTGAGAGAGATGGGAAAAACAGACCACCTGATCTGTCTCTTGAGAAATCTGTATGCAGGTCAGGAAGCAACAGTTAGAGCTGGACATGGAACAACAGACTAGTTCCAAATAGGAAAAGGAGTACGTCAAGGTTGTATATTGTCACCTTGCTTATTTAACTTCTATGCAGAGTACATCATGAGAAACGCTGGACTGGAAGAAGCACAAGGTGGAATCAAGGTTGCCGGGAGAAATAGCAATAACCTCAGATATGCAGATGACACCACGCTTATGGCAGAAAGTGAAGAGGAACTAAAAAGCCTCTTGATGAAAGTGAAAGAGTGAAAAAGTTGACTTAAAGCTCAACAGTCAGAAAACGAAGATCATGGCATCCGGTCCCATCACTTCATGGGAAATAGATGGGGAAACAGTAGAAACAGTGTCAGACTTTATTTTTGGGGGCTCCAAAATCACTGCAGATGGTGATTGCAGCCATGAAATTAAAGGACGCTTACTCCTTGGAAGAAAAGTTATGACCAACCTAGATAGCATATTACTTTGCAGACTAAGGTCCATCTAGTAAGGGCTATGGTTTTCCCAGTGGTCATGTATGGATGAGAGAGTTGGACTGTGAAGAAAGCTGAGCACTGAAGAATTGATGCCTTTGAACTGTGGTGTTGGAGAAGACTCTTGAGAGTCCCTTGGACTACAAGGAGATCCAACCAGTCCATTCTGAAGGAGATCAGCCCTGGGATTTCTTTGGAAGGAATGATGTTAAAGCTGAAACTCCAGTACTTTGGCCACCTCATGCGAAGAGTTGACTCATTGGAAAAGACTCTGATGCTGGGAGGGATTGGGGGCAGGAGGAGAAGGGGACGACAGAGGATGAGATAGCTGGGTGGCATCACTGACTCTATGGACATGAGTCTGAGAGAACTCCGGGAGTTGGTGATGGACAGGGAGGCCTGGCGTGCTGCAATTCATGGGGTCGCAAGGAGTCGGACACGACTGAGCGACTGAAGGAACTGAAGGCCCTCTTGACTTCATACTCCGGGATGTCTGACTCTAGGTGAGTGACCACATCATTGTGGTTACTCAGGTCATTAAGACCCATTTTGTATTGTTCTTTTGCATATTCTTGCCACTGCTTCTTAATCTTTTCTGCTTCTGTTAGGTATCTTTATCATTTCTGCCCTTTATTGTGCCAATCTTTGCAAAAAATATTCCCTTGATATCTCTAATTTTCTTGAATAGATAGTTCTTCAAGCACTCTGTCTACCAGATCTTATCCTTTGAATCTATTTGTCACCTCCACTGTATAAGCATAAGGGATTTTATTTAGGTCATACATGAATGACCTAGTGGTCTTCCCTACTTTTTCAATTTAATCCTGAAGGAGCTGACAATCTGAGCAAGTAAACTCCAGGTCTTGTTTTGCTGACTATATAGAGATTCTCCCTCTTCAGCTGCAAGGAAAAATACAATCAGATTTTGGTTTGACCATCTGATGACGTCCATGTGTAGAGTTGTCTCTTGGGTTGTTGGTAAAAGATGTTTGCTGTGACCAGCATTTTCTCCTAACAAAACTCTCTTAGCCTTTGCCCTACTTCATTTTGTAAACCAAAGTCAAACTTGCCTGTTATTCTAGGTATCTTTTTGCTTCTTACTTTTGCATTCCAATCCCCTATGATGAAAAGAATATCTTTTTTTGGTGTTCATTCTAGAAGGTGTTGTAGGTCTTCATAGAATTGTTCAACATCAGCTTCTTTAGCATCAGTGGTTAGGGCACAGACTTGGATTACCAAGACATTTAGCCTTGGAAACAAACCAAGATCATTCTGTCATTTTTCAGATTGTACTCAACTATTGCATTTCTGACTCTTTTGTTGACTATGAGGGCTACTCCATTTCTTCTAAGGTATTCTATGACCCATCACATATACAAAATGCCACTACCGCCATTACTACACCAAAACCAAATAATCAGCTCTTCCTAGTGGACAGAGGAAGAGTCCAAGGCCTTGTACTAATTGTTGGCCAGGAGCCTCTGATCGGCTCCACTTGCCCTGCTTCTCTGCCTGGAGTAATCCTAATTAATGCCTTTAATGTATGTTGATATGACTCATTTTTATTTAATTTCTATCTGAATGTTCCTGAACCTGATTATAGAATATATTTGTTCTAGATATTTAGCTTCCTCTCGACTGATACCTTAAGACTGCTGAATTTTTCACCTCCCTTTTTATATTCTAACCTTCAGATTTTTACTTTTTGAAAATCTCATATATAATAGGTCCTATATAAGCCTCTTTATTTTTGTTTGTTTGTGGCATGTTTAATGTATTTATTCATTCAGAAAACAATTATTGAGTGTCAATGATGTGTCAAACATTAAAGGGTAGAGCTCTCATTAATGATCAAACAAATGTTAAGTTTGCTTTTTCTCTACCATTGCCTACTATTTTCTCTATCTCTGTCCCCCAAACTCCTAAGGATTTGAAAAATACAGTTGCTTTCATAATTGAATACAGATACTTAACATGCATCTTTTGTTTTAGAAAACACAACCTTCTTATGTTTCTTCGTTTAAAATGGATCATTAAAGCAGATGCCCTCTAGTTCTTCTGATGGTTGTGCATTCTGTTGGGGACTAATGCAAGAGCTGAGTTCAATTCCAGACTGCTGCATACCCACCATGTAATCCATTGTTGCTCATTCACTTCAGACCCTCAAAGCCCAGGCTTTTCAGTCTGCAAGACAGGAAGAGACATCATAAACTGGAAAGTGTGTAAAGGAGTTTCCAAGATTTGGACCCAAAGCCTGAGGCAAAAAGGAGAAGAAGCTAAGGTTCCAGTGGTGTGAGACACATTCGCCCCAATCTGCTTCCTTGAGCCACAGTCTAAAATGCAAAGGCGACATCTGCCCCCTGTGGGAGATGAGGGGATGTCTGGCTAAGATAACCACACGGTGGCCCTACAGGGAGCTGAGCCTTATCGACCTGCATCCAAACTAGGTTGAATTGACTTCTGTCAAGTTGCCCAGCCACTCTAAGGCACAGGGTGTGCTTCCCTGAAAGCTCAGTTGGTAAAGAACCCACCTGCAATGCATGAGACACTGGTTCAATTTCTGGGTCCTGAAGATCCCCTGGAGAAGGGATAGGCTACCCACTCCAGTATTCTAGGGCTTCCCTTGTGGCTCAGCTGGTAAAGAATCTGCCTGCAATGTGAGAGATCTGGGTTTGATCCCTGGGTTGGGAAGATCCCTGGAGAAGGGAAAGGCTACCCACTCCAGTATTCTGGCCTGGAGAACTCCACGGACTGTGTAGTCCATGGCATCACAAAGAGTAGAACACGACTCAGCTACTCTCACTTTCTTTCCCTTTCTAAGGCACGAGAGTGACCATTGAGGTTAGACAGAATACAGGGTCCCCTCTTTGGTCCCAGCTGTGAGATTCAGCTGCTCTCCCTTCAGGGAAAGGAAAAGAGCTGTGGACCGTGAAGGGACAGTGTCGGGTGTCCCCGGTACACAAGCCTCTTCAAATGCATTATCCCTGCTCATTTCAAACACATGTATGCTCGTTATTACTATCTCTGGCTGACAGTTAGGGAACCTAACTAATATTCTGCCTGAATTTCCAGAATGATGGCATTGAATCTGAACCCTAATATGTCTGTATTCTGTTTTGGTCTTTTCCACACTTCATAGTGAACTTGACTCCTTTCTCCTCTGCTTGGAATTTTACTTTTAGCTCCTAATATTCTCTGACTAAATTTATAGCAAGTCAAAACTTTTCCCTGACACAATGGGAAATAAGATTTGGGAGGGGGGATTTTTTTTTTTTTTTTTTTTTTGAGTAAAAAGAAAATAAGAATCACCCATACTCTCAGCATACAAAATTGATGTTTTGATCTATTTGCTTCTAGTATTTTAATATTGTCTCCATGTATAAACTTTTTGAAACACACAAGTAATATATGAGGAGATTCTCTGTAAAAAATTTGAAGATCACAAATAAAACCAAAAATCTTATTTTTAGTTCAACAATAAAACCAAAGTCTTCTTTGTCTGTCACTCCAATACTCAACCCCAGCTTCCAAGACACTATGAGTTTGGTCTATATCTTCAAGTCCATTTTTATATTTTTATGTAAATACATTGAAATGTATTATTTTGTGTATGATTTTGAATATAAATATATTGGGTTAACCAAAAAGTTCATTTGGGTTTTTCTGTACAATCTCACAGAAGAACCCAAACAAACATTTTGGTCAGCCCTATAGAATAGTGAATGTATTAATTTATAGTTTGTTTTTTAATTGAACAATTCTGCTTAAAGTTCTTGCATCTTTTGTTAGTTTTGCTTCCAGACACATCATAGGTTTTGTTGCCATTTTGAATGGAATTCCTTTTTAATTACATTCTCCAATGAGCTATTGGCAGAACACAGAGAGGCAATTGATTTTGATATGTTGGTCTTGTATCCAGCGTCCTTGCTATCCTCTTATCACTTCTAAGAAGGCAGGCTCTTTTCTGCTGCCTTATTATACTTCCAGAGATACTGGGTGCCACATTTTAATCCTGAAAACTGGGCAGTTTGAGAAAGGTTCTGAAAATAACAAAATTCTACTACAATAATACTGTGAGGTCCCATGCAGTTCTTGATAATGAGGATTGGCCTGTCATGCTTTGCTGATTTTAACTCTGTCAGACATTACACACACAAGTCTGCCTTTGAGATAATTGCGCTAAATTTCTTTCTGTGGTTTCTTTTATGTCATAGCACAAACTTATAGTCACCTTTCTAAAAGTCAAAGTCACATTTAATTCTCCTTTGGTAGACAGTGGTGATTAAGATGATGATAAGTTTCTCAGGAGTAACCATAGGAAGTAAGAGGGAAGAGAAGTGCTCTAAACAAAAATTGGAAGTTAATGCAAGGTAAGTCAATTTCCCATAGTAAGAAATTAACAAAGAAAAAGATGAAAAAAAAAGACTAATAATTGTTATTGGAGAGAAAGTGATGCAGTTAAAGCTTTAAAGTAAAATGACTTTTTATATATGTGACTTTTTATATATGCTAGTCTTAATTGTTATTTTCATTACTTCAAGAAAACCAAAGAAATTTGATCACTTCTATCTGTGCAAATTGAACCCATAGTACAATTTATCTGCCCATTTCACTAGAATTAATAATTAATCAGCTTCAGCTATGCAATAGATTCATCAGTGATGATTGTTATTGATCATAAATGCACAGTGTTAATAAATTGACTATCCTTTTATTTTCCTAGTCTATGTAGGAAGATAAAATTCTACAAGCTAGGCTCCAAGTTAGGCAAGCTAGGTTCAAAATTCTCCAAGCTAGGCTTCAACAGTAGGTGAAATAAGAATTTCCAGATGTTCAAGCTGGATTTAGAAAAGGCATAGGAACCAGGGATCAAATTGCCAACATCCATTGGATCATAGAAAACACAAGGGATTCCAGAAAAACATCTACTTTTGCTTCATTGGCTACTTTAAAGCCTTTGACTGTGTGGATCACAACAAACTGTGGAAAATTCTTAAAGAGATGGGAATACCAGACCACCCTCCTCAGAAACCTGTATGCAGGTCAAGAAGTAACAGTTAGAACCAGATATGGAACAACAGACTGATTCCAAATTGGAAAAAGAGTACATCAAGGCTGTATATTGTCACCTTGCTTATTTAGTTTATAAGCTAAGTATGTCATGTGAAATGCAAAGGTGGATGAAGCACAAGCTGGAATCAAGACTGCCGGAAGAAATATCAATAACCTCATATATGCAGATGACACCACACTTATGGCAGAAAGTGAAGAGGAAATAAAGGCCCAGTGAAAAAAACTGGCTTAAAACTCAACATTCAAAAAAATAAGATCATGACATCTCATCCCTTCTCTTCATAGCAAATAGATGGGGAAACAATGGAAACTGCAACAGAATTTATTTTCTTGGGCTCCAAAATCACTGCAGATGGTGACTGCAGCTATGAAATTAAAAGATGCTTGCTACTTGGAAGAAAAGCTGTGACAAACCTAGACAGTGTATTAAAAAGCAGAGACATTACTTTGCTAACAAACGTCCATACATTCAAAGCTATGGTTTTTCCAGTAGTCAAGTATGGGTTGACTCAACTCAAGTATGAGTTGAACCATAAAGAAGGCTGAGTGCTGAAGAATTGATGCTTTTGAATTGTGCTTCTGGAGAAGATTCTTGAGAGTCCCTTGGACTGCAAAGAGATCAAAACTGTGAATTCTAAAGGAAATCAATCCTGAATATTCATTGGAAGGACGGATACTGAAGCTGAAGCTCCAATACTTTGGCCACCAGATGCAAAGAGCCAACTCATTACAAAAGACCCTGATTCTGGGAAAGATTGAATGCAGAAGGAAAAGTGGATGACAGAGGACAAGACGGTTGAATGGCATCACTGACTCAATGGACATAAGTTTGAGAAAGCTCCAGGAGATGGTGATGGACAGGGAAGCCTGATGTGTTGCAGTCCATGGCCACAAAGAATCAGACACTACTGAGCAACTGAACTACAACAAAAGTCTTTGTAGATTAACTTCTATAGAAAGCTGGCTTTTCTTCCCTCCTCCCTTCCTTCCCTCCTTCCTTCTTTCCCTTCTTCCTTCCTCCCCTCCTTCCTTCCTTTCTTTCCAGAGCATTTCACTGAAGTGAAAGGAAAACTGCCAACAAAAAATTTATTTTCAAAAGGATGAAATATTCTTAAAGGATTTTAAAGTGATGACTATGGATCTCTCCACACCGATCTCCTTCAGCTCCCAGTCAGATTTAGGATTTTCAAAACACTGTTGAATTAAACAAAGGACCATTTGCTAAATGCCTTGAAGGGAAATTATTTATTTCAAGGCATAGTGAATTTGAGCTCGCTCCAAACTCTTGAAGGCACTGACCATATGATGGCATTAGGGCTCCCCAGCTTTATGCCGTAGCACCTTTTTTTGTGAAAATTAGGATTTTTTTAAAGCACTTCCAAAACTTTAAGATAACTTTTTCATTCATAATGAACATTATAGAAAAAAATAGGTGGGAAGAAATACAGTCTTGACATAGAGCTCCACCTCAAAGCAGGTAGTTTTCCAAACATTATAATACCTGGTTAAAAAATGCCAAATTAGCCATGACTTAACTGATTTCCTTGCTCCCACTCCTACTTAAATAAAAGAAATTCATGAGGTCTTTGAGGATGGTGATTCAACAGCTTGAAGAGTTCTAAATAGTTACAAGTCAAAATATTAAGTCCTGAAGTTGCAAGTTTTTATTTTATTCTTATTTTTTAAAGTCAGTAGTGAAAATAGATGATTAAGGCAGAAATTTAGTAAGTGGGTGCCCCTGTCTGGTGAGTAATTATGCTCTTCTGGGTTATAACCTGGCCAATAGAATCACCATAATTCACACTATGTAATGCAACATGAATCCTTCTATTCTAAGGCATAGGTAAACCACAAGTAAAGGAAATCTGACATGCTTTGAATTATATACATTGGTCACTCTATAGGATCTGTATCCCATAATACTGTTCTTTACATTCAGACAAATAACAACTTATTATTAATGAAATGAACAATTTTTTCTGGATCATGTTTTAAGTGGTAAAAGTAAAAATATCCCAGAAGGATGTTTTAGTAGCATCTCTATATCATTTTTAGGTAAATAAGTGATAATAGCATTTTAAGTCTTTCCCATGACAAACCTAGACAACATATTAAAAAGCAGTGACATCATTTTGCTGACAAAGGTCTGTATTGTCAAAGCTATGCTTTTTTCAATAGTCATGCACAGATGTGAGAACTGGACCATAAAGAAAGCAGAGCATCAAAAAATTGGTGCTTTTGAACTTTGTTGCTGGAGAAGATCTTGAGAGTCCCTTGAACAGTAAGGAGATCACACCAATCCTAAAGGAAATCAACCCTGAATATTCTTTGGAAGGACTGATGGTGAAGCTGAAGCTCCAACATTTTGGTCACCTGATGTGAAAAGCCGACTCACTGGAAAAAAAAACCCTGATGCTGGGAAAGATGGAGGGCAGGAGGAGAAGGGGACAGCAGAGGATGAGATAGTTGGATGGTATTGTCGACTCAATGGACATGAGTTTGGGTAAACTCTGGGATATAGTGAAAGAGAAGGAAGCCTGGAGTGCTGCAGTTCATGGGGTCACAAAGAGTCAGACACGACTGAGTGAATGAATAACAGTAAAGTTTTCCCATAAGCTTAGTCACTGTACAGAAAGATATTTTCTTTCATTATAGTTTCACTCAATAGGAATAACAATAATCTACTTTGTCATATATGTGTCTTTTCTAAAACATTTGCCAACATGGAAGCAAAATAGAATTAGTCTCAGGAAGGATATTGAAACATACTGTGACTAGGACTGGAGAATAAGTTATATTCCTTAACAGGAAATCTTGGAAGAATGCAGTGGTTTAATTGTAAAGTGTTCTTAACGTGGAAAAAAAAGAGATTAATGCTTATGAGTACATAGTTACAGTAATTTCGAAAGATTTAATCAGACCAAACATGTAATTTTCTTTTCTTAGAAGTGGAGATTTTAAAGTGTTTTAATTATTGGCCATACATTTATAATACTTTTTTTCCATGCTTAGCCTTTTACTGAAAATGTATTACTGAAAGAAGAGAAGAGAACATGAGGATAGGAGCCGAGTGCTTTGGCAAGCAGAAACTCTTCTAAAAAGAACATGGCTTTTGGGTTCTGTTCCACCCTGTATGCAAGGAAAGAGTTGGAACATACTTAGGGGAACCCTGCCATGCACCCTAGGAGGTAACTAGGATGATGACAGCTCAATGGCATGGGGTACACATCCTAACAATGGCTTCTGACGGTGCAAGATACATTGGCTGCCAGCTGCCAGTAATCTTAAGCTCACAATTTTACTCACAGGCGTTTCTATATAATGACCTTCTGCTCACTGATATTCTGCTGCTGATTGCCCTGAGCATAAACAGGAAAGCATGCAAATGTAAAGGATGATTTTACATATCCATGGAATCGGCAGTTCTCAGAGCTACCTATTCTAAGTGGATTAGATAAAATCACCCTCCCTTCCTTGTGAGAAACAACTCTTTGCAAATCCAAATTAGAAAAAAAAAAAAAAAAAATTCTTTTTAAACGGAGACGAAGTTCTTTTTAAATGGAGAGGAAGTCTGTGTAGTTTGAATAGTACCTGCCATGGTCTCTGGGCCTCTTGTGCAACAGAGATGTTGGGAGGTAACAGAAAAGGTTTCTTGAAAATGGAGCACCAACTCAGTTCTGAAGCACTGAGACTGAAGAGATATTACGGAACTTGAATCAGTCCATTTACAAAGGACCAAAATAATCTTTTGGAGGCTTTTTACAACACTGAAAAAGCAAAGTTTCTGAGACCAACTGTGGTAGTTCAGAGACGTCTCAGATATGGATTCTCACAATCCCATTTGCCTATCTCTGTATCAGTTTGCAGACATGCCATATTTTCTGGATGGTACATAATTATGCACTAAATCTCCACATGCTAAGGTGAATACAATTACTAAAGAGAGGAAAAAAAAAAACTTATAGAGGCAAAAGATTGTCAAAAGACAGTTTTTAAAATCATTTTTGTCTTAAAAAATTCTACCAAAATTCTCTTCCTTACAGAAATTCAGCCTATTACAGACAAAAATAAAATCCCTGCTCTGATCTTACCAAGGCGAAGACAGCAAAGAACTTTTCCCAGGCTGCTCTGAGGACAGCATTCATATAGCACAATGAAATTAAGTCAGCAGTTGCTTAGTCATTTTGGAAGTTGTTCTTCTTTGTTTTGCTTCACCTGGTTGTCAAGGAGGAAAGAAATGCCATAAGAATTTTAGAGAAATAGGGAGAAACATGTTATCATTGTGTCAAATTACTTAGCTAAAAAGGATTCACTACTTTTAATGTATATTTATCACATCCTCTATGATGGCTCAAAAGCTCTGACTGGGGAATACAAACTATTGGTAATGTGCATTGGAGTTCTTCCTTGTCAACAGCATTAATTGTAATTAAGTGACAGATTGACAGCTACATATTGACGGAGGTCTGACAGAATGTGGTCGACTGCAGAAGGGAATGGCAAACCACTTCAGTATTCTTGCCTTGAGAACCCCATGAACAGTATGAAAGGGCAAAATGATAGCACACTGAAAGAGAAACTCCCCAAGTCAGTAGGTGCCCAATATGCTACTGGAGATCAGTGGGGAAATAACTCCAGAAAGAATGAAGGGATGGAGCCAAACAAAAATAATATCCAGCTGTGGATGTGACTGGTGATAGAAGCAAGGTCCAATGTTGTAAAGAGCAATATTGCATAGGAACCTGGAATGTCAGGTCCATGAATCAAGGCAAATTGGAAGTGGTCAAACAAGAGATGGCAAGAGTGATCGTCGACATTCTAGGAATCAGCGAACTAAAATGGACTGGAATGGGTGAATTTAACTCAGATGACCACTATACCTACTAATGCAGGCAGGAATCCCTCAGAAGAAATGGAGTAGCCATCATGGTCAACAAAAGAGTCTGAAATGCAGTACTTGGATGCAATCTCAAAAACAACAGAATGATCTGTTTGCCTCCAAGGCAAACCATTCAATATCACAGTTATCCAAGTCTATGCCCCAAACAGTAATGCTGAACAGGCTGAAGTTGAACGGTTCTATGAAGACCTACAAGACCTTTTAGAACTAACACCCAAAGAAGCTGTCCTTTTCATTATAGGGGACTGGAATGCAAAAGTAGGAAGTCAAGAAACACCTGGAGTAAGAGGCAAATTTGGCCTTGGAATATGGAATGAAGCAGGGCAAAGATTAATAGAGTTTTGCCAAGAAAATGCACTGGTCATAGCAAACACCCTCTTCCAACAACACAATAGAAGACTCTATACATGGACATCACCAGATGGTCAACACCAAAATCAGACTGATTATATTCTTTGCAGCCAAAGATGGAGAAGGTCTATAGAGTCAACAAAAACAAGACCAGGAGCTGACAGTGGCTAGGATCCTTATTACCAAATTCAGACTCAAATTGAAGAAAGTAGGGGAAATTCCTAGACCATTCAGGTATGACCTAAATCGAATACCTTATGATTATACAGTGGAAGTGAGAGATAGATTTAAGGGCCTAGATTTGATAGATAGAGTGCCTGATAAACTATGGAATGAGGTTCGTGACATTGTAGACAAGACAGGGATCAAGACCATCCCCATGGAAAAGAAATGCAAAAAAGCAAAATGGCTGTCTGGGGAGGCCTTACAAATAGCTGTGAAAAAAAAAGAGAAGTGAAAAGCAAAAGAGAAAAGGAAAGATATAAGCATCTGAATGTAGAGTTCCAGAGAATAGTAAGAAGAGATAAGAAAGCCTTCTTCAGTGATCAGTGCAAAGAAATAGAGGAAAAGAACAGGTTGGGAAAGACTAGAGATCTCTTGAAGAAACTTAGAGATACCAAGGGAACATTTCATGCAAAGATGGGCTCAATAAAGGACAAAAATGGTATGGACCTATCAGAAGCAGAAGATATTAAGAAGAGGTGGCAAGAATACACAGAAGAACTGTACAAAAAAGATCTTCACGACCCAGGTAATCATGATGATGTGATCACTAATCTAGAGCCAGACATCCTGGAATGTGAAGTCAAGTGGGCCTTGGAAAGCATCGCTATGAACAAAGGTACTGGAGGTGATGGAATTCCAGTTGAGCTATTCCAAATCCTGAAAGATGATGCTGTGAAAGTGCTGCACTCAATATGCCAGCAAATTTGGAACACTCAGCAGTGGCCACAGGCCTGGAAAAGGTCAGTGTTCATTCCAATTCCAAAGAAAGGCAATGCCAAAGAATGCTCAGACTACCACACAATTGCCCTCATCTGACATGCTAGTAAAGTAATGCTCAAAATTCTCCAAGCCAGGCTTTAGCAATACGTGAACTGTGAACTCCCTGATGTTCAAGCTGGTTTTAGAAAAGGCAGAGGAACCACAGATCAAATTGCCAACATCTACTGGATCATGGAAAAAGCAAGAGAGTTCCAGAAAAACATTTATTTCTGCTTTATTGACTATGCCAAAGCCTTTGACTGTGTGGGTCACAATAAACTGTGGAAAATTCTGAGAGAGATGGGAACACCGGACTACCTGACCTGCCTCTAGAGAAATGCGTATGCAAGTCAGGAAGCAGCAGTTAGAACTGGACATGGAACAACAGACTGGTTCCAAATAGGAAAAGGAGTATGTCAAGGCTGTATATTGTCACCCTGCTTATTTAACTTACATTCAGAGTACATCATGAGAAACGCTGGACTGGAAGAAACACAAGTTGAAATCAAGATTGCCGGGAGAAATATCAATAACCTCAGATATGCAGATGACACCACCCTTATGGCAGAAAGTGAAGAGGAAGTAAAAAGCCCCTTGATGAAAGTGAAAGTGGAGAGTGAAAAAGTTGGCTTGAAGCTCAACATTCAGAAAACAAAGATCATGGCATCCGGTCCCATCACTTAATGGGAAATAGATGGGGAAACAGTAGAAACAGTGTGAAGCTTTATTTTGGGGGGCTCCAAAATCACTACAGATGGTGACTGCAGCCATGAAATTAAAATACGCTCTCCTGAAAGAAAAGTTATGACCAATCTGGATAGCATATTGAAAAGCAGAGACATTACTTTGCCAACTAAGGTCCATCTAGTCAAGGCTATGGTTTTATCTGTGGTCATGTATGGATGTGAGAGTTGGACTGTGAAGAAGACAGAGTGCCGAAGAATTGATGCTTTTGAACTGTGGTGTTGGAGAAGACTCTTGAGAGTCCCTTGGACTGCAAGGAGATCCAACCAGTCCCATTCTGAAGGAGATCAGCCCTGGGATTTCTTTGGAAGGAATGATGCTAAAGCTGAAACTCCAGTTCTTTGGCCACCTCATGCGAAGGGTTGACTCATTGGAAAAGACTCTGATGCTGGGAGGGATTGAGGGCAGGAGCAGAAGGGGACGATGGAGGATGAGATGGCTGGATGGCATCACTGACTCGATGGACGTGAGTCTGAGTGAACTCTGGGAGTTGGTGATGGACAGGGAGGTCTGGCGTGCTGGGATTCATGGGGTCACCAAGAGTCGCACACGACTGAGCTACTGAACTAACTGATGGTGAAAATTCCTTAGTGTTACTATGTATAGTGTGGATGCATATTCACAGAATAATTAGCATATATAAAGCTGATAACTTCTAGTCTTGCATTTTTTTCTTGTATCAATAAATACAATCAGTATAGTAAAATAGCCTTTCCAAATTAAGAATAATTCTATAAGCAACAACCTCTAGTCCTAACATTTGTATTCCTGGCTGTTTTAAGGACTTCCCTGGTGGCTCAGATGGTAAGGCAACTGTCTACAATGCGGGAGACCCGGGTTTCAGCCCTGGGTTGGGAAGATCCCCTGGAGAATGAAATGGCAATCGACTCCAGTACTATTGCCTGGAGAATCCCATGGACAGTAGTAATGTAGTAAGCTATCTATTTTTAAAACTAATAATTAAATTTTAAAATGGAAAGCATTTTTAATCACACAAATATCAAACTTCTGTGCACTAGGGTGGGCTCAAAAAGGACACACCTGCTCTTTTGCTAGTTCCTAAACTAGCAAACTAGTAGATTGGTGGAACAGATGGTAGTTGGTATTTCATGGGCTCTGGGGTCAAGCTGAAGTGATTTTAAAGTGCTCTACCACTTGTTAGCAAAAACTCTGGACAAACTATTCAATCAACTGTTCTTGTTTCTCCTTAGAAAATTGAGAATTACAATAAATACCTCAAAGAGTTTCAAGATGAGAAAATAATGTTAATGAAGAATTTAGCATAGTATCTGGCACATGGTAGACACTATATAACTTACAGTTACTATCATTACTGAAACAGAATTAATAGAGATAAAACTCATTGTGATTATAAGAACATTATGAATGGAGTTGTTAGGTAGTTAGAATAGGGAAAAGGAGTCTAGAATGGCAGTGGCTAAAAATCAAAGAAGGGAAAAGCTCTCTAAAATAGAGCAAAGGAAGATCCTAGGACCAGAGTGAGGACTTCAGGTAGGAAAAAACAGCACTCCTGGCTAGCGAAATTTACATAAGGCAGGCTCAGGGGGAGGAGAAAATGTATTTTAAAAGGAGCCAAAGGGCCGGGGCTCTCTGTCTCTGTCATGTTCTCTCTCTCTTCTCTTCATGTCTTTTGAGTCAGTATGTTCTCATGCCTCTAGGATGTATTTCCCTTTATTTTCTAAACAAAACTGAGCTGTAAATGGAGTTGTAACTTGGTCTGTCCTAGAGCTTTGACAGGCTGAGGGCTTTAACGTCCGTTGCTTTAAATTATTGTTGTGACGAGACAAAACCGAGGAAATTACACACTCCCCTGAGAGATTCTATCAACCTTTTCCAAAATTATAATAGTGTCAGTAAACAGTTAATGCAGAATGCATCTTTAAATCCTCATTCCACAACTGTTTCAGTTTTATCCAATTCTCACTATATTTTTGCTGATCTACAGTTTTGCCTTCCTTTACCAAGGAGATGCTGATGTGGTCAAGAGAAAGGAATAAGACAAATACTCCACCCAAAATCATCACATTAAACCTTTCTATAAAATGGAAATTGACCACTAACTGCTAATTTCACCCTGTTTTAGAATAAGGTTTTTTGTTTGGTTGGCTTTGTTTTTTTTTTATTAGTTCAGGCATTTGAACAGTTTGTTTGGCATCTGAATGATTCTTCTTCTATAGTAAATACAGTAGAATAAGTGTTTTGGATTTTAAATGGCTCCTGATTTCTAGTATGGTTGGAATCAGTACTAACGATTCTTTACTACACAGTACAGTAAAGCATCTTCCTGTTACTGTAGAAATTTTATTAACAATGGTTTAAATAAGTCAAGGCATATTATAGAACTGGTAAAGAATCTGCCTGCAATGCAGCAGACCCCAAATCAATTCCTGGGTTGGGAAGATTCCCTGGAGAAGAGATTGGCAACCTACTCCAGTATTCTTGGGTTTCCTTGGTGGCCCAGATGGTGAAGAATTTGCCTGCAGTGCAGAATATCTGAGTTCGATCCTTGGGTTGGAAAGATCCCCTGGAAGAGGGCATGGCAACCCCTCCAATATTCTTGCCTGGAGAATCCCCATGGACAGAGGAGCCCAGTAGGCTACAGTGCATGAGGTTGCAAACAGTTGGATGCTACTGTGTGTCTAAGCACAGCACAGCACTTTTAACTCGAAAACACTCCAAAATCCATAGGTTCATAACCTTCTGAGGCTGTTTGTTCTAGATACCACAATGACTGGAAACTGGAACATCTAATGATACAAACTAATGTACTATGAGATTCAGTGTTCCTGACCACCAAGCAGGCAATGAATATGTCATTTTCTTGATCATACAGGTCATTAGGAAATGGTGAAGAAGGTGTTTCCAGTACCCTTAATGTTCCACTGCATATCCTATATATATTGTCAATTCTGTAATCTCCTGAGATGAGCACAGATGTATACTTAGTTTTCATTGACAGACTGCAAAACTCTTGTAAGTGAGTGAGTGAAAGTCACTCAGTCATGTCCATGTATGTTATTTATATTATTGAGTGACTAATTTGTTTCATTTTTCCACATATTTTCATGAATCTTGGATTTATATAATCCTGAAACTTTAGCATGGATTTGAAATTAAACTTTTTGCTTTGAACACATGCCCTGATTCAGGGAGAGAGAGAGATCCAGGCCTATTGTACTTCCTATAAAGTGGTCTACAGATTCAATCATGTCTGACTCTGTGCGACCCCATAGACGGCAGCCCACCAGGCTTCCCTGTCCCTGGGATTCTCCAGGCAAGAATACTGGAGTGGGTTGGCATTTCCTTCTCCAATGCATGACAGTTAAAAGTGAAGGTGAAGTCACTCAGTTGTGTTTGACTCTTAGTGACCTGATGGACTGCAGCCTACCAGGCTCTTCCATCCATGGGATTTTCCAGGCAGAGTACCAGAGTGGGTTGCCATTGCCTTCTCCACAGATTAATTAGCTACTGCTAAATACACGATTCATTCAGTATATAGGTGTTCCTCTCTATCACCTCTATCTTACTTTTTGTGGACTTTCAAATCTTGACAGTACTGAAAACTGATGGTTTTGTTCATTTCAAAATGCAAAAAGGAAGAAAAATCTATCGAACAATTTCACCTGAGTACTTTTCTTAGTATTTTGAATTCCATCTGTGTTGTAGTTTCTCACATGAAAGCAGACAGAGATGTATGCATTCTCAGACAAGTTTGACAAACAAATTAGAAGTTCACCCAGGGCTTTCCCTATAGATTTTAAACAGCAGTAGCAGCCAGGCTCATATTTAAACTATGGCTTTCCTGATATCTAAAACAATATATGTTATGACCTACGAACGTCTTTGTGCAGGTACCATGATTTTAAGTCTAAAAGAATTCAAACAGAGGATTCAAAGCATGTGTGTTTGTTTCTCATAAAATTGTGTTGTATGTTTCATCTCCTGAAATAGTGTCTCCTGGAAAAGCATGAAAATCATTGCAATGAAATTTCAGACAAGCAACATGTTCATCTCACACAGCGATTAACATATTTTTAAGTATTTTGGAATGTGTAATTATGTGTAATTATCCAGTGTTATCAGCAAAGTTAAGGTTCAGAAACCCACAGCCATTTGCTGTGTGGTGGGCCTGAGGCAATTCAAAAGGTCAACTGTGAATATCCTCAGCCTGCGATCAACCAGCAGGAAGTGATCTGAGCTTTTTAAGGGGACCTCAGAGGAAAAATCCCATGTTCCTTTGGCTTCACTCTCTGAAGCTCTAGGTAAGGCACATGATGAATAATCTATCAAACTTAACATAAATGCATTGGTTTTTTAAAATTAGTGTATTGTGACTTGAACTGTCATACATTCTTCCATTCAATATTCAGAACAATGAATGCATTTAGACATTTTTATTTTATTATTGTGAAAGAACATTATAGTGAATTTATAGGAAGCAAGCATTCTCCTAATTAACAAAGTTTAAAATATTATCTCTACTGATTAAAAATATGATATATTTTGATAAATAACCAGAAAAATATTGAATCTTAAGTTCCATAACAATTCATACAAGAGAGTTAAACTTTTCACTGTTTTGTGTCTACTTTCAGAGAAGCTTCCCTAAAATGGTATTAATAACTTTCCTGTCACTACAGCTTGGATAGCTGTAAGGTTGATACTGACACTATGGCTTCACTACCCAGATAACTCTGAAGTGAATTTGATAATCAAAAATCTAACTTGCCTTGAACAATTTCTTCAGTTCATTCATATATGAAGTAAAAAAAATAAGGTAATATTATTTTCATGACAAGAATTCAAGGAAACAATAATTCAAAAGATGTGATGGTGAAGAAACATAAGGAAAGTGTATGCTAATCATTACTAAAATGGAGGCTGAATTTGACACCTTTCTGACCATTTTAAAAACCAAGAAAATATCTCGTAAGGAAACAAACATCTTTTACCTCATCAATTTTCACTTTCATTAAGATATGATCAACTTCATCAGAGTTTCATTTCCTTTCATTTTCCTATTCTCCTCTTGCTCAGCACTTCTCTGAATTAGTGCTTCATTTCAAATTAACACCGCTGTTCAGTTCAATTCAGTCACTCAGTCATGTCCAATTCTTTGTGATCCCATGTACTGCTGCACGCCAGGTTTCCCTGTCCATCACCAACTCCTGGAGCTTGCTCAAACTCATGTCCATCAAGTCGGTGATGCCATCCAACCATTTTGTCCTCTGTCATCCCCTTCTCCTTCTGCCTTCAATCTTTCCCAGTATCAGGGTCCCAACACCACTGTAAGCTACCAGAAACAGTTGATATGCCTCTATTTTCCCACACTTAATTCTTAAATTTTGAGTCAGCCTGTAATATAAAAATAAGAGATGACCATCTGGTCGGATTAAGGAGCCTTGGGACTCTCATTCCTGACTTACACACAAACACACATACACATGCATGCACACCTCCCCAGCACAGGCTGTCAACCACCAGGTCCCATTATGGTCTTGGGTGGCATACTAACATGAAAAAATGTCCATGAAAATCAACACAACAGGATCATTAATTATATATAGTTCAGTGTGAACAAGTACATTATTTTTAACAACAGGGTTTAAAGCAGTATATTGGGGTCCCTCAGCATCTATTAGAATGCCTATCAGGAAGAAGTCAGAGCTCAACAAGTTGGTGCAAGATACAGAAGAGCAAAAGTAACATAGATCACTGCAAAGTCTCAATTTTGCTTAGAGGTGCACTAACGCAAAATTGGGGCCAAGCAAGAGTTCAGCTCCATTCGCTGCCAAAATGACTCCAGGACCCTTGGTCCTTGTGCCTATCACAGCCCTAAAATATTGTAGTACCTACCATGCGTCGTTTACATTCATGTCTCTCTTACGGAGTTACAGATGCTTTGCAGGCATAGTGTCTTACTTTTTAAAATAGCTGTCTTAGCACTAAATAGAGTTGACAGCATATAATAATCATCTAGAGTTTGATAAAAAATAAAGATGTTTAGTCCTGCCCAAGACCCAATGAACTAATATCTACAGAAATATGGCCTGAGCACCTATATCTCTTATAGTTCTAGGGATGATTTTGATATGCAGCTTGAGGGTAATTATGTGAAATAGATGTTGAATGAAAGAAATAGCTCTGTTTATATCCTTTTTACCTACTGTCCACACTGGGACAGAATTCTTGTGATACACAACACCAGGGGGCCACCAGGCACATAAACCACAATGTGAATGGGACTCCTTGGATTTATGTGACACAATGGCTCTGGAGTATACACAAAGGCCCTGGGTTTACAGTGCTATTAAATAAAACTTTGCTGATGCCTCCAAGTCTTCAGTCTTTGCAACTTTAAAAACTTAACCACTAGAGAATGTAACTTGGTGAAGCCTCTATGGAGATTCCTCAAGAAATCCAAAAAAGAGCTACCATACAAACTAGGAATTACATTCTGGGTACTTATCTAAAGGAAATGAAAACTAGAAAAGCTATTTGCACTACCATGTTCATTGCACTGTTATTTACAATAGCCAAGACATGGAAGCAACCTAAGAGTCCACTGATGAATGAATAGGTAAAGAAAATGTGGTAAATATATATAATGGAATATGATTCAGCCATAAAAAAGAAGGAAGTCTTGCCATTTGTGACAATATGAATGGATATTGAGGGTATTATGCTAAGCAAATACCATATGGTCTTACTTATATGTGGAAACTGTAAAAGAGATAACAAATGGGAATTTGCTGTATGTCTCAGGGAACTCAAACAGGGGCACTGTATCAACCTAGAAGAGTGGGATGGGGAGGGAGATAGGAGGTAGTCTCAAAAGGGAAGGGATATATGTATACTTATGGCCGATTCATTATGAGGTTTGACAGAAAACAAAATTCTGTAAAGCAATTATCCTTCAATTTAAAAAAATAAATAAACTAAAAAACTCAAGCTCATAGATACAGAGAACAGACTGGCGGTTGCCAGAGGTGATTCAAAATGGGTGAGGGGGTCAAAGGCACAAATTTTCAGTTATACAACAACTGAGCCCTAGAGATGTAACATGCAACATGATGACTAATAATACCGTACTGTGTTTTTGCAAGTTCCTAAATAGTAAACCTTAAAAGTTCTATAACAAGAAAAAGGTTTGTAACTATGAATGTTAACAAAACATTTGTGGTGATCACTGGCAACACATGTATACAAATACTGAATCATTATACTGTACACTTGAAACTAACATAACGTTATATTCAATTTCACTTCCATTTTAGAATAATAACATACATTAAAAAAGGAAAACTTAGTGCTGCATGGTATACTTATGGATCAAAAAAAATTTCCATGAAAATAAAAGGAACTGATCTTTCACCTCTTATTCTTCCCTCAATAATCTGAGACTACAGCAGAGTTATCACTACCTTATTTGGAACTCCTGTGAGAAAACTGCATCAGAGTCCCCTTCTAACTCTGTTCCTTTATGACATATCTCTTTCAAACAACAAAACCAGCATTTTACCCAAAGCATTGAAGGCCTGGAAAATGGATTGCAGCTGTCATTTTGCTTGAGTAGACCAAAAGTCAACTTCCAAATGTAGTAGTGTGTTTGCATAAACAGTAAATCGTGGCACTAACATTCATAAAATGTGTGGCATTGATGCTTGGAAGAATTCTCTTCTATAATAGAATTTGTGTTCTATTGCAAATACGTCAAGCTTTGGGTGGGCATTCTAAACGGGAGGGTCTCTATAACTGCAGCACAGATTGCTTGGACTCGTATATTGTGGCTGGAACCATCCTCTCATTTTTCCTCCAAATTCTTTACAATACTACTTTTCTAACTTTACTGTTTTTACTAATTGCCTGGAAATCATGTTGACATGAAAGTTCTGACTCAGTAGGTCTGAGGTTGCAATTCTGAGGTTGCAATTCTGAGGCTTCAGTTCTAACAAAAACCCAGATGATGCTGATGCTGTCTGCCCTCAGACCACCTTTTGCGTAGAAAGTAACTGAAGTATTGAGTTAGCACATAAAGAACTTTACTAAATTCTCTCTGGAGTTCATAACCACATCATGATACCTAAGTACAGATTGTCTTTGTCCCACAGGGTCTTTTGAAAGTAATTTGAGAAGTTTTTGAACAAAAAGAAAAATTTCAGAAACTGTTTTTCACAGCCAAAGACTAATTTTTGTCATTAGCTTAGCATGATTAAGTAAATTCTAAGGACAGAAATTAGGCAATAGGTTCAAACTTTAGTTGCAGCATGTCCATTTTCCAATTATTCCCTCTGCCACTACAGATTATTAAAAATCCTTATTGAAACATTAATTTGGAATGTGCATGAAAGAATTTCAAGACGTGGTCCAAGGAAACCAGAACTCTTTCTACAGGAAAATATCCAGTACTTACCTCTAGGAAACCAGTCTGGCACACAGCAGGCTCTTCAGGGGCATCAGAGCCACTCAGGGAGCAAGTGGAATAAAATGCAACAGAAACCACGGCACACAGTAAACATGCACAGCAGAATCCGTCGGTGACTCACCTTTGCTTTGACTGCCACCTTCAATATGCCCTCACCTTTGTTCCTGCCTTGGCATTCTTGTTCCTGACTCTGAATTCACCCTTGTTTGCCTGACAACTTCAGACAATATTTATTAAAGTTTTATTGGTGATTATGCAGACTTACATTTGGGATGATAAAGGTGAAACAGATATGTGGAAATTTTCTTTTATAGGTATTATTTTCTCCTTTTGCTGAGAGATTTAGACTGGGGGCATAGAACTGATCAAAATTTAGATGGTGGATGTCTTTTAGATCAAAATGCATCATGAATCAAAAAGTAATTTTGTACTGGCAATGAAACCCAGCCAGATGGATGCCTTAATGTATTAATGTTACTTCCCTGCATAAGATGAAGTGGTTAAGCCAATAGTATAGATCCTGCTTCCTCTGCCATGGCATTAAGATAAAATAAGCCCCACACGGTCTGACAAAACAGCCTCAAGGGAAAGAGATTAGAGAGAAGCTGACCCACTTTGATGGACAAAAGTGAGACAGGGAGTTATTATGCAGCATCCATATCCCTGGTTGGTTTTGCCATGATCCTTACCAGTCTGGTCAGTTAACCCCCAGGTAATTCACTGGTCTAGGAGAAACCAAGACAATTTTCCTAGCATCATCTCAATTCTAACACTGAAATTTGCGCCCTGGAAACCCCCTCATCCTGGAGAAAACAGGACAATTGTTCATCATAGCCATGAATTCTAAGTCTACTCTTCAGGCTCTACTTATAATGCGAAACATCTGTGCAGTTAAACTATGGTTCAGAAGGTGCAATTGAAGCCAGAGTTCCCAGGGGGTAGATACACCAATGAAAGTGTGAAAAGTGAAAGTGTTAGTCACTCAGTCTTACCTAACTCTTTGTGACCCCATGGAATGTAACCTGCCAGGCTTCTCTGTCCATGAAATTCTCCAGTCTAATATACTGAAGTGGTTAGCCATTGCCTTCTCAAGGGGATCTTCCTGACTGAGGGATTGAACCTGGGTCTCCTGCATTGCAGGCAGATTCTTTACCATTTGAGCCACTGCACTTATACCACCATGATACTGTTCCTCTAGTGAGTTAACTGGAAGCTGGCCCACGGGCAGCACTCTAGCACGTTCCATTCTTGATATGACTTGCTTTGACATTCTGACTTCAACCTACACTGCCTCAAACACAGCCATAACCAGTTTTGACATGTCTGTGAGCCTGACAGCTGGTTTCTATAATGGCCACAGTCCCCCTCATCAGCACCAAGCTTATCTCCAGCTTTACCAGAGTCTGGTCTTATCTCTAGGGACCATTAATAGCAAAGTCTATTCTCACCCATGTGTACCTAGTCGCTTAGTCATGTCCAACTCTTGGAAGCCCCATGGACTATAGGTACCCACCAGTTTCCTCTGTCCATGGAATTTTCCAGTCAAGAAAACTGTAGTGGGTTGCCATTTCCTGTTCCAGGGGATCTTTCTGACCCAGGAATCTAGCCTGTATCTCTCACATCTCCTGCATTGGCAGGCAGATTCTTTACCACTAGGACTACCTGGGAAACCCACTATCATGACCCGTGAAGGACTGCTAAGTCCTAACAAAATGTTAAAATTGAAACTTGAAGGATTCATTGAATTATAAAATATGTTGCAAAGGATTACATTAAAAGGGAGGAGGAATACAATGTAAGAATTATGGGTTTTACTCAGATTTCTGTCCTCTTCTCACCAGCTTCACAAGGATGGCATGCTTCTTTCACACATTCAACTAGTGTTTTTTGAGTCTCATGCTGGTCAAAGAGTTGTATCCTCTGTTTATGGTGGTGTGGTGGGAGGTACAGTTAGCAAAATATACCAGGGAAGCTTTTATTATTAAATCAATGAGATGCCTTAGAGGGAAAGAGGGATAACATTCTCATATCTGCAAAACTCCTAAGAGACAATCTAGAATATTTCTTCACTGAAAATTCTAAGTACCAAACAAAAAGATTTAAGCTATATCCTCTGTTTCAATGGTCCCCAACAGTTTTGGCACCAAAGATTGGTTTCATATAAAACAATTTTTTCAAGGACTGGGAAGAAGATGGTTTGGGGATGACTTAAGTGCATTATGCTTATTGTGCACTTTATTTCTATTATTATTACATCAGCATCACCTCAGATTATCAGGCATTAGATCCTGGAGGCTGAGGACCCCTGTTCCATGTCATCCCTAAACACACCCTAGCTTATGAGGATCCTCTCTCCATATTTTGGACACTTGGGTCATGCCACAAGGGCCCCCAGGCTCTTCCTAGTGCAGGAAATAACTGCTCTTAACATAAACCTGAGCAACCAGTTTGACCTAAGAAATATTAGTCCTCATTTCCATGAGTGTCTCTACCATAAACTGATTTTAAAATTATAGAAGACATAATTCTAATCAAGCCATTTTCCCCTTTGGAAAAATGTCTAGCTGTGAAATATTGCTGACTTGCCCCTTTCTGGATGACCATGTATTGACATTAACTTGTCAAACCCCACTGGTTAGTTCATTCAATTTTTTTGAAAGTTGATATTCTCCTGAACTCCCTATGCACCTACAACTTTGCACTTCTTCCTGAAGTCTTTTTCCTCAGGAGCCTAACAGTCATGCTAGGCTGAGTGATAACAAATGGTGGTGTGGTGCTGTGCACTAGCTTGGACCAGTGATCATATTTTATCCAATCCATCCCTCCCTCTCAGGTCTTCCAAGCACACACACACTTGCTCCATAACTCACTCAGCTAAATCTGATAGAGCAATTCCTTTTCACTCCCTGCCACCATGTCCCATTCACAAAGAGAGTGATATACTTAAAAGAAATATCTCACTTTCTGCAGAATAATTTTGAGCCTCATGCTACTGGGCCAGCAGCTAGCTATTTTCTGTTTCAGCTGTCCCCACCCATTTGCCACTCTGGCTCACTGGATTGGTCCCAGACAGCACAACAAATGAGCCCTGCCCAGGTGGCTCTGACTTTACATCAGGCACAAGAAGCCCAGGGCTTCTAACTATGCTGATCACACCAAAGTACCCTGGCTTCTTAAGCAGGAGGTCCTAAATAATACAATTCATTTTTCATTTTAAAATGACTACAGAATACTTTAATTGGATACCAGTCTGCTGAAGCAACAGAAAACCTAATTCCTAAGCATAATAAAGACTTCTCAAGGTTTAAAAAATTCTCATCATTTTCAGCAATTGGCATCCGGAAGAGGTCCCGTAAGGCCGTCTTGCTGAGGGCCTCCATAACTGGTGAAGCAGAGCTACAGTGAGTGCCTCTTGGCACATAAAGGTGCTCTCACTGCTCAAGATGGATCTGCCTTACACACAGTTTTATTCTATAGTGAGACCTGTGGGTGTTTACTGATGTGTTTGCCCTGCACTGGCCAATTAGGAAGGAAATAACATATTGTAAGGGGGAAAAAAAAAAAAAAAAAAAACGTACTTAGCTCCTTAAGTGCTTCTTTTATGACCAAAAAAAAACAAAAACAAAAACAAAATGGGCATGAAGGGAACAAGCTACCAAGACAATGTCCTAGGATATTTTAACCTTCTTTTTGAATTTTGTAGCTATTTCCTTTGACTCTATGCTTTGTGTTTTCCAACTGAGCATTTTAAGAGCATTCAAAATTGATTTTAAAATACCTACATGTACATAAAACCTGACATACCTTTTCTTGTGTGTGTTTGTGTATATGCACATATATTGTAGAAAGAGCTAAGAATCTTAACACTATACCCAAGACCAAACAGCAGTAATATACTTAATTTCTGTCTTTTTATTCTCAGATGTTGGATATGATATGAGGGATATACTTTCTTCCAAGGCACTTGAAGCAAACATAAAAATAGAAAAGCACTTTTATGCTGAATTCTATATGTACTCTAATTTTAAAATTTGGATACGATAGTCTCCTTTTTATATTTTAAAACAAAAACCATGGAAATATTTATTTTAAATACATAAATCTTTCGAACAGTTGAAAGTGCATCATATTATTTTCAGAAAGACGATATAAAAGAAACACAATATGAAAATGGGAGTCAAGGGTTAGAATCCTACTTTGGCAACTTTGTATCTTCCTGAACTGGGGCAAGTTCAGTTCAGTTCAGTTGCTCAGTCATGTCCCACTCTTTGTGGCCCCATGAATTGCAGCATGCCATGCCTTTCAGTCCATCACCAAAACCCAGAGTTCACTAAAACTCACTTCCATCGAGTCAGTGATGCCATCCAGCCGTCTCATTCTTTGTCATCCACTTCTCCTCCTGCCCCCAATCCCTCCCAGCATCAGAGTCTTTTCCAATGAGTCAGCTCTTCCACGAGGTGGCCAAAGAACTGGAATTTCAGGTTTGGCATTTTTTCTTACAAAGAATACCCAGGACTGATCTCCTTCAGAATGGACTGGTTGGATCTCCTTGCAGTCCAAGGGACTCTCAAGAGTCTTCTCCAACACCACAGTTCAAAAGCATCAATTCTTCGGTGCTCAGCTTTCTTCACAATCCAACTCTCATATCCATACATGACCACAGGAGAAACCATAGCCTTGACTAGATGGACCTTAGTTGGAAAAGTAATGTCTCTGCTTTTCAATATGCCATCTACGTTGGTCATAACTTTCGTTCCAAGGAGTAAGCGTCTTTTAATTTCATGGCTGCAGTCACCATCTGCAGTGATTTTGGAGCCCAAGAAAATCAAGTCTGCCACTGTTTCCACTGTTTCCCCATCTATTTCCCATAAAGTGATGGGACCAGATGCCATGATCTTCGTTTTCTGAATGTTGAGCTTTAAGCCAACTTTTTCACTCTCCTCTTTCACTTTCATCAAGAGGCTTTTTAGTTCCTCTTCACTTTCTGTCATAAGGGTGGTGTCATCTGCATATCTGAAGTTATTGATATTTCTCCCAGCAATCTAGATTCCAACTTGTGTTTCTTCCAGCCCAGCGTTTCTCATGATGTACTCTGCATAGAAGTTAAATAAGCAGGGTGACAATATACAGCCTTGTCGTACTCCTTTTCCTATTTAGAACCATTCTGTTTTTCCATGTCTAGTTCTAATTGTTGCTTCCTGACCTTATATAGGTTTCTCAAGAGATAGGTCAGGTGGTCTGGTATTCCCATCTCTTTCAGAATTTTCCACAGTTTAATGTGATCCACACAGTCAAAGCCTTTGGCATATAAAGCAGAAATAGATGTTAATAAAGCACAAATATATGTTTTTCTGGAACTCTCTTGCTTGTTCCATGATCCAGCAGATGTTGGCAATTTGATCTCTAATTCCTCTGCCTTTTCTAAAACCAGCTTGAACATCTGGAAATTCATGGTTCACATATTGCTGAAGCCTGGCTTGAATTATATTGAGCATTACTTTACTAGTGTGTGAGATGAATGCAATTGTGTGGTAGTTGGAGCATTCTTTGGCATTGCCTTTCTTTGGGACTAGAATGAAAACCGATCTTTTCCTGTTTTGTGGCCACTGCTGAGTTTTCCAGATTTGCTGACATATTGAGTGCAGCACTTTCACAGCATCATCTTTCAGGATTTGAAGTAGCTCAGCTGGAATTCCATCACCTCCAGTAGCTTTGTTCGTAGTGATGCTTTCTAGGGCCCACTTGATTTCACATTCCAGGATGTCTGGCTCTAGATGAGTGTCTGTGATCACACCATCGTGATTATCTTGGTTGTGATGATCTTTTTTGTACAGTTCTTCTGTGTATTCTTGCCACCTCTTCTTAATATCTTCTGCTTCTGTTAGGTGCATACCATTTCTGTTCTTTATCGAGCCCAGCTTTGCATGAAATGTTCCCTTGGTATCTCTAACTTTCTTCAAGAGATCTCTAGTCTTTCCCATTCTGTTGTTTTCCTCGATTTCTTTGCATCATTCACTGAAGAAGGCTTTATTATCTCTTCTTGCTCTTCTTTGGAACTCTGCATTCAGATGCTTATATCTTTCCTTTTCTCCTTTGCTTTTCACTTCTCTTTTTTTCACAGCTATTTGTAAGGCCTCCTCAGAGAGCCATTTGCTTTTTTGCATTTCTATTTTGCATTTCTTTTGCATGAGGATGGTCCTGATCCCTGCGTCCTGTACAATGTCAGGAACCTCCATCCATAGAACATCAGGCACTCTATCTATCAGATCTAGTCCCTTAAATCTATTTCTCACTTCCACTGTGTAATCATAAGGGATTTGATCTAGGTCATACCTGAATGATCTAGTGGTTTTTCCTACTTTCAGTTTAAGTCTGAATTTGGCAATAAGGACTTCATGATCTGAGCCACAGTCAGCTCCTGGTCTTGTTTTTGTTGACTGTATAGAGTTTCTCCATCTTTGGCTGCAAAGAATACAAGTTATTTAACCTCTTTTGACCCCATTATAAAGTGAAGAAGCACTAAAGAGCATCTTGATGAAAGCGAAAAAGGAGAGTGAATAAGTTTCCTTAAAGATCAACATTCAGAAAACTAAAATTATGATATCCAGTCTCATTATTTCATGGAAAATAGATGGGGAAACAGTGGAAACAGTGTCAGACTGTATTTTTCTGGGCTCCAAAATCACTGCACTTAGTGATTACAGCCATGAAATTAAAAGATGCTTACTCCTTGCGAGTAAAGTTATGACCAACCTAGACAGCATATTAAAAAGCAGAGACATTACTTTGCCAACAAAGGTCCATCTAGTCCAGGGTATGGTTTTTCCAGTGGTCATGTATGGATGCGAAAGTTGGACTATAAAGAAAGCTGAGTGCCAAAGAATTGATGCTTTTGAACTGTGGTGTTGGAGAAGACTCTTGAGAGTCCCTTGGACTGCAAGGAGATCCAACCAGTCCATTCTAAAGGAGATCAGTCCTGGGTTTTCATTGGAAGGACTGATGAAACTGAAACTCCAGTTCTTTGGCCACCTCATATGAAGAGTTGACTCATTGGAAAAGACTCTGATGCTGGGAGGGATTGGGGGCAGGAGGAGAAGGGGGACAACAGAGGATGAGATGGTTGAATGGCGTCACCGACTCAATGGACATGTGTTTGGGTAGACTCCAGGAGTTGGTGATTGACAGGGAGGCCTGGCATGCTGTGGTTCATGGGGTTACAAAGTGTCAGACACGAGTGAGTGACTGAACTGAACTGAACCTCATCTTTAAAATAATAACAACATCTGCTCCATTGGTGCTGTGAGGACTCAGAAAATAAACCACTCAACATAATACTTGGCACATATTATGTGTTTAATAAAAAGATACAAATTTGTCTAGTTTATAGCATTTTTATAACTAATAAAATATCAAGTATATAACTGGCACCAAAAATATTTAAATTATATATATGGATATTTGTTGAGAACCTACTGTGTTTCACGTACTATTCTAATCATGGGAACTATAAAGAAAAATGTAAGCTGCTTGTTCTCAATAAAATCATTATCTGCATAAAAGGCTACCTGAATTATATTAAAAATATTCCTACCAAATAAACAAAATGAGAATGTATAGATGACTCCCTTTCCTTTTCACAACTTTCCTTTAAACACTAATGCGCAAAGAGAAATGAAGAGTTTCAGGAGTTCTAGAAACTAAGAATACTGACTAGGGATCTATGACGCATTAGTCAGTGAAAGTGAAGTCTCCAGTCGTGTCCAACTCTTTGCACAGACTGTAGCCCGCCAGGCTTCTCTGTCCATGGGATTCCCCAGGGAAGAATACTGGAGTGGGCTGCCATTTCTCCTCCCGGGGATCTTCCCAACCCAGGGACTGAACCCCCATCTCCCACATTGAAGGCAGACTCCTTACTATCTGAGCTACCAAGGAAGTCCTGGTACTAGGCAGGTCCATGACAGTCATCAAACAGAAAATGTGGCCTTAATTGAATGAAAGGAGAAGAGGAGCAAATTCTACTAACAACCCCCACTGGGTACCTTTTTCTCTCTGCAAAAGCAGGGGAGCTACTCTATCCCCATGCAGGGGCTTTCTAGGCTGGCCTGTGTTATTTTTCTGCCATTTTCTCTCACTTCTATGACCCTCATCATCTCCCAACTCTTTTTCTTGCTCTGCACATTGTTTAACTATCTTCAGATAATTTTAGACCTATGGAAGATTTACAAAGAACAGAGAATTCCCATATACTCTTCAATCAGCTTTCCCTAACATAATATCTTACATGATTCAAAAGCAAAGTTAGGAAAATAACATTGGTATAATACTTTAGCTGTACTAGAGACTTTATTCACTTTTTCCCAGTTTTTCTATTAAAATTCTTTTTCTGCTTAAGGATTTAATTGATATTACCTTAAATTGATTAAATTAGATAATTGGCATTGTCACCCTTATTAAATAGCTGTCATGTCTCCTTAGTCCCCTCTAATCCATCATAGTCCTTAGTCTTTCCTTGTCAAATATCATCTTAATATTTGCTGAGTCTTAGTGAGTTTTCTTATAGTGTGTCTCTCCACTGGGGTTTATCAGACGCTGTCTCATAATCAGATTGTATCTATGATACCAGAGAGATAGCATGCCCTTCTCGGTGCTTCATATTGAGGAATGCATGATGCTAATATGTCTTAACTGGTGAAGTTAACCTTGGTCTCTTGATTGAGGTGGTGTCATCTAGGTTTCTTCACTGTAAAGGTACCATTTTCCCCTCTGTAGCAAGTATTTAGTTTGGGTCTCCCTTAGTTTTTATTTCTCATATTAGAAAGTCCCTTAAGGTTCAAGCACAACCTCACAATAGTTATTCCCCAGATCATGGGAGTTCACATAATGTTGAAGCACCTAACAATGAAACAAAGGCATGCAAGTATTGTCTGAACTTTTTCAACTGCAAGTTACAAAAGCCCAGCTCAAAACAGCTTAAGCAAAAAGGGAATTTATTGGCTCACATAACTGTGAAGGTCAATAGTGAACTTGTTCAGAATTGTCAAATCTTTGGGTTCAAGGAACATCTTTAAGACTCTTCCTTCAACTGTGCTTCTGTTTTCATTTCATTTTGCACAAATTCCCTCCACATGGGGTAGAATAGATTGGCTAAGAATTCTAGATTCACACACTTTCAACCTGGTACCCCAGTGGATGAGGGTATTTCTTTTTCTGAGTATCCATATATTAATTCAGTCACTGATTCTATTTGGCTACTTGATCTTTGCTAGACCTCTGCTGAACAAATCTCTATGGCCTGTGGAATGGTACATACTGCAGGCAGATTTTTTATTTGTGCTTGTTTAAGAGTTCCTGATATTTTATAATAAGCATGCCTTGCTCTCAAATTTATTCGTCACCTCCACTGTGTAATTAGAAGGGATATGATTTAGGTCATACATGAATTGCCTAGTGGGTATCCCTACTTTCTTCAATTTAAGCATGAATTTTGCAATAAGGAGCTTATGATCTGACAAATAGATTTTAAGGATTAGATCTTGTAGACAGAGTGCCTGAAGAACTATGGACAGAGATTTGTAACATTATACAGGAGGCAGTGACCAAAATCATACCAAAGGAAAAGAATTTCAAGAAGGCAAAATAGTTGTCTGAGCAGGCTTTACTCATGGCTGTGGGAAAAGAAAAGCAAATGGCAAAGAGATAAAGGGAAAGATATACCCAACTGAATGTAGAGAATCACAAGGAGAGATTAGAAAGCCTTCTCAAAGAACAATGCAAGAAATAGAGGAAAAACAATAGAATGGGAAAGACTAGAGATCACTTCAAGAAAACTGGAGAGATCAAGGGAACATTTCATGCAAGGTTGGGCATGATAAAGGACAGACACAGCAAGGACCTAACAGAAGCAAAAGAGATTAAGAAGAGGCGGCAAGAATACACAGAAGAACTAAATATGAAGGTCTTAATGACCTGGATAACTAAAATGATGTGGTCACTCATCTAGAACCAGATATCCTGGAGTATGAAGTCAAGCAGGCCTTATGCAGCATTACTACAAACAAAGCTAGAGATGTGATGGAATTCCAGGTAAGCTACTTCAAATCCCAGAAGACGATGCTGTTAAAGAGCTGCACTGAAAATGTCAGCAAATTTTGAAAACTCAGCAGTGGCCACAGGACTGGAAAAGGTCAACTTTCATTTCAATCCCAAAGAAAGGCAATGCCAAAGAATGTTTGAACTACTGTACAACTGTACTCATCCAACATACTAGTAGGGTTATGCTCAAAATCCTTCAAGCTAGGCTTCAGCAGTATGTGAACTGAGAACTTCCAAATGTACAAGTTGGGATTAGAAAATGCAGAGGAACCAGAGATTAAATTATCAACATTCATTGGATCATGGAGAAAGCAAGGAAATTCCAGAAAAGCATCTACTCTTCTTCATTAACTACATGAAAACCTTTGACTATGTAGATCACAACAAACTCTGGAAAGTTTTTCAAGAGATGGGAATACCAGGCCACCTTACCTGTCTCCTGAGAAACCAGTATGGAGGTCAAGAAATGACAGAACCAGACATGAAACACAGACTTGTTTCAAGCTGGGAAAGGTGTAAGTAAAGGCTATATATTGTTACCCTGCTTAACTTATATGCAGAGTACATCATATGCAATGCTGGACTGGATAAACCAAAAGCTGGAATCAAGGTTGTTGGGAGAAATATCAACAACCTCAGATATGCAGATGATACTTCTCTAATGGCAGAAAGTGAAGAGGAACTAAATAGCCTCTTGAAGAGGGTAGAAAGAGGAGAGTGAAAAAGCTGGCTTAAGATTTAACATTCACAAATCTAAGATCATGGCATCTGGTACCATCACTTCATGGCAAATAGAAGGGGGAAAATTGGAAACAGTGACAGATTTTATTCTCTTGGGTTCCAAAATCATCATAGACGGTGGCTACAGCCATGAAATTAAATGGCACTTGCTGCTTGGAAGAAAAGCTATGACCAAACTAGAGAGTATATTAAAAAGCAGCAACATCATTTTACCAACAAAGGTCCGTATAGACAAAGCTGTGATTTTTCCAGTAAGTCATGTAGGAATGTGAGAGTTGAACCATAAAGAAGACTGAATGCCAAAGAATTGATGCTTTCAAACTGTGGTGCTGGAGAAATCTCTTAAGAGTCCCTTGGACTGCAAAGAGATCAAGCCAGTCAATCCTAAAGGAGCTCAACCCTGAATAGTCATTGGAAGGACTGATGCTAAAGTTCCAATACTTTGGCCTCATTATGAGAAGAGCAAACTCATTGGAAAAGACTGTGATGCTGAGAAAGACTGAGGGAAAGAGAAGGAAGCAACAAAAAGGATGAGATAGTTGGATGTCATCACCATCTCAATTGACATGAGTTTGAGCAAACTCCGAGAGATAATGAAGTACAAGGAAGCCTGGCGGGCTGCAGTCAATGGAGCTGCAAAAAGTTGGACACAACTTAGGGACTAAACAACATCAATGCAATACTCTTGAAATACACTTTATTAAGTGTATCTTTTTATTTGATGGTCTTTGAGGGGGTAGCAGACTTTATTAGAAGTCTCTATTACTGTGATCTCCTACTGGAAACTATCACTGTGGCCCCTCTGACAGCTGCAGTCCCTCAGAAGTGATGGCATGCGTTAACATTTATAGTAGAACTAAGCACCCCTATGAGTTCTTCACTCCTTGATGGTCTGAGGCCTCTATTCCAGCATGATTTACCCTCAAAAGAAAAAATAAGTTTTCACTGGCTAGTTAACATTCAGTTATAGGTGGAGATCACTGATTTTTTTCATAATACTCCTTGGTAAAGAGAATGGATAACCATTACCTGAGGAAAAACACCTCATAAGAAGCTTGAGGAGCCTAAAAATCTAGGTAGAAGCTTGGATCACCACAAATGTTCTTGAAACTATCACCTGGAACATAAAATAATTACTTAGCTTGAACAAACCAAAATTAGCCTATATACATAGCACCTGGAATATTCTAGGATACTTTAAGAGCCATTGACCTAATAAAAATGATTCAGTGGGAATTTTCCCAGCAAAGACAGTGATATATTTCAGCCACAGCAAAGCCAAGAAGGCATTGCTGCTGCTGCTGCTGCTGCTAAGTCACTTCAGTCGTGTCCAACTCTGTGTGAACCCATAGACAGCAGCCCACCAGGCTTCCCTGTCCCTGTGATTCTCCAGGCAAGAACACAGGAGTGGGTTGCCATATCCTTCTCCAATGTATGAAAGTGAAAAGTGAAAGTGAAGTCGCTCAGTCGTGTCCGACTCTAGCGACCCCATGGACTGCAGCCTACCAGGCTCTTCCGTCCATGGGATTTTCCAGGCAAAAGTACTGGAGCGGGGTGCCATTGCCTTCTCCGAAGAAGGCATTAGGGAAGCTTTTTTAGCAACATTACCAACACACAGGGAAGATTATAGATTTGCCTATGTATTCTGCACATTTTTTTTTTTTTAAGAACAGGATGCTGACAATGCCAGACCTAGATATTTCATTCTTAATTATATTTCTGAGTAAAAATATCAAATCTTTTATAAAGTCAGCCAGAGTCTCTAAAACATCTGGTGAATTTAATAATGCATGGACAGGGAAAGAATTTTTAGACTCTCAAAACATAAACTGCATTGACTGTTAGACTTTTAATCCTCATTTGCCTCCCAAAAGTAATCATACAATAAAAGAAATAAAATCCAATGGAATCTCAAATGTTATACTTTTGAAAATACACAACTACACTCTGAAACAGCATGTGCATAACTTTATTCATTGTTAGTAGTGGTTTCGAGTAATCAACCTATAATCTCGGTCTCATTTTATGTTTTCTATATGACACATGGAGATGCTTTGGGATCTGAACAAACTGGTATACTTGATACTCAGAGGCCAAATATGTCTGTGTTACAGTTCATTCAAATTCCCCTGGTTAATTTTGTAATTACTTTAATTAAGCATAATTAACAACTATGACTTAAAATAATTTTAATTAAGCTACAATAAGCTCAAAGGGCACTGTGATTTTAATGGTTTCACAACAAATCTTTTTTCTTGTATCTATCTCCTTGGATGCAGCACTTTATTTCTGAACTATTCCTTGCTTCCAGAAAAGAAATGGGACTAAGTTAATTTCTATGATAAACCCACACTTATTTAACTTCCTTTTTGTTACCCTAATTATCTAGATGTTACATTGCAAGTGATTTCAGGAGTATTGAGTTTATCAACTTTTATGAACTCACATAAAACTCATAGTAAATAAAACTCCAAATGCAGAAGTCAGACAATTAAAGTACAAAACTGTTTTCTTACACAGGCATTCAATGATAGTGATTTTGAGGTTTTTCTCTGGTAAGCACCTCAGTTAAGTAGTAGAGGCAAATGTCACATAAACAACTGCACTGTTCTCATTCCAGAGAGATCGCATGTCCTACATGCTCCAATAAAAGATTATTCTGAGTTCATATCTCACCTCTTCCTTTAACTTGCTAAGTGAAGCTTACAAGCTCTTTTAGCTTTACTTAAATTTCCTTTTCTTTAAAATGAGAATAATTCTAGTTTAAACATATATTGTGAGGATTCAATGAGATAAAATTTGACCACTACTTGGCACACAATGGGCACCAAAGAAATGGTGGTGACTTTCCTTCTGCCTTCTTCATTCTTCTTCTCTCTGTTATCAATTAATGACTCAGAATGTCTTCCAAAATATGCGGAGAAAAATCGGACATGACTAAGGACACACACAGAAAGTGATTCTTTGAAAAACTAAGTCAACCATTAACTACTTTATTTTCACCCAGACATCATATTTTGTCTTTTTCTGTGTTTTTGATCACGTGATTCTATGTGATGTATTTTCTCCCTTTGAATTATCTCTAGCTGGTAAACTCTTTCTCATTGGTTAAGACTCATACAAGCTGTGATCACCTGTCTTTGAACACAACTGTGGGCTCCACAGTAACCATGTGAACAGCTTGCTCCTCTCCATGTGAGCAGCCTCCTTGTGGGCTCCTCTCCATGTGAACAGCCTGCTGCTGGAGGAAAAATGAGAGTGGCCTGGGAATAAGTCTGAGTTCCTAAAATATTGATTCCAGAAAACCCAAGCCAATCTATTCTGTCACTTATGTTCTATCCCATGTTCCTTATTGTTTCTGTATTAGTTTGGTGGTAAAAGTGTGTTTAAAGGAAATATAATGGAATAGGGACTAAAGGAATTAATGCATACAAACAGAAAAAGCATGAAAGTCTGATTCATTTCCTATAATCTCATGGTTTCCTCTCATGCAATGATCACAAAGAACATAATAGCCTCAGATCCATCCATCATCCCCAACATCTTTAGGGCATATACACAATACTTTCCCTATTTTCTTGATTCCTTGATTTCTCAGGTTCTAAACAGCTTAACTTCAAAAGCCCTTTGCAACAAACATTCTTCCTCTTCAGGTTTTAACAAGTGGACCCTAATCCTCAGCTTATAAATTACACAAATACAGTCCTTTGCTTGCTCATTGTAAATTTTCTCTGCTTCTTTTAACGTATAGTGACCAGGAAATGGAAAAAAAAAAAAAATCCTTGAGCAACTTGTTTATTAAGGGTCCTCTCTGTGAACATTTGCCCTATCTGCCAGCTTCCCTGTTCAGTGTTGGAGAATGAAATATGGGGGACTCTATATAAAATTCCTACTCTTTGTCTTTTCCTAGGTCTTTGCCCCCGCCTGCTTTTCTACCCCACTGTAATCGGCTGGACAGTTTCAAAAACAGTAAATTTTGGCTCTGAGGATATAATAGCAAATCAAACCAGGTCCACTACCTGCTCTTAGTCACACATGCATGGGCACACACACACACCTGGGGCTACAAATCCTAAATATCACAATGTTGTCTGCAGTGGCAACTCTACCCTCATCCTTGAAATGAATTTTTACTTCTTCAAATGCTGGATACTGAAACAACTTCAAAAGCATTTTGGTGTACACAGCAGTGTACATAGTGGAGCTTTTCTTGTCGTCTCAAAGGTTTAGCTGAAGCCTTAAAGCTAAGGGCAAACATTGTAAAGTGCCCCCCAAAAGATATACCAAAACACCTATGCATGATTTGCTAAGAGCTGGCCCAAAGCTAGCTGGGCAACCTTTAATTCAGTCCCCACTGCTAAGTGATATAAAGAAAAGGCCACTGGGAGATGAATAAGCAAAGACTGCTGTGTTAGGAATAATTTACAGAGAGCTGCAAACATGCTGGATGTTTGGGACTGTCTCTGATCCCCCTTGCTGCCTCAATCCAGATGGCTCCCAAGAGAACCATTTAGAGACTTTGAAACATAACCCTAGTATTTGAAAGATGCAAAGTCTGGTGCCTGAAAAAGTCCAAAATGAACTGGTAACCAGAGCAGAAGAAGGTGGGTGGGGGGCAGTTATTTAAAATGAACTGAATTTCCAAAATTTTCTGGGGTACAGGAGTTAAATTTACCCTATAAGATCGACAAGTGCATCAGAAGGTGGCCAGGAATGGGTCATCTTGAATGATTTTGACAAAGAAACTTATGTGCCAAGTGCAGGGTCCCTCACAGCAACAAGTAGAGTGTGAGGAAGGTAAATTGGGGCGCCATGTACTGTTATCAGTTCCCCTGAGGTGTCCCCTGCAGCTTCCCATGTGGCTCAGTGATAAAGAATCATCCTGTCAATGCAGAAGACCCAAGTTCGATCCCTGGGGTGTGAAGATTTTCCTGGGATAGCAAAAGAAAACCCACTTCATTCTCCTTGCCTGGAAAATTCACTGAAGAGAGGCGCCTGGCAGGCTACAGTCCATGGGATTGCAAAGAGTCAGACAAGACTGAGTGACTGAGCATGCAGTGTGTCCCCCTAGAATCCATAAGTGCCTCAGAAGAGAAAGATTCAGCTTTGTTTGGAGCACCATCTCGCAGAAGGCGCCTATGAGAGGTAATCAGCAGGAGGAAACAAACTACAAGTATAAGACTTTCCCCCCCCCTCTTCTCTATACAAAATTAAAAGGTTTCTTTAAAACTCTGTGTTTTCATGACAACACCTAGTTCCACCTGAACTTAACTTTTCTCAAACCTTGAGATAACCAATGCGTTTTTATTATGGAAATGTTTGTCTTAAACTCTCTGAGCCATCATTCTACTGTTCTATAAAATGATCAGTTAGATCATGCAGTCTGTAGAATTACACCTAAATACAAACTTTTTTATGTCAATTTCACACCTCATCCTTCTCTTCTTAAAGTTACATCTCACTACTCTTAACCCTTCGTTCCCTCCCTATAGTAATCATATTATTTGTTGGTAATGATAGGAAGCAGGGAGGTTTGCAAAGAATATAGATGAAATCTCAATATCACCTCTGTCCTAATTATACTGATTTGTGCTGATTTATTTTCCCCAGTCTTCATTTGATGCTTCACCAGAGAATAACTCCTTTGGTTTTTCTCCTTTGAGTTAGAGAAGAGGTGTGAAAAAGTCCCCATTGCTCATTCTAACAGAGCAAATATCCTTTGATGATTCCAAGCAACTTGCCTCGAGGGTGGTTGTAGGCTCTTTGAATGCAAGATGCAAAGTTATTCCTAGGAGGATAGGTAGGAAATAAAGTGCAATCAGACCCATTTTTTTCTGCAGTTCGGAAGAAGAAACCTATAAATTCAACACAATTTCAAACACAATCCCAGTAGGTATGCCTTGAGTCTGGATTTTGACAAGCTCATTCTAAAATTTGTATCAAAGAACAGAAAAGCAATTTGAAGTAAGAGAAAAAGAGAGTCACTCTGTCATATAACAAGTCTTGTTACAAACTATATTATTTAAGGCAGTACAATATTGAAGCAGAGACAGATGACTAAATCAATGGAAGGGACTAGAGAACCCAGAAACAGATCTATGCATAGCTGGTTAACTTGCAGATGAGCCAAGGAAGTGTGGACAAATCAATAATGGAGCTCATACAGTTGATTAGACACATGGGGGGAAAGTGGATTTTCTGCTTTACCTCATAAACAAAAATAAATTCCAAGTATTTTAAAGACTTTGGAACATTTAAAGAAAAAATGATAGAATATCACGTTTTAAAAGACCCAAAAAATGAATCATAAAGGAAAAGGTTAATAAGTTAGATTACATTAAAATTAGAAATTTCTGCATATCAAATGGCAGTATTAAATAAAAACTGTCAAAAGACAAGCCTTAGACTGAAGGAAGATACCTGTAATCAGCTTAAGAGAGAAGAGATCCATATCCAGGATAAGCAAGCCAAAAGAAAAATAATAATGAGCATAATATTAAAATATAATCATGGAAGAGAAAGGATGTTCAACTTCACAAGAGATTAGGGAAATACATAAGAAAACTAAAACAAGTTAACATTTCACATCATCTAATATTGCCAAGTATTGAGACAATTACAGAGTAACAGGAAATAGTATACATTATATTGACAATAAATTGGTATAATCAGTTTGAAGACTAACTTTACAACATTTAATGAATTTAAATACGCACAGATCTTTTTACTCTGGTAATCCACTGAGACAGACTATTCATTTCATGAGCAAACTTTTGACAAGAGAAAAGATCCAAAATTTGAGGAAAATAGTGAATTCATTTTGTCTGGAGCTCACATGAGGACAGATTGGATGAAATAAAAGCTTTGGTTTGACAGCAGGTTCCTCTAACCTGGCTCCAAGCAGTATTTCCTACTCAAATTCTATTCCATAAGTGATGAGGATCATTGAGGGCTGATAAGCAGGACAGCAAACAGAATAGAGCTTTGGGAATTCAAACACGACAGTGAGGAAACCACTAAATGATTACAAACCAAACAGCGTCATGATCCAACACCCGCTTTGGAAAGATCATTTAGTGGCTTCCTCACTGTCCTAAGTTTGAATCTTAGGACATTCTATCTCTGTGTATTTGCTGCCAATCAGAGTTGATGCCCAATAATAGATCACAGAAAGGGCACAGGAATAAATGACCAGCAGAAAGGTAGGTGAACAGAACATACTAAAAGGTAAATTGTAAGCTCTTCAACATGAAGTTGTCCAACACAGACCATATCACTGGAGAAAATTCAAGAAACAGAGTTGCCATAAGATTTTAAAATACTATGATAGTAGTAGTGTGTATATGCCAATCCCAATCTTCCAATTCATCTCACCCCTCCATTCTCCCCTTGGTAACCACTTGGTAAGTTTGTTTGCTACATCTGTGACTCTATTTCTGCTTTTCAAAAATGTTCATCTGTACCATTTTCTTGATTTTATGCATTTGTTTATCTCTTTCTGACTTACTTCACTCTGTATGACAATCTCTAGGCCCATCCACATCTTGGAAAATGGTACTATTATGTTCCTTCTTATGGCTAAGTAATATTCCATAGATAACTAATGAGCACCTACTGTATAGCACAGGGAGCTCTCTACAAGTCAAAGATCTATGGTGACTCAAGTCGAAAGGAAAAAGAGCAGATATGTGTCTATGTAAAATTTATTCACTTGACTGTATAGCAGAAACTAACACAACATTGTAAAGCAACTGTACACCAATAAAAATTAATTTTTAAAAAATCACAAGCAGGATCCTCTATGATCCACCTCCCAGAATTCTGGAAATAAAAGCAAAGATAAACAAATGGGATCTAATTAAAATTAAAAACTTCTGCACAACAAAGGAAAATATAAGCAAGGTGAAAAGACAGCCTTCGGAATGGGAGAAAATAATAGCAACTGAAGCAACTGACAAACAACTAATCTCAAAAATATACAAGCAACTTATGCAGTTCAATTTCAGAAAAATAAATGACCCAATCAGAAAATGGGCCAAAGAACTAAATAGACATTTCTCCGAAGAAGACATATGGATGGCTAACAAACACATGAAAAGATGCTCAACATCACTCATTATTAGAGAAATGCAAATCAAGACCACAATGAGGTACTACTTCACACCAGTCAGAATGTCTGCAATCCAAAAGTCTGCAAGCAATAAATGCTGGAGAGGTGTGGAGAAAAGGGAACCCTCTTACACTGTTGGTGGGAATGCAAATTAGTACAGCCGCTATGGAGAACAGTGTGGAGATTCCTTAAAAAATTGCAAATAGAACTACCTTATGACCCAGCAATCCCACTGCTGGGCATACACACCGAGGAAACCAGAATTGAAAGAGACACATGTACCCCAATATTCATCACAGCACTGTTTATAATAGCCAAGACATGGAAGCAACCTAGATGTCCATCAGCAAATGAATGGATAAGAAAGCTATGGTACATATACACAATGGAGTATTACTCAGCCATTAAAAAGAATACATTTGAATCAGTTCTAATGAGATGGATGAAACTGGAGCCGATTATACAGAGTGAAATAAGCCAGAAAGAAAAACACCAATACAGTATACTAACACACATATATGGAATTTAGAAAGATGGCAATGATGACCCTGTATGCAAGACAGCAAAAGAGACACAGATGTGTAGAGCGGACTTTTGGACTCTGAGGGAGAGGGAGAGGGTGGGATGATTTGGGAGAATGGCATTGAAACATGTATACTATCATGTAAGAAACAAATCGCCAGTCTATGTCCGATGCAGAATACAGCATGCTTGGGGCTGGTGCACGGGGATGACCCAGAGAAATGTTATGGGGAGGGAGGCGGGAGGGGGGTTCATGTTTGGGAACGCATGTACACCCGTGGTGGATTCATGTCAATGTATGGCAAAACCAATACTGTATTGTAAAGTAAAATAAAGTAAAAATAAAAATTAAAAAAATACTACAGTAATTTGCCTGTGATTGATTATTGCTTTCTCTTAATAAAAAGTTCCTCTTACTGTTAAGTTTCTCCCTTTATGCCAATAGGCACTTTTGATATGAGAATTACATAAGTAAAAAGGTTCGCCTTCTTATCACTCACATTTTTTTTTCACTGTCCTGATATTTACACAGCTCCTAAGAAAATAATTCATAGAAAAGGTGCATCAATACTGGAGAAATGAAAATACAATAAAAGAGATATACTCAAATGGCCATCCCAATCCCACTTTGTAAATCAGCCAAGCACCTTTGCTATGATTTAATAATATTCTTTACAGGGGTGTATAATGAAAACAAATTTCCATAACTAAAGTGCTAAAATAGTAAAAGACTGGTTTATTATAGTTTATTGTTCATTAATATAAAAGATTATTTTATAAAACTATTAATTTGCTGAGAGGAATGATATCACATTCTTATTTTCTCTTAAAAAAGAACTCATTATATATAAATGGGGTATATTATAACAAACTCCAGTATATAAAAAATTCTTCTGAGACTAGTACTATGGCTACTGTCAGGTAGAATAGTATAAGTGATTCAAATAGTTATTTTTACACCATACTTATTTCTTTTGCTTCTTTTCTTACAATATCTGAAACTGAAAGACTATCTGAAAACATTTTTTTCCAAAATTTATCATAAGGAACTACTAATTCCATGTACTAAAATCCCATCCATCAATTTCTACATAGTAGTAGAATGTATTTCTGGTTTTCTATTTCAAATATACCAGAGAGATGTATAAAAGTCACCAGCTTTTATATGAACATTAAAAATTTCATTCTCTCTAAGAAAAAATATAACTAGTATCAAATAGTGCTTTGTCTAAAATGTTTATTAGTTTCACCTGAGTACTACTTTTTAACATTTAATACTATATTTTCAACATTTCTTGTTGATTCCCCAACAATAAAAATTCTTGAACCTGGAAAGGAACATTTAAGTACCATAAATTTGAGATGTCAATTCAAATATCATGCCTATGTGCTTCCTTTTTTTCCCTCAAAAATGGCATCAGTTAGCTCTTTTCGGCAAACAAACATAATGACAGACTTCTGAATGGGCTTTCCATTTTCAGAAGATGTGATTTTTCAACTATATGTGGAACCACAGAACTAACATAAGACCACTTTCTCCAAAGAAAGCAGGGGCTAGGTTTCAATACTGTCCATATTTTGTTGAAACCAACTTCACAATAAAGAACAAGCTGGAAAAGCAGAGTAGACGTGGGGAATCTTGGACAACAGTTCCACGTGCAATTATTGTCATGACAATTGTTATCATCATAAAATATATAGAATTCTGGCTCCACTAGGAGTACATAAAATGGCTGATTATTTGTCTTCAATTTTGTAACAATTTTCTCCATTATTCTTCTTGACCTATAACCAGCTTGTTTCTGCAACTATTATAATAGAGGAAAAATCACCCATGGTTCATATGAATGTAGCAGCACCTTTTCTTTCTTTTTCATCTTTTTCTGCAAGTGTCTCCTGAATACTCACTTCAGAAAAACATAGGAAGACTTATTCATACAGATATTTTCCCTTAAAAACAGCCTCTGCTAAAAGAGTATTATTGTTAAGAATCAAATAGAAATGAATTTTATGAGTTCATCAAAAGGTAAATTAGGAAGACCGCTATTTCCTTCCAAAATTGCTATGTGTGCATGGTAAGTCACTTCAGTCATGTCCTGTGAACTGTAGCCCACCAGACTCTTCAGTCCATGGTATTCTCTGGGCATGAATACTGGAGTGGGTTGCCATTTCTTTCTCCAGGGGATCTTCCTGACCCAGGAATCCAACCTTCACCTCTTACATCCCCCTAGTTGGTAGATGAGTTCTTTAATACTAGCACCACCTGGGAAGCCCATGATAGAATGAGTCCTTAATTAAGGCTTTGATTTCTGACCATGAAATCTGACTCATCAGTGTTGCTTTGATTAGAAAATACTGCTTACCCAGTAGAGAATCACAACTTTTGAAGTGGAAGTAAATTTTCTCTATTTCTAGAACTTCATTGTCTCAGAGGGGGGAAGAAACCACTCTTATGAATATCTATAGGACATTATTTTACCTTTCTGGTATTCTCAATTATCTTCCAGATAAAAGAGAACAAAAACGTTGGCATTTGGCATTTTAGCACTAAATAAAGAACTTCAACGGAGAAGGCGATGGCACCCCACTCCAGTACTCTTGCCTGGAGAATCCCATGGATGGAGGAGCCTGGTAGGCTGCAGTCCATGGGGTCACTAGGAATCAGACTCGACTGAGCGACTTCCCTTTCACTTTTCACTTTCACTCACTGGAGAAGGAAATGGCAACCCACTCCAGTATTCTTGCCTGGAGAATCCCAGGGATCGGGGAGCCTGGGGTCTGCGGTCTATGGGATCGCACAGAGTCGGACACGAATGAAGTGACTTAGCAGAAGCAGCAGCAAAGAACTTCGACATTTAAGTTTCTGGGTTTTGTTTTCACTTGCTAAAGAGCTTACAATTATTAATATATTAATATGTTTATAAATATTTTGGCCTCCTGATATGAAGAGCCAACTCATTGGAAAAGACTTTGATGCTAGGAAAGATTGAGGGCAGGAGGAGAAGTGGACGACAGAGGATAAGATGGTTGGATGGCATCACCAACTCAATTGACATAAGTTTGAGCAAGCTCTGGAAGGTAATGAAGGACAGGGAAGCCTGGCGTGCTGTAGTCCATGAGGTTGCAGAGTCAGACACGACTGAGTGACTGAACAAAAACGTTTATAAATATATTAATTTACCTACCCCATAGGCTAATTCCTACGCAAATTTAAAACACCAAGTGTTTATAAAATCTCTGGTCAATTCAATCTATGTCTTTCATGTTTTGCACAAAGGACCTCAGTCAGAAATTTCACTTTATTTGTGTGGAAAATACTTTTTAATTGCTAATGGAAGCACATGTCCTTTGAGTTGTACCATGCTCCACCTGAGAGCCCCGTTCCCATGAGCCTCATAACCTGGATTCTGATTATAGCCCCCATTTCCTACAGTTGCCCCATTTCATCTTGAAACCTTGAAATTTTCTCTTGGATGGGAAAGCTATAATTTCTCTCCTTTTAAAGTAATTCATAACCCTAATTTAATGTATTTAAACTGTTGGCTAAACTTTCAAATGATGCACCAGGGCTAAAAGAATCAGCCTTTGTTCCCAAGGGGAGGCAGCTTCATAATGTTCTGAATTAATTCTAGTACATTTTCAAGAAGCGAATAATTAAGTACCCGCTGAAGCAAAACAAATACTCTGATATCAATACAGCACATAAAACACAACTTGTCACGTAATTCAGCATGCTAAAATTCTTTCAATATAACTGACAGTCGCAGCCCCAATTCTCAAGGTAATCTGGAAATTTTATCATGTATTGAAATGCAATTCCTTTCAAATGTTGAACTCTGCACATTTTAACAGCAGTTGTTTCACAGCCCCATAAATATCATCATTTATTTTGCTATCAAAACCAGGCTAGAATCAGAAAAAAAGAGCCATAGAATTCCTGGTCCAGCACTCCCTTCCCCTTTAGAAGGGACCATAACCAAAACCACTCAACATTCAAAAAGAACTAAAATTATAAAAGCAAATAACAGTGGGATTTACTGACTTATGACACTTGTAACTGAAGATATTTTGATAATTTCCCTTGTTAACCAAAAAGCAAAAACAAGAATTGAGTAGAAAAAGTAGTTTGAAGATAGGCTGAAATTTTTGGCCTCTCATAGAAGGCATTTGTTGGATGAATGAATGAATATGTTTGAATCCTACACTGGCCCCAACTCTAAAACTAGTTTACAATAGCTTTTCTTATCTTAGAATTAAAATGCATTAAACTTCCATGGTACACCATCAGCAACTTAGAACCCCAAATAACCTCTTTCTCCTTCTCTACCAACCTTCCCACACCTTTAATTCAGTTATTAGGTTTAACCTATATATGCTTGTATCCAAGATTTTATATGCTTTATTAGTTAGAGAAACCCTATTTGCTGTAACACAGTTCAGTCACCCAGTCGTGTCCTACTCTTTGTGACCCCAGGCTTCCCTCTCCATCACCAACTCCTGGAGTTTGCTCAAATTCATGTCCATCGAGCTGGTGATGCCATCCAGCCATCTCATCCTTGTCCCCACAGTGAGCCACAGCTGCCTCCCCAGGAGATCCTCCAAGACCAGTAGGTACCTCTCATCTTCTATGAGAACTCAAAAATTACAACTCACTGCTGAACAACAGTCGACAGGAGAAAGTTGGATCCCACCAAAAAAAGATACCCCGCATCCAAGGGCAGAGGAAAAGCCCCAGAAAGACGGTAGGAGGGGAAAAATCGCATTTAGAATCAACAAACCCCACACCTGCCAGAGATGTTCCAAAGGCTCAAACAAAACCTTGTGTGCACCAGGAGGCCCCACAGAGACTGAGCCAGACCTGCCTTTGAGCATTTGAGTATCTCCTGAAGAGCTACAGGTTAGCAGTGGCCTGCCACAGAGGCAGGGGTTCTGGTTGCAGCAGACCTGGGTGTGGCGTAAGCCCTCTTGCAGGAGGTCACCATTTACCCCATTATAGAGCCTCCAGAACTTACATAGGATTGGGGAAACAGACTCTTGGAGGACACAAACAAAACCTTGTACACACCAGGACCCAGGAGAAAGGAGCAGTGACCCCACAAGAGACTGACCCAGACTTGCCCATGAGTGTCCAGGAGTGGAGGTGGAAGCTTAGGTCAGCAGTGGCCTGCTGCAGGGTCGGGGGCACTGAGTGTGGCAGTGCCTGCGTGGGACCTTTTGAAGGAGGTCGTCATTTTCTTCATTACCTCCATCACAGTTTGGCCTCAGGTCAAACAACAGGGAAGGAACACAGATCCACCCATCAATAGAAAACTAGATTAAAGATTTACTGAGCATGTCCTCGCCCATCAGAACAAGACCCAGTTTCCCCCACAGTCAATCTCTCCCATTAAGAAGCTTCCATAAGCTTCTTATTCATCAGAGGGCAGACAGAATGAAAACCACAATCACAGAAAACTAACCAAACTGGTCACATGGACCACAGCCTTGTCTTACTCAATGAAACTATGAGCCGTGCCATGTAGGGCCAGCCAAGATGGACAGGTCATGCTGGAGAGTTCTGATAAAATGTGGTCCACTGGAGAAGGGGCTGCAAACCACTTCAGTATTCTTGCCTTGAGAACAACATGAACAGTATGAAAAGTTGCTGTAACAAATAAAACCAAAAGCTTCAGAGACACAATATAATTAAAATTTATTTCTTGTTCACCTAATAATACTAAAAAATAGGATGAGTAGCCCTTCCCTGAGGTCATGGGAACTCAAGATAATGTAAATTCTGTCATCTTCACCTCAGAACTGGTACATTCTTCTGGGAGTTCTTACCTTCCCAACTAGCTGGTGGGATTCTTTCCCACCTGGAGAAGAGAGTGACAGCAGCTTTTATGAGTCAGATTTGAAAATGATATATATCTCTTCTAATCACTTTCTGTCTCTTAAATCTCAATCAATGGCTGCATTTAATTGCAAGGGGGGTCTGGAAAATGTAGCCCCCAGCTGAGCAGCCCCTTCTCACTGACAGTGCTACAACATGTAAGGTTGCAGGCAAGGACAGCACCATGTCTCTGTCACACATGTTTCCTCATCAGAAACGTGAGATCTAAGGCAGCCTGGGACTGTGACTGGATGCTCCTGACTGATGCTGTCAACCTCAGGTTACCCATAAATTACCACTGAGATTCATGTTGAATAAGAAAACATGAGATACTCAACGTGACTGAAGACAATTGATTTTTTTTTCCATTTTCTATAAGCAATTTTGAAAATAACTGTTATTTGTGACATCATCCAGAAGCCATCCAATGTTACAGTTCAGTTGACAATATAATTTTCCAGTTCCCTAGGGCCACTAGTTCAGATGCATAGGAAGTGGTAGTAGAAATCAACATTTTAATCATCTGGAATTTAATATATGTTTTCCATAGCACTTCCAATTTAAATCAGTGAAGTGGGCCTCTAATACATCATACTTAGAAGGGTTCTATTCCACTCACTTTCTCCCAAAGAGTCTGATCATGATCTCAGCAGAAACCTGTAGTTCTGGATACCAAATTTAAAGAGTTTCACAACTGTATTTTCAAAGTTCTGCCTCTGACCCTTTTCTTTTTACTGGCAATCCCAAAAGAACTGAATAGATCTAATGAAACATTCTGAACTCTTTGATTTGCTCAGTAATTGAAAGTATACGTACTAGTTATAAAGCATTATTGTCTCAGTTATTTAAAAAAGGCTGAGTAGACCATTGTGCTACAGTCTTCCAATAATTCATTCTATATTTAAGGAAAATCATTTGATATGAAAAAAATAATTACAGAGACTAGTCAGTTGCCTCTTCTATTGAACAAGACTGAAAAACAAAGGAATTTCCAAGAGTGGTAATTGGGAGTGAAATATTTGTCATGGTACATGTAAAAGTAAGATTTAAAATTTTCTAGAAACAGATTAAAAGTTATAATAATTGAACCTTCTTAACTGTCATGCAACAACTCATTAACTTCAGACAGAATGAAAGGATACGAGAAATTTCTCATGTCTCCACAGAACACATCACTAACTGCTTTCACAATATTTTCTACCCACTCACCTGAATTATGTGAATGTTCTTGCAAAGTATTTCTCTTTCTGAAATTTGCAACAGCAAGAAATCTACATATGAACTCTAATTTTATGTGAATTTAATTTAGCAGTGATTTGATAAGTAAATTAAGGGCACAAAGATTGGAAAAGAAAAATGTTTGCTAGCAGAACTGAAAATATGTTGTGCATAGCAACTTGGTCCAATTTAACTTTTGATAAATAGTGGTGCTGGAGAGTAAAGAGAAAATAGACTGAGCATATCAATTAAACATTGGTCTAAAATAACAGAAGCCACTGTAGTTGAACCTCAACTGCATTTGAAAGTGTGTTTTCTTCTAAAAAGCCAAAAGAGCACTTGCTTACCATATACAGATTCTACTTTTACATCACGTTTAGAAAACTGGAGACACAGTGCTGGTCTGCACAACATATAATATTTTCCATTTTGCATTTTGTGATTTGAAAAAGAAATATGCCAGTGTTTCATTCTGATGAACAATGAAGTGAATGAAAAGTACTCTCAGGTGAATAACCACATGCCATGGATTTATTTTTCACTTGTAAGGCTGCTCCAAAATGTGGTGCAACTGAGTTTTCCACATAATCTCTTGGGGACTCTCCAAGCAATCACTCAGTCACTTTGTCTGCCCTTTTCAACAAAACACATTATGGTACCAGTGGAAGCTGATCCCCATAAGATAGCAGGAATATAAATTCAAGAACCTATTTCTCCTCTCTGTATTTACAATTTTGTTCTGCAGGTTAGCATGGCATGACACTTGCTTACTCTTATTAGCCTCTCACAGTAAAACATCATCCTGTAATCTTGCTCTGGTCTCTTTTTCATTTCATATATAAATATTATGACCAGTCGGCCTGGAATAGCAGGAGTATAAGCAAGAATATATTATTGGTCCAAATCACTCAATGCTATCTTGATTGGAGGGACTTTAATTTTCTCATGTGCAGTATTATGAAATATACCACACATTAATTATTTAAACCAATAGTCTTAGTGAGATGATTCAGCATCTTTGTTACTCTGAAAAATATCCACAATATATATATGATACTTCACAGATAAACTCTGAATTGAAGAAAGTGAAGTCGCTCATCTTGTGCTACTCTTTGTGACCCCATGGACTGTAGACTACAACGCCCCTCCATCCACAGGATTCTCCAGGCAAGAGTACTGGAGTGGGTTGCCATTCCCTTCTCCAGAGGATCTTCCCATGCCAGGAATTGAACCTGGGTCTTCCGCATTGTAGGCAGACACTTTACCGTCTGAGCCACCAGGAAAGTCATAACAATAGATACCTGATACTTCACAGACAAACTCTAATTACACTAATTACAATACAGGGGGGAAACAGCCTTTGGTTTTTAAGTGCCTAATAAAATTGAGCATTCCAAATGCACACATTAGACTTTCGTTAAACAACAAGTCTCTCTGTCAGGTTATTTACAGAGACCAAGAGAAACAGCCTTCCTCAGATACTTCCTTTAGCATAATTCTCCAACTTGTACACAACATGTAATGGCTAAACTTAAAATTTAAACAGGGGGAGAAGCAAAACATTTATTTCTGTTTGTAGACCAAGCTAATTTTTCTTAATTATCTTGGACAAGACTAATCAAATAAAGTCACTATTTTATACTATGAAGAACCTTCAGTTCAATTCAGTTCAGTCGCTCAGTCGTGTCTGACTCTTTGCGACCCCATGAATTGCAGCACACCAGGCCTCCCTGTCCATCACCAACTCCCAGAGTTCACTCAGACTCACGTCCATCGAGTCAGTGATGCCATCGAGCCATCTCATTCTCTGTCGTCCCCTTCTCCTCCTGCCCCCAATCCCTCCAAGCATCAGTCTTTTCCAATGAGTCAACGCTTTGCATGAGGTGGCCAAAGTACTGGTGTTTCAGCTTTAGCATCATTCTTTCCAAAGAAATCCCAGGGCTGATCTTCTTCATAATGGACTGGTTGGATCTCCTTGCAGTCCAAGGGACTCTCAAGAGTCTTCTCCAACATCACAGTTCAAAAGCATCAATTCTTTGGCGCTCAGCCTTCTTCACAGTCCAACTCTCAGATCCATACATGACTACTGGAAAAACCATACCCTTGATTAGATGGACATTTGTTGGCAAAATTAATGTCTCTGCTTTTGAATATGCTATCTAGGTTGGTCATAACTTTCCTTCCAAGGAGTAAGCATCTTTTAATTTCATGGCTGCAGTCACCATCTGCCGTGATTTTGGAGCCCCCCAAAATAAAGTCTGACACTGTTTCCACTGTTTCCCCATCTATTTCCCATGAAGTGATGGGACCGGATGCTATGAAGAACCTTACCTATCTATATAAAGACAGGCTTGGGTTGAATTAGGGAGAACAACAAGAAGAACATCAGTAGATTTTTATAAGCTGCTCAAGAAAGCTATAGAGCTTTGGAAGTTGTGTATATCACCCTGAAAGTAATAGGACACTATCTGGAAAGAGAGAGAGAAAAGAAAAGGAAAATAACAGATGACATACAACAGTGATATGGTGGATGATGATCCTGTGATTTCAAAATCTTCTTTTCAGTGATTGTATTATCAGTCATGCTATGACTATGCATTAACAGAATATTAGTCATACTGGTCATAGAACTAACTAGTAAACCCAGGCAAAAGATCTAAAATGCCTAGAAGTAAAAGAGCAAAATTATTGAGACTATTTCTCTTCCTTTTCTTATCCCATTAGAAAAGAAATATTCTGGGAAGGTAGTGGCTACATAGTGTCTGCCTATTCTTAGATAGTCATGCAAAGTATCTAGATACAAAGAAAAATTCACAGATATTTGTTTTTAAGAAGGGTCATAAAGCATTACTTTGCCAACAAAGTTCCATCTAGTCAAGGCTATGGTTTTCCCAGTGGTCATGTATGGATGTGAGAGTTGGACTGTGAAGAAAGTTGAGCGTGGAAGAATTGATGCTTTTGAACTGTGGTGTTGGACAAGACTCTTGAGAGTCCCTTGGACTGCAAGGAGATCCAACCAGTCCATTCTGAAGGAGATCAGCCCTGGGATTTCTTTGGAAAGAATGATGCTGAAGCTGAAACTCCACTATTTTGGCCACCTCATGCAAAGAGTTGACTCATTGGAAAAGACTCTGATGCTGGGAGGGATTGGAGGCAGGAGGAGAAGGGGACGACAGAGGATGAGATGGCTGGATGGCATCACCAACTCGATGGATGTGAGTTTAAGTGAACTCCGGGAGTTGATGATAGACAGGGAGGCCTGGTGTGCTGAGATTCATGGGGTCGCAAAGGATCAGACTGAAATGAACTGAACTGAACTGATAAAGTGCCAGGCATTCCCACAGACCCTAAATTCCAAAAAAAATGGGAACAAAACACCAAGAACTACAATATCTGTATGATATTAGTGTTTGTGAAGGAAAAAGCAAAGGAAGACAATAAGATGTTTGAGGGTAATAAGCATAAGAAATGCTAACGATAGACAACATATGTTTACTGAAAATCATGCCAAGTGAATCTGGAAACAGTACCTGACACCGAAAGGGATTTTTTTTTTTTTTTTTTTTTTTTTTTTGCTCTAATAGTGGGAGAGTCCAAAGAAACTTCATTTAAAAACTAAGGAGCTGGAGCAGTCTAGACCCTATGAAATCGACCAGACAGTGTTTTCTTCAAAAACAGAGCCCATGCTGAAAGGAAGCTGATGGGAACTGAATCAAAATTTGACAGAACAAGGGAAAAAAGGATGAAGAAAAGTGAATGTTTAGATGAAATAGATGCAGGAGATCTCAGAAAGCAAGCCGTCAGCTTATGAACACTACTCAAAAAAAATTAAAGGAAGAGTACTGTGAAGTCAGAAAAGCAGTATTAGCAATAAGGTAAGATAAATAGGGTTGTGAGTTGCCTTTTCTTATAAAAGGAACCAGAGTTTCTTGGGTAAACAGTTGATTTCCAGGTCTGGGACAGGATATGTACAAGATGAGTCTGGTGTACCTTGTCAGAGACTACTAGAAACAAGGCAAAAAGACTCAGTAGCCAAATTTATGAGATTTCCGCCAGCCAAAGATAATTTATCTTCAATAAAAAAATATTCCCCTGTACTGAAATAAATGTGCATACATTTATTAATTAATAATAGCTTAATTATTAAAAATTAAATGATCCCTCCAAGGAATGGTAAATAAAGGGAAAGAATAAAACATTTATTCTGCTATATGACCATTACTTGCATGCATAAGTTGCTTCATTCGTGACTCTTCATGACTCCACGGACTGTAGCCTGCAGGGCTCCACTGTCCATAGAATTTTCCAGGCAATAATACTGGAGTGGGTTGCCATTTCCTACTGTTAGGGAAATTAAATAATCTTATTTAGGCTTCAGAGACAAGGCAGAACAGGCCTCTGATGTTCCTTCTAACCTGCCTGGACACTGCCCTGACTGTGAGTGACTGACTGCTGTGAGTGCCAGACTTGCATTAACTGAAGTTGTTGAGCCCCTGGAGTGGGCTAGCCAACCAAACCCCGGGTTTAACAACATTCCAAGTTTTTCTTTATTTTTTCCCAACTTTTTAATTAATTTATTTATTTTAATTGTAGGCTAATTGCTTTACAATATTGTGGTGGTTTTTGCCACATATTGACATGAATCAGCCACAGGTGTACATGTGTCCCCCATCCTAAGCTTTCTTCCCACCTCCCACCCCATACCATTCCTCTAGGTTGTCCCAGTGCACTGGCTTTGAGTTCCCTGTTTCATACATCAAACTTGAACTGGTCATCTAGTTCACATATGGTAATATATGTTTCAATATTAGTCTCTCAAATCACCCCAGCCTTGCTTTCTTCCACAGAGTCTACATCTGTGTCTCTTTTGCTGTCTCACATATAGAATCATCATTACCATCTTTCTAAATTCCATATACATGTCTTAGTATACTGTATTGGTGTTTTTCTTTCTGACTTACTTCACTATGTATAATAGAGTCCAGTTTCATCCACCTTATTAGAGCTGATTCAAATGAGTTCTTTTTATAGCTGAGTAATATTCTGTTGTGTATATGTACCACAGCTTTCTTATCCATTCGTTTGACAATGGACATCTAGGTTGCTTCCATGTCCTGGCTATTGTGAACAGTGCTGCAATGAAAAATGGGGTACATGTGTCTCTTTCAGTTCTGGTTTATATGTGTGTATGCCTAGCAGTGGGGTTGCTGAGTCATATGGCAGTTTTATTTCCAGTTTTTTAGGGAAACTCCACACTATTCTCCATAGTGACTATAATAGTTGCATTCCCACCAACAGTGTAAGAAGGATCCCTTTTCTCCACACCATCTCCAGCATTTATTGTTTGTAGACTTTTTGATAGCAGCCATTCTAACTGGCATGAGATGGTACATCATTGTGGTTGATTTGCATTTATCTGATAATGAGTGACGTTGAGCATATTTTCAAGTGTTTGTTAGCCATCTGTGACTGGTGTACATAGCGAGGGTGAGAGGAGCTACCCCACGTCTGAGGCCAGCAGCAGAAGCTGGGAGGACCCCATGCCCAAGGGGCGGCAGCCAAGAGGAGTTACCCCGCGTCCGAGGTCAGGGACAGTGGCTGAGAGTGCCAGGTTGTGACAGCGTAGGAGCAGCCGAGAGGATCTACCCCACGTCTGAGGCCAGGGGCGGCAGCCAGGAGGATCAACCCCACATCTAAGGAGCAGTGGCTGTGCAGATGCAGGAGAGCCTAGAGGAGCTATTCCACATTGAAGGTCGGGAGGGGCAGTGGTAAGGAGATACCACTCATCC